>NC_140173.1:50831394-50943687 GCF_963971535.1 Notolepis coatsorum
GAGAGAGAGAGAGAGTAGCAGAAAGACAGAGAGAGAGAGAGAGACAGAAGAAGAAAGAAAGGAGAGGAAAGAGAGAGGTGAGAGAGAGACAGAAACAGAGAGAGAGAGAGAGAGAGAGAGACAGAAAGAAGAGAGAGCAAGAGAGATCCACATTATGAGACTAAATCTACATTTGTGCGGGTCTCTCCCGGGACACGGTGGAAGAGAAGCCACTCCGGGCCTGACTTGATTGATCATTTTAATCACATATTTTAATCATTATTAAAACGACACAGTTGAACACTTCATTATCAGACTTGATTGATGGAAAAGAGAGAGAGAGACAGACAGAGAGAGAGCGAGGTTGTGCTCCGTAGACCATTATCCCACGAATGGATCCACATGCTGCTACCATATCAGCGCTGGTCCTATCTAATGCTAACTGTGTGGTGATAATGTGTGGTTAATTCTATTGTCTCCCCTCATTTCACAGTGAATGTGTGCACCTGGCTCCCTCCCTGCGCCCCCATTCTGCAGGCCCCTGGGACAGTGGCGCCCCAAAACCATATGGGGCCCCCTGACTCACCCACAGGCCCCTCGCGATTTATACTAATCAAATCAAATCACAACTCCCCTTCCTCACCAGAGAGTGTGTGTGTCTCTCTCTCTCTCTCTCTCTCTCTCTCTCTCTCTCTCTCTCTCTCTCTCTCTCTCTCTCTCTCTCTCTCTCTCTCTCTCTCTCTCTCTCTCTCTCTCTCTCTCTCTCTCTCTCTCTCTCTCTCTCTCTCTCTCTCTCTCTCTCTCTCTCTCTCTCTCTCTCTCTCTCTCTCTCTCTCTCTCTCTCTCTCTCTCTCTCTCTCTCTCTCTCTCTCCTCTCTCTCTCTCTCTCTCTCTCTCTCTCTCTCTCTCTCTCTCTCTCTCTCTTATATGGAGGAGGAGGGCCCGGTCATTATTAGAGAAATTAATCACTGCCATGCACACAATGTGAAACCTGCTAAGTGATCGGAGCCTCTCGTTTGCGTATAGATACAGAAACGACGTGTGAAAAGAGTCAAGGTGATTGAGGCTGTGTCAAATATATAAAATAGCAAAGGGAGCAATATCGTGGTCTGAGTTGATTGGCATTTTTGTCAGTAAACACAAAATGATATCGCACTTTGTCAGTAAACACAAAATGATATCGCACACTTTGTCAGTAAACACAAAATGATATCGCACTTTGTCAGTAAACACAAAATGATATCGCACACTTTGTCAGTAAACACAAAATGATATCGCACACTTTGTCAGTAAACACAAAATGATATCGCACACTTTGTCAGTAAACACAAAATGATATCGCACACTTTGTCAGTAAACACAAAATGATATCGCACACTTTGTCAGTAAACACAAAATGATCTCGCACACTTTGTCAGTAAACACAAAATGATATATAACACACTGTATCAACCCAATGTTACCATGCAAGAGGCGGAGAAACAAGTGTTGAACTTGGCGTCGTTAATGATAAAAGTCAATACATAATAAACCCGATGCTTCCTTATCTCCCTGCCCGTAGTCTGGACAGATACGGGTTATCAGTGTGAGGGTGATTTGGCTGATGAGGGAAGGGAGGAGAAGAGAGGAGGAGAGGAGAAGGGAGGAGAAGGAGAGAGAAGGACTCTCTTATTGACTGAGAGCCTAATGCCACATCATTGATTTCTCCCCACACACATTACCGTCATAATCACACTATTGGCTGGAGAGCTAATTATGAGTGTGTCTCTCTTTGTGCTCATGTCAGTGGGAGAGTCTGAGAGGAGACTGTGTATGTTTGTTTATGCCTGAGTGCATGTGTGTTCATGAGAGCATGTATGTGTGTGTGTGTGTGTGTGTGTGTGTGTGTGTGTGTGTGTGTGTGTGTGTGTGTGTGTGTGTGTGTGTGTGTGTGTGTGTGTGTGTGTGTGTGTGTGTGTGTGTGTACTGTGTGGATGAAGGTCATGCGGTTGAATGAAGGAAAATGCTTTAAGAAATAATAATAATAATAATAATAATAATAATAATAATAATAATATGTTCTGTGCGCTGGGCACAATGAAATAGCAGGCCAACTGAAGAAAAAGACAATATTTGGGAAATACTTTTATCCTGTATTCAGATAAGCTTGAGAAAGATGAATACAGAATTTTGTGTTTTTCACGTCTTTTTTTAGTGTGTAGTCTCTGATGCCAAATACAGCCAACTGCCAAATGCCACGTGGATAAGATACGATATAGTGAATGAGGAAGACTGCAATACGGTCTACCCGGTGTGGTCACTGTGAGAGACGGGAAATCACAAGACAGGGACTTCAAATACACCACCGTCGTGCATGTGTATACTGTATACGTACTTCATCTAAATTTGTCAATGCTTATATGGATTTCTTGTTTTTTGTTGCAAACTTTTGTCCATTTGACATAATTTACGGTAAACATTCGTGGTGCAAGGACTTCTAAAAAAGGAACCCAAAAAAAGACAAGCTGATTTACAATACCAATAACATTAACACATATCCCAAAACTATGAACTAGTACACATTAATTTGGTTTGAGAGTCATTGATTTAAAGAGTTGGAATGTGTGAAGTCATTATTAAATACAGTGAATTTATTAAAAATTAAAAAACATCAAGGCCTTAGTGAATGTTAAATAGTTCTTGGAAAGACACATAAACAAATGCCTATATACAGTATATGTATATATATATACGTCTTTAATTTTCATCATTTCACAGAACTGTATTTAGTACTTCTGGAATATGGGACATGCATTCCAACTCTAACTCAATTACTCTCAAACCAAATAATTTTGTACCAGACATTTTATAGTTTGAGACATGTGTGTGAAGTTACAATAAATTGGCTTAATTTTTATTTATTTTTTGTGGAGAAGTAAAAATAAAAATAAAGATAGGTAGTGTAAACAATATAACAATATAATTAACTCTGGACATGCGCATGTGGGCAAGTAGGCAGTGTAAAAATGTCAAGGTGCAAGATGAGGGTATGTATGCCCTCTGTTATATTTGCCCTACAATAAATATAGTTACAATATATATATATATATATATATATATATATATATATATATATATATATATATATATAATCTAATAACTAATATATAATCTAATATAATTTAAAAAAATAAATGCTAAATGCAAAAAATGCTAAATATATGCTCTGATGAAGTACGTATACAGTATACACATAAGGTGCAGTATGCTAATCTAATATATATATAATCTAAAAATGCTAAATATATGCTCTGATGAAGTACGTATACAGTATACACATAAGGTGCAGTATGCTAATCTAATATATATATAATCTAAAAATGCTAAATGCTAACAATGCTAAATAAGAAAAGGCCTTTAGCTGCGAAGCGTCCTGTACACGCGGGCGTGAGATCAGCGGTTGTGTGGTCAGGCTATCAGCCGCGGCAGGCGTCTATGGGACAGCGAGGAGCTGACCTGAGTGTGTAAGCGTGTGTGTTTCAGAACTAATGACCGTGTTAATTTGACGGAAAGCACAGTGGGACACACACACACACACACACACACACACACACACACACACACACACACACACACACACACACACACACACACACACACACACACACACACACACACACACACACACACACACACACACACACACACACACACACACACACACACACACACACACACACACACACACACACACACACACACACACACACACACACACACACACACACACACACTAAGTGGGCATAAGACAGCTTGTCTCACCACCTACTGTTTTTATTAATACTTCTGTCAGAAACATTAAATGCTGCTGCTGGCTGCCGGAGGAGAGGGGGTCCCTGCCCACATGTGTGTCTGTGTTTCCTGCTGCCCACGCAGAGAGGGGGTCCCTGCCCACATGTGTGTCTGTGTTTCCTGCTGCCCACGCAGAGAGGGGGTCCCTGCCCACATGTGTGTCTGTGTTTCCTGCTGCCCACGCAGAGAGGGGGTCCCTGCCCACATGTGTGTCTGTGTTTCTTGCTGCCCAGGCGGAGAGGGGGTCCCTGGCTGCCCACATGTGTGTCTGTGTTTCATGCTGCCCACACGGAGAGGGGGTCCCTGTCCACATGTGTGTCTGTGTTTTCTGCTGCCCACGTGTTATTACAGAGTAGGACTAGGAGACACGGGAGGAAATAAATATCACAACATTCAAAAGGGCTCATCTATAAATCGTAGATATTTGTTAGATATTGCAATTCATTGTCATTATACTGGACTTTGAGGTGAATAGAATAGTGATACGGTATTCATTTTATTTTAACAGTATTTTTGTGAAAAGTCAGATTTGTTAGCATTAATCTAGATAACAAATTTGTGAATCACGTTCCCATGATGTAAAAGAAATATATATATATATATATATATATACATATTATAACACAGACAGACAATTTATGATAAATTAAATTAGAAAACACAACCAGGGTGGTATTTATGATAAATATATATATAGTTATTCTTTTAGTATTCAGAGCTGTAATTTCAGTGAGTGGGTATTATTTAGTATTAAGAGCTGTAATCCAATGAGAGGGTATTCTTTTAGTATACAGAGCTAAAATTTAGCATGTGGGTATTCTTTTAGTATTCAGTTCAGATCTGTAATTTAGCGTGTGAGTATTCTTTTAGTATTCAGATCTGTAATTTAGCGTGTGAGTATTATTTTAGTATTCAGATCTGTAATTTAGCGTGTGAGTATTCTTTTAGTATTCAGATCTGTAATTTAGCGTGTGAGTATTCTTTTAGTATTCAGATCTGTAATTTAGCGTGTGAGTATTATTTTTATATTCAGATCTGTAATCCAGTGAGTGGGTATTCTTTTAGTATACAGAGCTGTAATTTAGCGTGTGGGTATTCTTTTAGTATTCAGAGCTGTAATTTAGCGTGTGGGTATTATTTTAGTATTCAGAGCTATAATCCAGTGAGTGGGTACTATTTTAATATTCAAATCTGTAATTTAGCATGTGGGTATTATTTTAGTATTCAGAGCTGTAATCCAATGTGTGGTTATTATTTTAGTATTCAGAGCTGTAATCCAATGTGTGGTTATTATTTTAGTATTCAGAGCTGTAATCCAGTGTGTGGTTATTATTTTAGTATTCAGAGCTGTAATCCAGTGTGTGGTTATTATTTTAGTATTCAGAGCTGTAATCCAGTGTGTGGTTATTATTTTAGTATTCAGAGCTGTAATCCAGTGTGTGGTTATTATTTTAGTATTCAGAGCTGTAATCCAGTGTGTGGTTATTATTTTAGTATTCAGAGCTGTAATCAAAGCCTGGCTCCTGTTTGGAGTCATAGCTAAAGTAAAGTGTGTCAGCGCATGCCTCTCACCATTGCTACATTAGTTACCTATAGGATGGGGAAACACAGACTGACATTAAAGGTGATAATGGTATCAGTGGTCTGGAAGTTCAACTGCTGGAAATGTACAGTAGGCATATCTTGCGCAAGATCCTGCGCGGACCTCGACTCCAGCGCATTAAGTTAATGAGGACAGATGAGATCCCGGGTGCAGCGCCGTACAATTGGAATACCATAACCTCCATCCCATGATGTGACTGAATATTATTGGGATGAATACGATTTGACCAATTCCTTCACTCTGAACTCTGTCAGGGAAGGTGTGTGTGTGTGGGAACACGGTACTCTACCTCCTCTCCGGGGTCCAGGGCCTGCAGGATGATGTGAGTGTCGGGGCAGGTGTGTGTGCGGGAGCACGGGTCCGGGGCGGACTCGGGGGGAGGGGCCTCGGCGGCCGCGGCGGTCTCGTTCAGAGCGGGGAAGAAGGTCAGGCGGTCACAGTCCTGCCTTCCCTCCTCCTCTTCCTCCCTCGTCTCCGACCCTGCCTCGCACAGGATCCTGGGCTCTGGAATACGCACAAATATAGGTTTTCACACCTCGCAACAGAAGGTCGCTGGTTTGAACCCTGCGGTTCCAACAGTGCAAGGACACCTAAACACCTAACTTTGCACTGTGTACCGACCTGCTCTGAGGATGGGTATTAAAAACGAGCTGACTAAATACTGTGATGCAGCTGAAGAATAGGCAATTGTTTGCAATATTGTCATCGTTGTTGCATCTGTAAGAATAATGAGTGCGCATCCCACTCAGACAGTAGACATGCACGTTCTGTTAAGAGGTGTTCCTTTACCTGCGTCCGCCTCTGTTCCACTTCTGCTCTTCTCAGGCACGCCAGCCCTCAAACACAGACCCAGGGACCCCGGCACCTGTCACAGCCAGGGATGACACCTGTTAGGCCCGCTAGGTTCCCAGACGTTTTCACGGCGAGACCCACGAGAATCAATTTCCATACAGTATGTCTAGGATTCGTTTGAACTCAAGAGTAGGGGTGTAACGGTACACAAAAACCACGGTTCGGTACGTACCTCGGTTTTGAAGTCACGGTTCGGTACGGGTTTTCGGTACAGTGGGGGAAAGTTTGGCTTTCCATGTTCCACTCAGGGGTGATGTAGTGTGCAGTAACTAATTGTACTTGTAGGGCTGTCAATGAATATTCTATATTGAAATTAATAATCGACTTGTACATTAAAAAAAGAAAATTATAATTATTATTATTATTATTAGATTGTGAAAAAAACAGCCCCCGTGGGCGGTCGTTAGTGGTTAACATACCGTTGTATTCGTTCGGTACACTACACAGCCGTTCGGTACGGTACAGTACACACTGAAAAGGATACGTGTACCTTTACACCCCTACTCAAGAGTACTAAATTATGTGTGAAAAAAATACAATATTATCTGTTTATTCTGTAGACAAACTGTCCTTCATTTGGACCAGGATGTCATGTATATATTGTCCCACCTCATCTGTGTCCAAATCTGAACCACGCCTGCGGAGCTCAGTAAAAGCTTTCTGTGGGCCCAAATCTGACTAAAACACTTTTTCAAATAATATTTTCTAAATTAAAAGGAGATGTACACATTATGCATATTCTTGGATGATGCAGTGAGGTGCTGGTATACAGACCTTTTCACACGTGACAACATAAACATTCCAAACAGGCACAAGTGTGTTTCCTGTTTCAGTATTTGCTGATACAATAGCTGACAGGAAATAAACATGGCTGTTTCCCTAGAGCTCTTCGGAGTCGCCAGTCTCGCCAGCATGATCAGGGCTCTGTTGTCATGCTAATTGGTCCGGTTTGGGCAGATTTGGGCGGAGGGACAGCATTTTTGGATGTGCTTGTCACTGAGCCCTACTGTACCACTTCAATTGACGGAAGTATCAGTCCGCAAGTCTCACAGGGAGTATATATAACCCCCCCTGAAACGGCGATCGTGTTCTTTGGCCACATCTTCCATAGCCACCGGTCATGAAATTTCTCTTGCCCAGGATTATGAGGTTGCGCACGCAGTTCGAAACGACCGTGTAAGTACTGTTTATACTCAATTGTTGGCCTTATTATAGCATTCGTTAAAGTTTCTGACAGTCTATAGTGTTTGTGAGATGTTTTTCCAGAGATTTTCGTAATATTTTCCACTCAAAAAGCTTGTTTCAAAAGTACAGATGTGAAGTAAAAAAATAAAAACACCCAGGAAAACGAGCTTTGTGTGGGTCACGATGCGCGGCGCACCCACGAGCGTGACCGAGGGACAACGTATTTATTTAGCGAATGCAATGTTTTCAAATAGCCACATTGTTGTATTTAGTTTATTCATTACTGGGTCATATTCTATATATAATATATTTCATTTTATCAACCTAGAATTGACGATGTGTGTGTCCAAGGCCTAGCTGCTTGACGCTAGCTGCGAGCTAAAGTTGGCTAACGTGAACACACAATATAGCCAGCCCAGCCTAAGCTGCGGGCTAACGTTGGCTAACGTGAAGAGAAGACACAATTGACGTATTTATTTAGGGAATGCAATGTTTTCAAATAGCCACATTGCTGTATTTAGTTTATTCATTACTGGGTCATATTCTATATATAATATATTTCATTTTATCAACCTAGAATTGACGATGAGTGTGTCCAAGGCCTAGCTGCTTGACGCTAGCTGCGAGCTAAAGTTGGCTAACGTGAACACACAATATAGCCAGCCAAGCCTAAGTTGCGGGCTAACGTTGGCTAACGTGAAGAGAAGACACAATTGACGAATTTATTTAGCTAATGCAATGTTTTCAAATAGCCACATTGGTGTATTTAGTTTATTCATTACTGGGTCATATTCTATATATAATATATTTCATTTTATCAACCTAGAATTGACGATGAGTGTGTCCAAGGCCTAAATGCTTGACGCTAGCTGCGAGCTAACGTTGGCAAACGCGAAGAGAAGACACAATTGACGTATTTATTTAGCGAATGGAATGTTTTCAAATAGCCACATTGCTGTATTTAGTGTATTCATTACTGGGTCATATTCTATATATAATATATTTCATTACACTTTCAATTTCAACAAGTTCAAGTGCAACTACATAATAATAATAATAATAATAATAATAATAATAATAATAATAATAATAATAATAATAATAATAATAATAATAATAATAATAATAATAATAATAATAATAATAATAATAATAATGATAATCATACACATATTTTATATCATTGGAACCTAGTTGTTAGCTTCAAAATGGTACCAAATATGAGGTACTTAAATACCCAGTAAGGAATAATCTATCATAAACCGATGCAAGTTCATGTTCAGGGATTTTCGAAAATCGGCCAGTGGACGCCAGAGGGCTGCTAGCAAACAATCGACCATATTCTAATGTCACGCTCAGGTGGGGATTTCATTCCACCCTCCGATACACGTCATTGTGTTGCTTTTAACCACGTTTTTCATCCATTCGATGCCACAACAATTCTGCATCAAGAGCGTACCCGTTTGGAGCGCCTCTGGGCCTCCCTGCGGATGCGAGGCCTGGTGCGGCTGGGCCCCTCAGCTGCATCCTGGACCCAGCCCCGGGTCAGCACCACCCCGGGCCCGGGGCCAAACACTGCCCTCTCCCTGAGCAGCTCCGCCTCCACGCACAGCCACTGGCAGCTCACCTGCTCCAGCTCGCTGCCACACAGCTGGGCGGGAGGGAGGGAGGAGAGGAGGGAGAGAGGAACATCAGGGTCAGCGTCTCAGCTCCGCGTCGGCTTCCTTAACCATTTCACTACCACACTTAACCGGCAGTGAAAGGGTTATACTTCTGTATTGTCGCAGTGAAAGGGTTAACAGTCTGTAGTGTGGTAGTGAAAGGGTTAACCTTCTGTAGTGTGGTAGTGAAAGGGTTATCACTCTGTAGTGTGGTAGTGAAAGGGTTAACCTTCTGTAGTGTGGTAGTGAAAGGGTTAACCTTCTGTAGTGTGGTAATGAAAGGGTTAACCGTATGTAGTGAGGTAGTGACAGGGTTAACCTTCTGTGGTGTGGTAGTGAAAGGGTTAACCTGCTGTAGTGTGGTAGTGAAAGGGTTAACACTTTGTCGTGTGGCAGTGAAAGGGTTAACCTTATGTAGTGTGGTAGTGAAAGGGTTAACACTTTGTCGTGTGGTAATGAAAAGGTTAACCTTCTGTATTGTCACAGTGAAAGGGCTAACTGTCTGTAGTGTGGTAGTGAAAGGGTTAACATTCTGTAGTGTGGCAGTGAAAGGGTTAACATTTTGTAGTGTGGTGGTGAAAGGGTTAACCTTCTGTAGTGTGGTAGTGAAAGGATTAACCTTCTGTATTGTCGCAGTGAAAGGGTTAACCGCCTGTATTGTGGTAGTGAAAGGGTTAACCTTCTGTATTGTCGCAGTGAAAGGGATAACGAAAGGGATGTCTATTTCAGCGTAGTGTACATGACAGAGGATACACGCGTTTGACCGACCTGTAAGTAGTTCTTCCTCATGGTCTCGAACATGCAGTGTCCTCTCTGTCGATGAGCCTCCATGCTGGACAGAAACTCCTGCAGAGGAGGGGGAATAACCTGATTGGTCCATTCAAATAACACTAGAACGCTACAGTACAATACCAAGGTTCCTCTCTAGCTAAAGGGAGGGTGTGTGTGTGTGTGTGTGTGTGTGTGTGTGTGTGTGTGTGTGTGTGTGTGTGTGTGTGTGTGTGTGTGTGTGTGTGTGTGTGTGTGTGTGTGTGTGTGTGTGTGTGTGTGTGTGTGTGTGTGTGTGTGTGTGTAATCGGACCTACGGGGTATAACATAAAAGATAATAGACAGAGGAGTGACACGTAGACAAATATCAACAGATGGGGGGTTCAACAGATACACGTAGAGACAAGTCAATATGAGGACAGGTGAGGACAGGTAATATGAGGACAGGTGAGACAGGTCATTCACAGACTAATTGTGGAGCGTTATGTTGCAGGTTCTACCCTTTTCTATCTCCATAACTCGACAGGTTCCAATGCAAAGAACACACAGCGCAATCACTTCTCCTCTGGCTCACAATGTACCACATCACCCTGCCTGCACGCCACAGAGGATGTCTCATAATGTACCACATCACCTGCCTCCACGCCACAGAGGATGTCTCATAATGTACCACGTCACCTGCCTCCACGCCACAGAGGATGTCTCATAATGTACCACATCACCCTGCCTGCACGCCACAGAGGATGTCTCATAATGTACCACATCACCCTGCCTGCACGCCACAGAGGATGTCTCATAATGTACCACATCACCCTGCCTGCACGCCACAGAGGATGTCTCATAATGTACCACATCGCCTGCCTCCACGCCACAGAGGATGTCTCATAATGTACCACATCACCCTGCCTGCACGCCACAGAGGATGTCTCATAATGTACCACGTCACCTGCCTCCACGCCACAGAGGATGTCTCATAATGTACCACATCACCTGCCTCCACGCCACAGAGGATGTCTCATAATGTACCACGTCACCTGCCTCCACGCCACAGAGGATGTCTCATAATGTACCACGTCACCTGCCTCCACGCCACAGAGGATGTCTCATAATGTACCACATCACCTGCCTGCACGCCACAGAGGATGTCTCATAATGTACCACGTCACCTGCCTCAGAGGATGGCATAATCGTGATGGTATTGTTTGCTTCCTCATGCAATTACAACACATTCATACAATTACGTCTTGTCTAAATTGCATTCACTGGGGCAAAATAAGCTAGTGGCTACAGTCTCACAATAACCCTGTCTGGAAATGTAATCATTTGTGGGTGTGATCTAATTAACATAAACATTAATATCACCGTGGCACGTTGCAGTTAAGGGCAAGGTAAGTGTGTGCACTCTGTGTAGATCTGTGTGAGTGTACATGTGTGTGTGTGTCTGTGCTCTGTATGTGTGTGTGTTGTAAGGCAGTATAACCAGTGCAGCTTTCTGGTGCATTTGCATGGATGTCTGCATTTTTCGAAACACCACATATTTTATAGGCTATATTAGGGCTGCCATTTAACTCTTTGACTGCCACGCTGTTTTTCCATCTGTACTCCCTGGCGCCAGCGTTTTTTGACCATTTTCACGATGTTTGCAGACCCATCGTATATTCTATATTATAGCTATCGAGACAATAGTATGGCTCATTTGAAAGGAAATATGTATACTCCAACAGGGGGAAAAAAATTTAGTTCTACAAACCTTCGTTCTTGCGCTATCCCATGCAAAAAAATCGTCCCGTTTAAAAATAATCCATTCTGTTTCCTGGAACACGAGATATGACGTGTTTTGTGCGCATATGTGCATTTCATGTGGGTTGCTCACCTACCACCTATATTATTTCCAGGTCAAAGGTAACATGACCATAGTAGAATGATTCTCAAACCATGGGTCCCTTCACGGAATCGTTTTCTGGCATCATTACAAAGGCATGTTTTATGATGGGGTTCGGTAAAATAGACGTTACCTTTGTCAGCAGGTCCACCAAAACCCTGTCCACTCTTGCTCCGAAGTGTCTTGGGTCAGAACAATAAATAACGTTAGTTGGCCCTGGCAGCGCCCAACAGATAATGTCATCGTTACATCCAAACAGCCTGTTTGAAAATACTAGAATCCAACATAGTCTGGTGAAAACGCACCTTATGCTATGGATGGATCGTCACCTTTTGTCCTCTTCATAATACTCTCCAATAGTTTGCTCGTCTCTAGGCGATCGCCATTGCCGAACGTTAGTTTGCCCTAGTCTGGAGTGCTCTCAACTCTAGTGTCGGCGACTACCGCGGAACGGTGGTCAGATGTTACATGCTCGGCCGATTTGACTATAGTATTTTTATGATTTACCAGAAGTGCTGAGTCCAATGTAGTCTGGATAAAATGCACCTTATCATCCATAAGTGTGAAAGTGTGATTGTTTTGTCCTCTTCATAATAATCTCCAATAGTTCGCTCGCCATTGCATAGACAGTCTGCAAGCTAGTGGTAGCCAGCAGTGAGTGAGCAACCCCCTTCCCCACAGTAAACTAGCCCAGTTCAAAAGGTAGGTGATACTGCCACCTATCGGGATTCGATTGTCATTTCAATTCCAATTAAAACAGAGCTCACACAAGAAGGTCCGGCGGACTGTTTAGAATAATAATAATTTTTTTTAAACGAGTATATTTTACGTGTTTGGCGGCCAACAGTTGGCTTTGAAAAACGAGAATACTAGTTTTTGGCGTTCAATGAGTTAAAGAAAAATCATAATGTTGAACAATTCCAAAGTAAAATAGAGTTTTTATGTTGAATTTAATCCTCTATTATATTCTGGTAGGGCTATGGCTTATTATTAGGTTTTCTAATGCTGATTAATAACATAAATGCTTGATAGAAAGGTAAGGTCTATGTTTGAACTGTTGAACGATTAATAGAAAGGTACAGTAAGGTCTATGTTTGAACCATTGAATGCTTGATAGAAAGGAAAGGTCTACGTTTGTACATATTGCTATTAGTAGTAATATTTGTGTTGCTGGTATTAATTAATCCATTAATCCAATCCAATTCAATTTGATCCATGATCAGTAAAAATAAAAAGGTATTGTCTGGATTTTAACTCCCATTTGGCTAACTCACCACTTGATATTTACTGGGGGTAACAGCCTTATGACATATCCTTGCCTGTGCAGGTGTCCACAAAAGGTATATATTAATTCAAGTAAAATAATTGTTGTTGACCGATGTGAAAAATATTCGAGCACAGCAAACATTAGGCTGATCGGCCGAGTAGTATGCAACATTAGCTGCGGATAGAGGCACAGGCACGACCAAACCCATAATCTCTCACCTGGCAAAGACATACTGTGTATTTTCCGTTAAGCGGTATTGAAAAGACATTTTTGAATGAAATAGCACTATGACAATTATATTACAATATAAATACATGAAAACTGAAAAATGAATACAGACAAATACCATGATACCGGTATGATAAGAAAGAAAAGAAAAATACTGTGATATGATATTTTGGCCATATCGACCAGCCCTAGTGTGTGTGTGCATTTTGTGTGTGTGTGTGTGTGTGTGTGTGTGTGTGTGTGTGTGTGTGTGTGTGTGTGTGTGTGTGTGTGTGTGTGTGTGTGTGTGTGTGTGTGTGTGTGTGTGTGTGTGTGTGTGCGTGTGTGTGTGTGTGTGCGTGGTCGTGTGTGTGTGCGTACGGTCGTGTGTGTGTGCGTACGGTCGTGTGTGTGTGCGTACGGTCGTGTGTGCGCGGTTGTGTGTGAAAACTCTAACTGTGTCGTCACTGCAGGGGGTGTTCATCAGACAAACTGGTCTCATATCCTGCCTGTTAACGGCTTCAATAAGCCCATCATCTCAGCAGTGCTCGCTCTGAGACCAGTCAAACAACATGCGTCCAGACTAACGGCTGGCCCAGGAACGACATTTCATCGACTCAATCAACATGCACCAACTCTCTTTTATACAGGGAGTATAATTTACAGATGGTAGCCGTGTTGTGTTTTGGTGTATATATTATGGTCCGTCTGGCGTAGGCCACCTATACTAAGAATCTATGCAACTCGCGTATGTGTTTAACCGTCTGTAGTGTGGTAGTGAAAGGTTTAACCTTCTGTAGTGTGGTAGTGAAAGGGTTAACCGTCTGTAGTGTGGTAGTGAAAGGATTAACCTTCTGTATTGTGGTAGTGAAAGGTTTAACCTTCTGTAGTGTGGTAGTGAAAGGGTTAACCGTCTGTAGTGTGGTAGTGAAAGGATTAACCTTCTGTATTGTGGTAGTGAAAGGGTTAACCGTCTGTAGTGTGGTAGTGAAATGGTTAATCTTCGGTAGTGTTTTTTTGTATTTTATTTTTTTATTATTTTTTAAACAAACTCATAAACAAACATGACAACACACGATAAGATATACAAGCATTAGTTGTCAGTGCACATCCAATGAGATCACATTTTAGTTAATTGTCTTATATAGGATATACCCTTAATACCTGTTATCTAAAAACCTACACACATATGCTCCAGCTCGTACCCCTTCTGTAGTGTTGTAGTGAAAGGGTTAACCTTCTGTAGTGTGGTAGTGAAAGGGTTAACTTTTTTTTTTCTACTTTTTTCTCCTCCTTTTTCTGTGATTTTTCTCCCCATCCCAATTTACCTCTCGTGCCAATTCTCACTCCCCTGTCCTGATTGTTGCTCACATATGCCCCCCACTGGCCGGTTGTAGGGAGGATAGAAGTCTTGCATCACATGTCCCCTCCGATACATGTGGAGGCAGCCTGTCACATCTTTTCACCTGCCAGCGCGGACTCTCATTTGGCGAGGAGTAACGTGTAGGAGGCTCACACTGCCCCCGCCATTTTCCTGACTTTGCTGTGCAGGCGCCCCAACCGACCTGTAGGACTCGCTGTTCACAACGACCAGACTACCACCCTTCGACTTCCCACCCGCTAACTCTGCCAATTGAGTTAGTATGACGGCCGGCCCAAGCCGGAGGCAACGGCGACAGCCGGATTCGAACCCGGTGTCTCTTGCGTTGGTGACGAGCGCAATGTCCGCTGCGCCACCCAGCCGCCTAAGGGTTAACCTTCTGTAGCGTGGTAGTGAAAGGGTTAACCTTCTGTATTGTGGTAGTGAAAGGGTTAACATTCTGTAGTGTGGTAGTGAAAGGGTTAACACTTTGTCGTGTGGCAATGAAAGGGTTAACCTTCTGGCGCCACAAAAAATCTACTCAACTTGCGTATGTGTTCCATCCGGCGAATGTCGTTCCAAAAAACATCCACTTTTGAAACTCTTCAGGGTAAAACAAAGAGACGTGAAAACTTTGCCAACAAACAATGTGTGACATCACTCTGGACAAAAACCCAGAGATAAAAACTCGACGACAAACTTCCGACGGAAGAGGAAAAGAAAGCTGTTTCTCTGACTGACTGGGCTGCGTGCCCAGATGAGAAGTTACCAGGCAAACAAAAAGAGTAATTTGAGGGGAGATTACAGAAATATTACAGACGGGCGAGAGAAAACAGACTAATAATAAAGTTTGGGTACGGAGGCCGTGCTGAGACAGATAAACACCAAGTCGGAACGTCTTCTTCTTAATTTCATTCCTTCATTTGGACAAACATAAGTAATATATAGCATTAATTACCCCATTTAGCAGATAGGAACCTCATTGGCTTTTTAAACGCCGCATTAAATACATAACTCATCTCTTCCCCTCTGCAATTAACATCAGAACATCACACTCATTTACATTTTAATGACTTCCCAACAATACGCCACCTTTGATGATAAGGCAACATAATGTCAACTTCATTCTGGGCCTGGCAGTGAATGTGTAATGAACTTAACGCCATCATTAGTGCTGTTAATTATCTTTCTAATATGAGGACACAGATATGATTATGGAAACTGCATTGGCTGATGAAATGAATCTCTGGGAGCTTTGCACTGGAGCCTGACAAGAGGAGGAGGACGCGGTCTGTCTATCAGTCTCTCTTGTTCCCATTCATTACCTACAGTAGGCTTTTACAACTGGTCTCCTGTTGAATTAAACGCCGCGGACATCTGTGGCTCTGAAACCCACGCTCTTTCAGCCCTGTGCAGGATCGCATCGCTGCCCGTCCACCGACTGAAGTAGAGTTCCGTTTCCTTGCTTTGGAAGACCTTTGGCGTTGAATTAAAGGGGAATACCACGCGATTAAGAAAATAATGTGCGCTATTCCTTATAGTCTGGAATAGGCGAAACAACATTTGTGAACTTGTGAACGACTCTCTCCTAAAGCCTGAAACCAGGTCTATGGCTTGCTGTGATGGCACTGAGATGTCAATTCAGGAGTTGTTCCATAGGAATAAGACTTGAGTGGTGTTCCCCTTAATGACACTCAGTTGATCCTAACTTTCAATGTGTGGACAGACAGACACATGAGTAGACTGACTGACTGACTGACTGACCGACCGCCAGACAGCCAGACACTGACATCAGCTACTGTATGGACAGACACATGAGTAAACTGACTGAATGACTGACCAACCGTCAGCCAGACACCGACGAACAAGCGGCTTTCAACTTTCTCTCCCGTAAACTTCCCTCTCGGCTCTCGCCTTCCCTCTCAGACGGAGAAACAATTCATCACCCTCGCTGATAGCCTGTCACAGAATGATATGATAAAGAATAACATCAAATGAATAATGTTTTCATCAGATTGGTACCACTATAATTGCCAATCCAGTTTCTGTGTTGGCGCAAGACACACACATACACAAACACAAGCAAGAACGTGTACACTCTTGTGGGGGGGGGGAGACGACAGACAGACACACACACAGACGCGGTAATTTCATGCCTGTGTGCTTGAGTAATACGTCCCCACTCCCTGCTCCAGATGGCGCAACGTCTTAAGCGGCGTGGGGGAACTAATGATGTGGGCCACGTGTTTCGGGGGGAAAAACAACAATAAAGGCGTCTTTAACCTTCAGCAGGCAGAGAGTGCGTTCGTAAACACGCGTTCGCCCCGGATGGGCCCAACAGATATCAATTACTCTGCCCACTCAGGGGCAATCATCTGTGATAATCCAAATCCATTTAAAGAAATAATCAAACGCACCCACAGGGCTGGACGGACCACGGCACAAACACAACAGTGACATTGGGAAGAGGGAGAGAGGGAGAGAAGGGGAGTGAGAGAGTGAGAGCAAGCGAGAGAGAAAGAGAGAGAGAGAGAGAGAGAGAGAGAGAGAGAGAGAGAGAGAGAGAGAGAGAGAGAGAGAGAGAGACACACAAAATGACCCCCACACCCCTCAGAGGGACAGGCATGCAGAGGTCTGTGTTTATGCTCCATGAGTAATGCCACTAAGAAAAACTCTGATACAATATCCTGTTTAAATCTGCCACTGCCGGCTATTTCGATTTATTTTCTTCTTCTTTTTTTTAAGTCGATCTGAATAGGAATAATTACAAAACACAAAATGAATGCATTTCAGACCACCTTTCTTTATAACTTTTGCTGGCTGGAAAGAGGAACACAATCGGGATTTTCCACATAATTCCTTTTGTGCACGGAGCAATAGTAACGCACCCAACATGCAGCAAAAAGTGGGGTTTCTATAATGTCTATGTCTCTATAGGCCAACTGTCTCTGCCTGCAGTAGCCACCGTGGGGAGTTGGGTTAATATGTAGGAAGAGGGCACCCAGCCGTGAAAATTAATAGGAGGCAATGTCCTCACTGAGAACGCACGTCATTCACGTCATTAGCGAACCTGACATGTGCAATAGCAATCAACTGCTTAAATATGTAAATAGAATATTTTCTCAATCTGATGTCAAAACTGGTCAAATTGTTAGCCTAGCTTAACCTTGTTGTCTGTGAATCATCAAACAGGTGAAATACGTCATCAATAAGTATAACTTTTAAAAAATAGATCCGCTGAATGACATTGAGTTTAAAATATCAATTATGTTCCTAAGACCCTAAACATGGCAAATCTGTTGCTCAATCAAATAAGCCTCCTCTACTTTTACTGTTATAAGCAATTTTATGAGTCCCAGGTCTGCTTACTTTCCCAGAGCTGGTAACAGAAGTAGCTAGAGAGTTTCACATCTCAGTTCCTCCTCGTCTCTGGTATCTCTCTTCCCAAGAGCCCTCACGTGGAACATGAATGCACTGCGTTACCTCTAGGGAGGGTGAATGTGTTGAGTTACCTCTAGGGCAGCGGTTCTCAAACTACAGTTTGCGACCCAAAGTGGGGTCATGGGTAGGTGACAGTGGGGGGACAGGTACTTGCATTGGCAAAAAAACTAAAAAAATATCTATAATTATAATTTTTTTATTGTTCTTTATAAATGTGTATTGATAACATAGTGCTGTAATTAAATGTTCTAATAAATATGCATGATCAAGTTCAACAACGTGTGCTTTTATTTTGATATTCCTTAATTCCACATTGAAATTACGCGATACATTAACACTTTCAGTGCCGGCCGTGTTTTCCTTTTTACCCCCTTCAATGCCGCCACCCACTTCAATGATAGCGTTAAAAACGCATAATCTATGTTTTAAATTATGGCTATGTGTCTAATCTGCCTGTCGCTTATCAATGACTTGTTTGCAGTCAACATTGTCGAAATGGATTGTTTTTTAATCGGTTCATATCCTTTTTATAGCATTTAGAAAAGCTATAGTTTTCTAGAAAATTTCAGGAAAATAGAAAGATTCCATCATAAACGGCATTTATTGGAATATTCTCGAATACACTAGACACGTTGTCATTTGTCGGCCTATTTATGAATCGTTTTCAAATAAACGCTAGATTATCGATAGTATATGTGTACTTATGCACGCTATAGAAACGAGCTGAGAAATCGATTCTCTTATTTCCTCAACAGCACACACACACACACACACATATACACATACGGGACACGCTGTTATCTCAGTGAAAACAGCTCTGATTATCCTAAAACTGGTAACATAGACTCCTTACCTTAGATCAGATGTTCTCCAAAAAGATTATTCTAATTCCTGATCGCCATTCCAAATATCGATCGTGTTTATTGATTGATTATTGGCTGCTGTAAATATATATTCCAGGCTGCTTTCCATTTCGCAATCACTTCCCTCTTCATCAGATCCCTCGCCAGCATAGTGGAGCCAGTAGGCTCCCCCCCCCCCCACAGATCCACCAGTGTAATCGAATGGCCTGCAGTTACACAGGGATAGACGATAGGGGGCGGTATTTTCCCATCAGAGCTCCTAGAGGGGCTGCTGTACCAACGGGAGATTTGGTTGATGAAATATGAATTCAGATCGCTAATAAATAAAAAAAACTACAATTAGCGTCGTCGGCACTCAACGGGGGGCATGAAATAACGACATAACACGTCGCTGGCACTCAAAGTGTTAACACTTTCCGTGCCGGCCGTGCCAGTCCTATATACCCCGTTGAGTGCCACCGCTCTATTCAATGACAGAGCG
Organism: Notolepis coatsorum; assembly: GCF_963971535.1. Classification (NCBI taxonomy): domain Eukaryota; kingdom Metazoa; phylum Chordata; class Actinopteri; order Aulopiformes; family Paralepididae; genus Notolepis; species Notolepis coatsorum. The sequence continues at coordinate 50,850,775 of NC_140173.1, forward strand.
CTCACATTTGTGAACGCATAAACTATATCTTAAATTATGGCTATGTGTCTAATATGAAGGCAAAAATAAACATGAACATTATCCAGTGCTATGCCCCTACAAATGACAGCAATGAAGAGAGAAAATAAGAATACTACAGCAGACTACAGGACATCATTCAGAAATACCCAGAAAGAGACATCAACATCATAATGGGAGACTTCAATGCCAAGGTAGGAAGTGACAACAGAGGCTACGAGGAGACAATGGGAAAGCAAGGTATAGGAGAGATGAACGACAACGGGGAGAGATTCGCAAACCTATGCGCCACTAACAACCTGGTCATCGGCGGAAGCATTTTCCCCCACAAAAGGATACACAAAGCTACTTGGATCTCACCGGACCTCAACACCGAAAACCAGATAGACCATGTGTGCATCACTAAGAAGTTCAGGAGGTCCCTTCAAGATGTCTGTGTTAGGAGAGGAGCTGATGTTGCCTCAGACCACCACCACCTCCTGGTTGCCCGGCTGAAGCTGAAATTAAAGAAAAACTGGACAGGAGAGAAGAATCGGAGACAAACATTCAACACAGCACTTCTGAGAGACCCAACCAAGTTAGAAGAATACAAACTCACACTTAGGAACAAGTTTCAAGCCCTGCAAGAGTTGATTGAAGAAGAGGAGGAAAACATCGACAAGAAGTGGAAGTCTGTGAAGGAAGCAGTAAGTACAACGTGCAAAGAAGTACTGGGCCCGAAGAAACACAACCACAAGGAGTGGATATCAGCAGAGTCATTGAGGAAGATAGAGGAGAGGAAAGGGAAGAAGGCACTAATCAACAACAGTCGAACAAGAGCCGAAAAGGTCAAAGCACAAAACCAGTACACAGAAGCCACAAAAAGGGTTAAGAAAAGCATCAAGGCAGACAAGAAGGACTATATAGAGAGTCTTGCGGCAGAGGCTGAAGAAGCAGCTAGACATGGAAATTTGAAAGACTTATATAACATTACCAAGAAGCTGTCAGGAAAGTTTAGTAAACCAGAAAGACCAGTTAAGGACAAAGATGGACAGCCAATCATCGGAGAGGAAAGACAAAAGGAAAGATGGGTAGAACATTTTGAGGAACTGCTAAACAGACCAGCACCACAGGACCCACCAGACATCCACCAAGCTGACAGGGATCTGCTGATAGACTGCAGCGTGCCAACAAAAGAAGAGATCCGCAAAGCCATCAAGAAGCTGAGGAACGGCAAGACTGCAGGACCCGACGGTATTCCGGCAGAAGCACTGAAGGCCGATATAGAGACGATGGAAGAGATGCTCCATCCTCTCTTCAAGAAGATATGGGAAGAAGAACACATCCCATCAGAATGGAAGGAGGGCTACCTCGTCAAAATACCGAAGAAAGGAGATCTGAGCCAATGTGCAAACTACAGAGGGATCACATTACTCTCCATCCCAGGAAAAGTATTCAACAGGATTTTACTGGACCGGATGAAGGACGCAGTCGACCCACAGCTACGAGACCACCAGGCGGGCTTCCGCAAAAACAGATCCTGCACAGACCAGATTGCAACACTGCGGATAATACTGGAGCAGTCATTAGAGTGGAATTCACCCCTATTCATTAATTTCATTGACTATGAAAAGGCTTTCGACAGCGTAAATAGAGAGACCCTCTGGAAGCTACTCAGACACTACGGAGTGCCAGAGAAGTACAGAAATATCATCAGGAACTCCTATGAGGGGATGACCTGCAGGGTAATTCATGGCGGTCAACCCACCGACGCCTTCCAGATAAAAACTGGAGTGAGACAGGGCTGTTTGTTGTCACCATTTCTGTTCCTGCTGGCAATAGACTGGGTCATGAAGCAATCCACGGCAGAGAAACGAAATGGCATACAATGGACATTATGGACGCAGTTAGAAGACCTCGACTTTGCAGATGACCTGGCCCTTCTCTCTCACACCCAGCAGCAGATGCAGGAAAAGACCAGTACCATCGCTGACAACTCTACTCGGCTTGGGCTTAACATCCACAGAGGGAAGAGCAAGGTCATGAGAATCAATTCTGACAACACATCACCCATCATTCTGGAAGGAGAAGCGTTGGAAGAGGTAGACAACTTCACCTACCTGGGCAGCATGGTTAACAAGCAAGGTGGAACAGATGCTGATGTGAGAGCCAGGATTGGCAAGGCCAGAGGAGCCTTTCTCCAACTAAAAAACATCTGGAGCTCAAGAGACATTTCCATCACAACCAAGATCAGGATATTTAACACCAACGTGAAGTCAGTCCTACTCTATGGCGCTGAGACCTGGAGGACCACTGTCACAACAACCAATAAATTACAAGTTTTCCTAAACACCTGTCTGCGCCGAATCCTCCAGATTCGCTGGCCTAACACCATCAGCAATAAAGACCTGTGGCAACGAACACAACAACAGCCAGCAGAGAAAGAGATTCTCCAACGGCGTTGGAGATGGATTGGCCATACACTCCGTAAACCATCCCTGAGCATCACAAGACAATCTCTCAGGTGGAATCCCCAAGGGAAAAGAAAGAGAGGCCGACCACGAAACACCTGGCGCAGAGACTTGGAAGACGATGCCAAGAAGATGGGACACACCTGGGGCCAGCTTGAGAGGTTGGCTCAGGATCGGGATGCTTGGAGAACCCTTGTTGACGGCCTATGCCCCAAACGGGGTAAAAGGCGTAAGTAAGTAAGTATGTGTCTAATACGACCGTGGCTTATCAATGACTTGTTTGCAGTCAACATTGTCGAAACGGATTGTTTTTTTTAATCGGTTCATTTCCGTTTTATGCCATTTTGAAAAACGCTAGTTTTATGAAACTTTCAGAAAGAAAAAAGATTCTGCAGGAATCGCGCTTTACTGTAATACACAAAACACGTTGTCATTTTTCGGCCTATTTATGAATAGTTTTCAAATAAACGCTAGATTATCGATAGTATATGTGTACTTATGCACGCTATAGAAGCAGGCTGAAAAATCGATTATCTTATTTCCTGATCAGCTACACACACTCACAGCCACACACACACACATACGGGACACGTTGATATATAGGTGAAAACAGCTCTGATTATCCAAATACTAGTAAAATAGATTCCTTACCTCAGATCAGATGTTCTCCAAAAAGATTATTCCAATTCCTGATCGCCATTCCAAATATCGATTGCGTTTATTGGTCCAACACTGGGTGGTCGAAAGACATATTCCACGCTGTTCTGATGGTGGGTGATGACTGGGATCGTCTCCGGTTACTTGCCTGACAAGTAAAATGTGGATTCCGGACTCTTTTTTCTCCAAGCGTTTCATTCAGTGCAATCCAATGGGGTGCAGTACCATCTGGGGAGATGATAGGGGGCGGTATTTACCCTGTTCGAGCTCAGACAGATCCCCACTGGTAACGTGAGGCTAGATTGATGAAAAATTTATGGAAATCGATAATAAAAAAAATAACGATTAAAAACGAGATTTCTCATCGGCTGGCACTCAACGGTTGGCATGAACTAACGGTAAATCTCGTCGCTGGCACTCAAAGCGTTAAGATTGGGGTCGCCAAAAAAAATCCTAAATAAAATGTGGTTGTGGTATAAAAAAGTTTGAGAACCCCTGGTCTGGGGAGGGTGGATGTGTTGAGTGACCTCTATGGAGGGTGCATGTGTTGAGTCTATGGAGGGTGGATGTGTTGAGTTACCTCTATGGAGGGTGGATGTGTTGAGTCTATGGAGGGTGGATGTGTTGAGTTACCTCTATGGAGGGTGGATGTGTTGAGTCTATGGAGGGTGGATGTGTTGAGTTACCTCTACAGTGCCAGTAGTATCTTTGCCCAGGATTCTCTGAGCTGAGCGAACAGCACTGCTGATCAGACCAAGCTTCTTCTGAGGGCTGCTGACCAGCTTCTTCTTCTGAGATTCTGAGGACAAAGTACACACACACACACACACACACACACACACACACACACACACACACACACACACACACACACACACACACACACACACACACACACACACACACACACACACACACACACACACACACACACACACACACACACACACACACACACACACACACACACAACTAACATGAAACTAGGGATACAAGTGATGTATATCGGTCATATGGGTGTGTGTGTGTGTGTGTGTGTGTGTGTGTGTGTGTGTGTGTGTGTGTGTGTGTGTGTGTGTGTGTGTGTGTGTGTGTGTGTGAACTTGTTCACTGCCAATACTAATTCTGAGTAAAAAAACAAAACATTGCTATTGTCTGATACAAAATACAGATCCAATCCATTACTGTTACTCGACATCAACAACTGATGTAGATTTAGACCATTCGTTTGGGATCACTTTCTTAGATTAGAAAGATCTAACCTATTTTAATATGTGAAAAAAGGACAATCAAATTGTTTTCATTTCTCACATTTCACTGTAATGTATACATGTGACAAATAAAACCAAACTTGAACATTTTACACATGCTGTAGCTGCTGGTGTCACATATTCATATTTGCAAAACTCTGTTTTAACTTGGTATCTGGTATAATATTCCACTACAGAAATACTATGGTGAATCACTACAGTATGTAGGTGGTAAATCTATAGTGTGTATAAAAAAAACACACACATAGGTTTTACTATTGTTCATTTCTTTATGGTATTGGTGCAGCCCTCATCAATGACATGAAACAAAACTAGAACCAATTGGCCAGCTGTGTGTGTGTGTGTGTGTGTGTGTGTGTGTGTGTGTGTGTGTGTGTGTGTGTGTGTGTGTGTGTGTGTGTGTGTGCGCGCGTGCGTGTGTGTGTGTGCCAAACAAATTGCCAAATATTGCTCTGTCTCAGCTATTATTGGCAGCTTAGCCACGTGGAGAAGGAGGTGCTATGTGTACCCTTAAGTGTTCAGTGCTGCTTGGCCCCGATACATTTGATTCCCTGTTTATGTAATATAATTTGCGGAACCAAATAAAGTATTAAAATGTGTGTGTGTGTGTTCCTGTGTATGTGTGTGTGTGTCTGTATGTCTCTGTATGTGTGTGTGTCTCTGTATGAGTGTGTGTCTCTGTATGTGTGTGTGTCTCTGTATGTGTGTGTCTCTGTATGTGTGCGTGTGTGTCTCTGTATGTGCATGTGTGTGCGTGTGTGTGTCTCTGTGTCTCTGTGTGTGTGTGTGTGTGTGTGTGTGTGTGTGTGTGCGTGTGTGTGTGTCTCTGTATGTGTGTGTGTGTGTGTGTGTGTGTGTCTGTATGTGTGTGTGTGTGTGTGTGTGTGTCTCTCTGTATGTGTGTGTGTGTGTGTGTGTGTGTCTGTATGTGTGTGTGTGTGTGTGTGTGTGTGTGTGTGTGTCTCTGTATGTGTGTGTGTGTGTGTGTGTGTGTGTGTGTCTGTATGTGTGTGTGTGTGTCTCTGTATGTGTGTGTGTGTGTCTGTGTCTGTGTCTGTGTGTGTGTGTGTGTGTGTGTGTGTGTGTGTGTGTGTGTGTGTGTGTGTGTGTGTGTGTGTGCAAAACCAGGCGTCTGCTAACCTATGTATAACTGCCAGGACTTGTGTGCAGTCTCTTCCCACAGAGGGCTGATGTCAGTCATGCTGAGAGGCTCCGCCCTTCCCGTCTGATTGGCCGAGAGCTCGATCTTATAGAAGTCCTCCAGAGTGTGTCGTCTCTCAGTCAGCAGCTTGGACCAGCAGGCCTCCACCAGGGCCATCAGCTCAGGCTCAGCTGAAACCACACACACACACAACTGCAAATGAACATACAGAGAGAGAGAGAGAGAGAGAGGAGAGAGAGAGAGAGAGAGAGAGAGAGAGAGAGAGAGAGAGAGAGAGAGAGAGAGAGAGAGAGAGAGAGAGAGAGAGAGAGAGAGAGAGAGAGAGAGAGAGAGAGAGAGAGAGAGAGAGAGAGAGAGAGAGAGAGAGAGAGAGAGAAACACAGAGAGAGAGACAGAGGGAGAGAGAGTCAGAGACAGAGAGAGGGAAAGAGAGGGAGCAAGAGAGGGAGCGAGGGAGAGCTAGAGAGAGAGAGTGAGAGAGAGTGAGAGAGAGGGGAGACAGAGAGAGACAGATGGAGGGAGAGCAAGAGGGGGAGAGAGACAGGGAAAGATAGAGAGACACACACAGAGAAACAAACAGAGAGAGAGAGACAGAGGGAGAGAGAGTCAGAGACAGAGAGAGGGAAAGAGAGTGAGCGAGAGAGGGAGAGAGAGGGAGAGAGAGACAGAGAGAGGGAAAGAGAGCAAGAGAGAGACAGAGGGAGAGCTAGAGAGAGAGAGAGAGAGAGAGAGAGAGAGAGAGAGGGAGACAGATGGAGAGAGAGACAGAGACAGGGAGGGAGAGAGAGAGAGAGAGAGAGAGAGAGAGAGAGAGAGAGAGAGAGAGAGAGAGAGTTTATCGCGTTAATTAGATTAATTAATTACACAGCAAATGATCACGTTATGAAAATTAAATCAAAATTAATTACATTTTTTTTTTTATATATTTATTTTTTATCTCATTCATTCCATAAGAACGTAGAATACACATTTACAGACTTTTTTTTTAATATGGTCCATTTGCATGTTCTTGGTATCTGATTCTAGGGACATCTAGGATCTCAGGGAATGTATTCCCAGTGTCAGAAATACTGTGTCTGTTACTAGGCTTGAGTAAATTGTAATGAACCAAAGGAGAATATCAATACAATTTTTTTTTTATCTTTGACTGTGAAAAATCTAAGCAAATTAATAGATGGAAGATGATTAAACAGAAGGTTTTGTAGATACAGTACTGAATTCTGCCATCCGGACACATGCTATTTGAAATATGATTATAGAATAAATAAAGTTATTATTATAATATAGAATATCAGGCATAAAATGGTTATGTGATTAAAATGTGATTAATTAGATTAATTAATTACAAATCCTGTAATTAATTAGATAATTTGTTTTAATCGCCTGACAGCTATAATATATATATATATATATATATATATATATATATATATATATATATCTCTGTGGAGCGACAGCGTTGAACTGACCCGTGTCTGCCTCACTCTCTGTACCTGGGACGGACTCTGTGCTGAGAGATGAGGCGCGGTTGGTCTTCAGGGGGAACAGGTGACAGATAGATCTCCTCTTGTGGTCCTTCTGCACCTCACATCCAAACCCTTCAGGGTAGCTGGAAAACACAGGAATTATTAGCAATTACTAACGTCCTCGTATGGAATCCTCCCCCTAGACTCAGTCTGGAGGAGGGATATACCAGACTTGGAAATACATTTTGATTGGCAAGAAGCCTGGGCAAACGTTCGACTTGCGTCACGTAACCCGGACCATCAACAAATTAATCTTAACTATATTCATAGGACATACCTGACTCCTATAAGATTGAACAGAATGGGACTTAAACAAGACTCCAGATGCTCCTTATGTACAAATGGGGATGAGGGTACATTTATGCACATGTACTGGGATTGCCCACCAGTTAAGATATTCTGGAAAGAAGTGTCCCAGCAATTATCAAATTTCTTAATTCTGAATATACCTGTACACCCCTCTGTATTGCTGTTGAATGATGTTTTTGAGTTTGCAGTCCCTATACAGCTAAAGAGATTAGTTTTATCTGGTATCACAGCGGCTAAAAAGCTGATAGCATCACGATGGTTTTAACCGGAAAAAAATGTGTCGGAAGGTTTGGATTCTTACATATCTCGATGTGATTTATCTAGAAATATCTACAGCAAGAATTTTAGGTGTCAGTGAATCCAAAATTGCAATGTGGTTAGAAGTGGTGGAGAGAATAAAAGCTAGCATATGAATTGTAGTGCCTGGTTAGGAGCGAATGATAATGGATGGATTATCCAAGTGGGGGTCTGGGGGGGGAGCGAGCGAGAGCATATGTGTATAGGGTATTAGATAGCAAGTATTAGGTGTATATCTCGTATAATACATTTATTTAAATGGTGATTTCATTGGATATGTACTGTTAATTAATGCTTGTATATCTAATTTTATGTTGTTATGTTTATGTGTATGTTTAAAAATAATAATACAAAAATAAAATATATAAAAAAAAAAGGAATTATTAGCAAACATGAATGAATCCACACGTTATTTGTCACATATAGTGCCGGCCTGTGTTGTCTGTGTGTGTGTGTGTGTGTGTGTGTGTGTGTGTGTGTGTGTGTGTGTGTGTGTGTGTGTGTGTGTGTGTCTGTCTGTCTGTCTGTCTGTCTGTCTGTCTGTCTGTCTGTCTGTCTGTCTGTCTGTCTGTCTGTCTGTCTGTCTGTCTGTCTGTCTGTCTGTCTGTCTGTCTGTCTGTGTGTGTGTGTAGGTGTAGGTGTAGGTGTAGGTGTAGGTGTGCGTGCGTGCGTGCGTGTGTGTGTGTGTGTGTGTGTGTGTGTGAGAGTAAGAGAGAATATACGGTATGTGGAAATGCTATGAATCTATATTGGTAAAAAAAATATATATATATTAATGAATGAAATTCATCTCAACTCAATATTTTAGAAATGTGGATGATTTCATCCTTAATAATGTTAGTTTGGTCAGCAAAAATCTCATAATGAATTTCACACAAATGATTTGCGTGTCTCTTTTCAGCGTACAGTACCTTCCAGATCTGATCAGTAACAGACAGTGCAGGAGGCAGGTAATGAAAGTCACATTGGCGTTGTAGGTTGCCATGACGACGTCCCAGCGCTCCATGATGACCCTTAGCGTCTTAACGACCATTTCCTGCCCCGCTGGGGAGTGCCGTGAGTGTGACAGGAAGTAGAGCAGCACTTTGTTGGTGCAGAGGTAGAGGACTGACACCACTCTCTCTCTCTGGGCTTGGCCCTTGTCCAGTGCCTGAAGGGAAACGGGGCACAGTGTCTATCAGTCTTTAGTCAAAGGGGAATTAGATTCGATTAGAACCGATTTTAATGTATTGTGCAAATGTAAAAGTAAAGTGCAATAGTAATATACAATGCACAGGTATACTAGTATACTACAGCATAACTAGTAAGAGTAGGTAAGGGATATGTTCAGATATAGATATAGATAGATATGTAAAAAGGATTATAATCAGGTATGTACAGACAGATGTGGATGGATATATATACGTTAAGAATAAATATATACAGCATTATTGTACATGCTATCATATAGAGTTATATGGGTTATATGTCGGTGTATACGTAGGTATACAGGATTGTATGCAGGTATATTCAGACAGATATGTATATATATATATATATGTGGTAAATATAAATATATAAATGTATATATATATGGTATATACAGCACTATTGTACATGCTATTATACAGTTATATGGGTAGACTATAGTATGAGGTAGGTAGTTGTGATTACTATGATTACAGTGTAGGGCAGTTATAGACAGTTATAGAATTCCACTCTAGGTCTCTGTTGTATTTGTAGAACATGTGCTTTAACCTTTTGAGTAAAACACAGCCAGCTCTGTACATTTAGTCAGGCCAGAGATATAGCCCTAACCATGAAGATGTATGGAGGGAGCACATCTAAAACAAATCCTGTCCCTTGTGCGCCCAACGTCATTCGAGTCTTCTACAACGTTTGTAGGAGAGATTAACTGTGTTGTATGCCGCCACCTAGAGGCTCCGATTTATTCTGTAATGAGGTTACTGATGCCCATCACTCTCTCCACTAGGTGGCAGTAATGATCCATGTGTCAAAAGTGCCAAAAGTTAAGTGGGATTTGCTTTGATTTCTGACAGCCATTTCATAGTCCAGGCAGACAATATGCGGACCGGGAGTCCACTGGAGGCTGCATGGACCAAAATAAGATAAGATAAGATATTCCTTTATTGATCCCCTTGGGGAAATTCAGGCATCATAGCAGCATGGCGGTACGCCTGGGCGATGAAAGGCAATGAATGACTGTGGACTCATAGGAATCATACTCGTACGTGCATGATTCCTACACTTTGAGATTATGTAACGCCTTTACACATGGCTCTTTCTTGGTATTGTATTCTAGTAACGAGGACATTTTCACAATACAATACCCTTATTTTAGCCTGGTATACCAACCAATATTGGATACCAACAGTATCAGTGCATTCCTAGTGTGTGTGTGTGTGTGTGTGTGTGTGTGTGTGTGTGTGTGTGTGTGTGTGTGTGTGTGTGTGTGTGTGTGTGTGTGTGTGTGTGTGTGTGTGTGTGTGTGTGTGTGTGTGTGTGTGTGTGTGTGTGTGTGTGTGTGTGTGTGTGCGCTAGGGATGCACGATTAATCGATTTTTAACCAGGAAGTCCCATTGAGATAGAAGATCGGTTTGGGAGAGGGAGGTAAGGGGTTTTAGATTGTGTGTTGTGAAGTTTAGACTTCAGAGAGGGAGAGTAAAGTACAGAAAAAAAGGTACCGTTGGGTACCGGTATCGATTCCCAGGTAAAAAGAAACATTTTCAGGCTCGGTGTCCCGAAAAGACCCACCGCGTAGGCCAGATGCAAGCCGCATTTTACAATAAACCTCTGTGGGGCTGCTTAATTTCTTTTATTATAATCGCAAATTGAATCGCAATCGCAATATCTGTTATAAAAATCGCAATTAGATTATTTCCCAAAATCGTGCAGCCAGTGTGCGCGCACTTGTATTTCTATACTACAGGGGACACTGACCTGTTTACACACTCACACAATGGGTACCAAAAACATTATGGGGACAATAACATAAATTAGGTTATGGTTAAGGTTATGGTTATGATTAGGTTATGGTTAGGGTTAGGTTATGGTTATGGTTAGGGATAAGGTTAGGGTTAGTTACAGAATGGATGTAAGTCTATGTAATGTCCCCATATTTCACATGAACAAACGTGTGTGTTTGATTGATTGATTGATTGATTGAACATTTTATTAACATTTACATTTACATTTAGTCATTTAGCTGACGCTTTTATCCAAAGCGACTTACATGTTCTGTACGACAAGTCATCAGGAAGGGCACAACTCTATCAGCTGAGCAACAATGTTCATCAAAGTGTTGAGTGCTACAGTGTAGGTTAGTTTATTAGGACAAGTGCATGACAGTAAGGTTAGTTAGTTTTTTTTAACAGATTGCAGAATGGGTACAATATGTCCCCCACCCCCCCCTTGGTTTTCCCTTACTCTCTTCCCGACTGTCTCCCCTACTCACTACCGTATTTGTTATCCACTACTCGTGGTTTTATGTTCCTATTTATTCTTATTGTTCTCCGTTTCCCTGTGGTTCTATGTTTCTTTGTTTCTTTTTTTGCCTATTGTCAGCGACTTTGGGTCTTTGAAAAGCGCAAAATACAAAATAAATGAATTATTATTATTATTATTACAATACAGTACAGCTCAATACACACAATTGTTAAGGGGATGCAGACCAGAGAAAGACTTTAGTCTTGTTTACATCAGGGTCCCCCATTTTCAATTCATCATAACATATATGACATAATATAATAATAATAATGCAGGACCTGTTGCAGAGGTCTTTATTCGGCATGCAACGACACTCAATGTTTTAGCGGTACACACACAGCGGTTAGTTTTTTTTAGCACACACACCGGAACACACACGCATGTATTGTCTCTTTAGAATCCAAGTGCTCCTGTCCGTCTTCGTCAAGGACGCCACAGCGTTAGCGATCTGTTGTTGTGCATGTTTTTCCATTGGGTTTATCTTATCGGGGGGGAAACCCTTGCGAGCACGGGAAGAACATGCAAACTCCACACAGAAAGGCCTGGGAGATACCACACCTGGGTACCTGGCATCATGGAAACCTGGTCCCCAAGCGGGAATCGAACCCTGGACCTTCTTGCTGTGAGGCGACAGTGTTAACTACTACACCACCGTGCCGACATACATGACATACAGATAGACAGTACTGCTACATCTATACATTTATGACATACCAGATTTACAAATACAGTACTGTTTGTGATACAAAAAGCGTCTAAAAAAGAATATATACATTTGACATAAAAACTGTACATTGGAGGAGGTTGGGTAGGTGGGGTGGGGGGGGGACTGCACATTGGAGGTGGTAGGTGGGGGGGGGGGGGTTGGGTAGGGGGGGGGGGAAACTGTACATTGGAATATCGACGAAATCTTACTTGGTCCCAAGAAGAGAGTGTTATTGGGTTAGGACATTTACTGTACATTGGAGGGGGTTGGGTTAGGACATTTACATGGGCCAGTTTCGAATTGCAGTCTCCCGTAGGTGCTCTTTGAGAGTGGTTTTGAAAGTGGGTAGTGATTCACATTCCTTTACAGCTTTGGGTTGGGCGTTCCACATTGATGTGGCATAATTGCGAAACGTGTTTAGTCCCTTGTTTGAGCCGAATCTGGGTTTAACATGATTTGTTCCCTCTGGTGTTGTGAGTTACCAGAGAGGAGCTCCGGTACAAGAATCTATTTTTTTTATTTTTTTTATTACATTGGATGCCATTTTGTCACAGGAAAGATTTGCCTCTAGGATGGAACCTAGGTATGTAATTTCATCTTTCCTTGTGACAATATTGTCACCCACTGTAACTGAGAAGCCGTCGATCTTGCTGAGTTTGTTATTTGATCCGAAGAGAATGGACTCTGTTTTACCCATGTTCTGAGCTGAGGGTTTTTTCAACCTGTAACTTGTTCTTGTCAGAGACCAGCAGGTTGCAGTCACAAGCTGACGACATGTAATTTGCATAATGTAGCGGTCCTAGTATGCTTCCTTGTGGAACACCACAGCTCACTGTGAGGGGGGGGGGGGTAGAGTACCATTTACCTCCACCATCTGTTCTCTCCCCTCAAGGTAGGATTGCATCCAGCTCACTGATAAACTATCAAAACCAATTGCTTTTAGCTTGTCAATCAGAATGGAGTGATTGACAGTGTCGAAGGCCTTTTGTAGGTCCAGCATGACCATGCCGCAGTATTTGCCCGCGTCCACCTCTTGTTTGATGTGGTTGTTCAAATAGAGAAGGCATGTGTCAGTGGAGTGGGATGTTCTGAAGCCAGATTGGAATTCGTAGATTCGATTTTTTCCCGCTAGGTACTTTTCGACCTGTTCGTAGGAATTTTTTTCCATGCCTTTCGAGATGGAGGTAAGAATAGAAACAGGGCGGTAGTTGCCTGGGTCTAATTTGCTGCCCTTTTTGTGCAGGGGGGTCACTCTCGCAATTTTGAAATCCTTGGGGATGTGTCCCTGTTTTATAGAGAGGTTTATTATGTGTGTGATGACTGGGGTGATGGTGGCTGCTGAGTCTCTCAGGAGGGGATGTTGTCATGGCCAGTGGCCTTGTTAGGTTGGAGGGCGCTCAGTTTTTTGAGTACCTCATCTGTTATTACCATTTCCAGTTTGAAGTCGTCTTTGCGGACCACTAGGTTTTTGTAGTATGCTACTATGTGTTCTACCCCATAATGCCCTGAGTGGGAGGGTAGTTTGTTTACCAGTGTTGTGGCTATGTTTGTAAAGAATATGTTTAGGTATTTGGCCACATCCAGTTTTCTGTGATGAGCGTGTTTTCTGTCTTTATGTTTATGTTTGTAAATCTTGTTTTTAGTTTTTTGCTGCAGCCTACAGTAGTTGGTTGTTGAGTAATTTCCAAAGTTCGCAGGGTTGGTTTTTGTTTTCCTCAGTTTTGTCATTGATGAAAATCTTTTTTGCGGTTTTGATCATGGTGTTTACGTCATTTCTTAGTCTGTTTCTTTGAATTTTTTGTTCAACCACGTGGGCTTGGAGTTCACTGTTTGAGCTTTTGGTAAGCTTTGTCTGACTTTTATGAAGTTCAGAGCATTTTTTGTCTCTGGTTTTCATAGCGGTCAGTATTTCAGTGTGCATCCATGGCTCAGCGCGATTTTTAACCGTGGTGGTTCTTAGGGGTGCCATGTTGTTAAGTATTGTTGTGAATTTGGTTTTGAATCCAAGCCATGTTTCTTCAACCAGTGTACCACTGAGCTCATCTGACCAGTCCATACTCTCCAGTTCTTGGTTAAAGGCCTCTCTAGAGTAGGTTTTAAGGTCCCTAGATGTGACTGTTTTGTGACAGCCGGCCTTTTGTTTTAGCTTTTTGCGGGTACAGAAAATCATGTGTGTATGTACAGTATGTGTGTGTGTGTGTGTGTGTGTGTGTGTGTGTGTGTGTGTGTGTGTGTGTGTGTGTGTGTGTGTGTCTGTCTCACCACCACTATCTGATCAGAGAGGAAAGTGAGCAGAGTCTCAGGCTCTCCCAGGAACATCCCCCTGTACAGTTTCCTCAGAAGGATCTCGCTGAAGAAGGCCACGTTCTCCATCAGAGTAGCCGTCTGGCCGTCAGGCGTCTGGCTGTTCGAGTCTGAGAGAAGAACCCGTCCCATGCGGTCAGTGTGCATTAATACCGTTTACGATTCACTCATTGAGTTACGTATTCATCCATTCCATTTCTTTCATGAATTGAAGGTATGCATGGCCATTTATTTATTTATCTATCTATTAAATAAATAAAAAATGTCTTTCATGAATTGCACAGTCCTTTATGTACTTAGAAAATGACGTGGGCCCCATGAAACTTCTAAACAGAAATTAATGTACAGTAAAGCTTCTTAACACATTCACTGCAATCCATCTGATCAACGTATCAACCCATACTAAAAAAAGCCGTTACTGACAACCAAGGAATCATAAACTACCCCCCCCCCCCCCCCCCTTTCCTTCACGCATCATGAAGCATAATGTATACCGATCATATACATTTGAATTTTTTAATATAGCATGTATAGGAACAAAACGCCAATCGATAATGTATCATATGCGTCGGGGCCTATAACTTGCGTTTTAGGAATTGCTGCTATAGAGTCTAAAAACATACTTATATTCACGAGGGTACTAACACGACAATGTATGAATGGAAAAATATAACGTTCCCACATCCGGAACGATAGATACCCGATGTTGAATGGGCCATAGTAATGTCGATATAGCTATAATATTTAAAAAGTTATAGCCCTGCAAAGAAGGTGAGCGACTCCATAGGCTTACAGCACTGGCAGAGAGGGCACAAAGATGGGCACAATGCCTGGAAGACAATGTGTTAAAGGGGAACTATCTTATAAATTGCCTTTTCCAGTGTTTAGCATTGTTTTCTAGCTATGTGGGTTTATATTAACACATTCAGCACCGGAGCTATATGGCGAATATAGGTCTAGATGGCCACCGCTTTAATCAATGGGAGGACGGGGAGATTTGCGAGTGCTTAAAATATATCTTAAATTATGGCTATGGGTCTAATACACCCGTCGCTTATCAATGACTGCAGTCAACATGTACAAAACGGATTGTTTTTTCATCTGTACATTTCCGTTTTATACCATTTTGAATACGAGTATAGTTTTGGTGATTTCTAGTAATTCCAGAGAAAGACGCGATAATAGCCCTTTAGTGGAATACACAAAACACGTTGTAATTTTTCGGCTGATTTATGAATCGTTTTCAAATAAACACTAGATTATCGATAGTATATGTGTCCTCATGCACGATACAGAAGCGGGCTGAAAAATCGCTTATCCGTGCATTGGTCGGCGCCAACGGCACGCACACACACACACAGACACGTTGTGATCGCTGAGAAAGAAACATCTGATTAACCCAAGATTGGTAACATAGAGTTCTTACCTCACATCTGATGTCCTGCAAAAAGATTAATCCAATTCCTGATCGCCATTCCAAATATTGATCGTGTTTATTGATCCAACGTTATATATCCAAAACACATCATCCACGCTGCTCCCAGCCTCCCCAGTCAATGTGGTATAACGATACTGCATGCCCGAGAAGGAAAACCCGGACCTGAAAACCTGATGCACAGTCCCAGCCAATCCAATCCAATGATGTGCAATACCATCCGGGAGACGATAGGCGGCGGTATTTGCCCTTTTACGAGCTCAGACCCATTCCCAACGATAACATCAGGTTGGATGGATGAAAATGAATGGATATCGCTAATAAAAGAAATAACGATTCAAACCCAACTATACTCGTGATTGGCGCTCAAGCATCGGCGAGTTAACCAGACTATACTCGGGTCTGGCGTCCAATGTGTTAATGGGGTCTATGTTTCTAATTCAAATTTTGGCGCATTCTTCCAATTCTCATCTCACAATATTGTCCCTCACTGAACTGAGTCATCTGAAACAATTTCCATCTGCATAATAACGCCCGCCCCCTCTATGTTTGTTGCCATTTATGTGCAGTGAAAAGTTAAAGTGCTTTGCATCCTAGACTAGTCATTAATTTACATGGTAAACTAACGTTAGCGGCTAGCTAGCTAAATAGCCACGCTGATGATGACAGAGAGAGAAGACTGAGCTAGCACGGGTGGGGGCTATCGGGGGAGGGAGCCGGCAGAGACAGAGAGAACACAGCTAGCACGGGTGGGGGCTCTCGGGGGAGGGAGCCATCTCTGTGTGTGTGTGTGTGTGTGTGTGTGTGTGTGTGTGTGTGTGTGTGTGTGTGTGTGTGTGTGTGTGTGTGTGTGTGTGTGTGTGTGTGTGTTGTGTGTGTGCGCGCAGCATATATTTTTCTGTGTTAGGTTCCCTTTGACGATAGTAGAGTAGTATGGGTGGAGCTAGAGGTGGGGGTCTGTCACTCAAATCGCATTCCGAGTATGGGCGGAGCCCAGCCACAAACACCTTGAAATCTTGAAGTGGAAAAATGCTGCTTTTTCACGCCCGCGCCGATCCGCTCACATGGCCTAGTACCTTGTGAGTTGAGGTGCGAGTTAAACCTGTACCTTGTGAGTTGAGGTGTGAGTTAAACCTGTACCTTGTGAGTTGAGGTGTGAGTTAAACCTGTACCTTGTGAGTTGAGGTGTGAGTTAAACCTGTACCTTGTGAGTTGAGGTGTGAGTTAAACCTGTACCCTGTGAGTTGAGGTGTGAGTTAAACCTGTACCTTGTGAGTTGAGGTGTGAGTTAAACCTGTACCCTGTGAGTTGAGGTGTGAGTTAAACCTGTACCTTGTGCGTTGAGGTGTGAGTTAAACCTGTACCTTGTGAGTTGAGGTGTGAGTTAAACCTGTACCTTGTGAGTTGAGGTGTGAGTTAAACCTGTACCTTGTGCGTTGAGGTGTGAGTTAAACCTGTACCTTGTGAGTTGAGGTGTGAGTTAAACCTGTACCTTGTGAGTTGAGGTGTGAGTTAAACCTGTACCTTGTGAGTTGAGGTGTGAGTTTTATTTTTTTTTATCCACTTTTTCTCCCATTTTATTTTCTCCCATCCCAATTTCGTATCATCCAATTCAACCCTCCCCTGTCACGAACGCCGTTTCTTGCCTCCCACAAGCCGGCTGCAATGTGGACTAAGTCATACATAGCACAAGTCCCCTCCGGTACTTGAGGTAACAGCAGTCGCATCTTTTCACCTGCGCAGCTCGATCTCTCAGTGGCGAGGAGTAACGCGTGGGAGGCTCACGCTGCCCCCGACACTTCCTGATTCTACTGCGCAGGCGCACCAACCGACCTGTAGGAGTCGCTGTCCACAACGCCCGATCCCCACCCATCAGTTTCCCACCCCCTAATACGGCCAATGTGTATTAGTACGGACGACCAGCTAAACTGAAAGCAAATGTGGAGCGCTGGGCTCGAACAGGCAAGCCCAGCGTCTCCAGATTTTGTGGCGAGCGCCTTGCCCACTACGCCACGTAGCCGCCCAGTTGAGGTGTGAGTTAAACCTGTACCTTGTGAGTTGAGGTGTGAGTTAAACCTGTACCTTGTGAGTTGAGGTGTGAGTTAAACCTGTACCTTGTGCGTTGAGGTGTGAGTTAAACCTGTACCTTGTGCGTTGAGGTGTGAGTTAAACCTGTACCTTGTGCGTTGAGGTGTGAGTTAAACCTGTACTTTGTGAGTTGAGGTGTGAGTTAAACCTGTACCTTGTGAGTTGAGGTGTGAGTTAAACCTGTACCTTGTGAGTTGAGGTGTGAGTTAAACCTGTACCTTCTTGTGAGTTGAGGTGTGAGTTAAACCTGTACCTTGTGAGTTGAGGTGTGAGTTAAACCTGTACCTTGTGCGTTGAGGTGTGAGTTAAACCTGTACCTTGTGAGTTGAGGTGTGAGTTAAACCTGTACCTTGTGTGTTGAGGTGTGAGTTAAACCTGTACCTTGTGAGTTGAGGTGTGAGTTAAACCTGTACCTTGTGAGTTGAGGTGTGTGTTAAACCTGTACCTTGTGAGTTGAGGTGTGAGTTAAACCTGTACCTTGTGAGTTGAGGTGTGAGTTAAACCTGTACCTTGTGAGTTGAGGTGTGAGTTAAACCTGTACCTTGTGTGTTGAGGTGTGAGTTAAACCTGTACCTTGTGAGTTGAGGTGTGAGTTAAACTTGTACCTTGTGAGTTGAGGTGTGAGTTAAACCTGTACCTTGTGAGTTGAGGTGTGTGTTAAACCTGTACCTTGTGAGTTGAGGTGTGAGTTAAACCTGTACCTTGTGAGTTGAGGTGTGAGTTAAACCTGTACCTTGTGAGTTGAGGTGTGTGTTAAACCTGTACCTTGTGAGTTGAGGTGTGTGTTATTTCCCTCCTCTTGACTGATCATGAGGATGATGTCCATGAGACACTCCAGCAGCTCGGTCTGGAAGCTCTGCCTCTGCTCCAGCGACGCGCCCTCTGGGGAGAACTGTAACACACACACACATTTAGAATATTTTATTTATGTCCACATAAAAACAAGGTTTAAAGGACACAAATATTAACAGTACATTGTGGGATTATTCGGATACAATCGTGCCACAGTGGCAATCAAAGTTACAGACTCACACGGATGATGAACCTGACAATCAACACACAGCTCATGGGTAGAGATAGCAGCGTCTTCTCCAAATTGCCCGGCTGCCAATAATTGCTGACACTGAGCAATATTTAGCTAATTGTTTGGCTCTTCTCTTCGGAAGACCGGCCAACTGAAGGCCTCTAACACCCAATTTATGGACATGACCCAGGCTTCCAAATATGAAGACTAAAAGTTTACAGTTGTAGCCGAGTTGTGAAATGGTATGGTCTAACAGTTGATATTTTAACATTTTGGTTGTAAATGCTTCCTCTAGACTGTAGTCAAACGTGCAACCAACTTCCAGGATGAGAACCTCTCTGTTATTCTCATTAACAATAACAACATCGGGGGTGTTTGCTGAAATGTCAGAGAACAGTGAATTGTCCCTACACAGATTGAGCATATATGGCTTCACACTGGTGTGTTTATACAGCTTATATGTTGCAGGTGACCCGAGTGTGGAACTGACACTGTCTGCAATCAGGTTCACGATCCTATCATGCCTACAAATGTAGAGCCCTTTGTATGCATGACAGCCATTGAGTATGTGAGACATGGTTTCTGTTGTCTGTTCGTGACCATGGTGTATGCAGTGTGGGCTATGACTGCCAGGGAACCAGATGGAAAGGTTGAGCATTGATGGTAAAACCTGTAGCCTAGCTTTTAAAGTAAAAATTATGATGCTCTCATCAATAGCTACATTTTTAAAAACTGCGTGCGAGACAGAGTGGTCAGCGGCAGGGAGACAAGCAACACACACACACACACACACACACACACACACACACACACACACACACACACACACACACACACACACACACACACACACACACACACACACACACACACACACACACACACACACACACACACACACACACACACACACACACACACACACACACACACACACACACACACACACACACACACACACACACACACACACACACACACACACACACACACACACCAGTAAAATACACTATAAACTACACAACTATAAACTATTCATCGTATTCTCATGACGTGGTTTGCCATACTATATGGCGCAGAGCCACAGCTCATTGGCCACGATTGCCGTTTAATGATAATCACCTGCTATTTGATTACAATCACCTCTTGTTTGCAACCATGGCTTTTACACATGGCTCTTGGTACAATACCCTTATTTTAGCCTGGTATACCAACCAATATTGGATACCAGTAGCAGTGCATTCCTAGTGTGCTCAAAATTGCTCAAATCATATCTTAACCAAACTTGGGAATATTATTGTCTGTATTTATTTATGTATGTATGTAGTATGTATGTAGGTGTGTATGCCTATGCATGTTGTATGTTTGTTTGTGATCAGGCTCCCTCCAAAAGCTTTAAATAGCTTCTTGGGAGACCTGGCACACGCACACACAATTTTGATGATGATGTTCTCACCATGATGATATGTATTGTATCGTGTGTGTGTGTGTGTGTGTGTGTGTGTGTGTGTGTGTGTGTGTGTGTGTGTGTGTGTGTGTGTGTGTGTGTGTGTGTGTGTGTGTGTGTGTGTGTGTGTGTGTGTGTGTGAATAAATTCAAATTCAAGTGTGTGTCTGTCTGTCTGTCTCTCTCACCACCACTATCTGATCGGAAAGAACACTGGCAGTCACAGGTCCAAATCCCATTGAGGTTATACTAATTTACCGATATATATCAAATATATGAACTCGGTACTTGTGAGACACCTTTGGATAAAAGCGTCTGTCGTTTGGTTTTCATGTGTCATGTGTTCACATGCTTGCTAATCAAGGCTAGCTGAGGCAGCCTCTCCAGGGCCCCTATGTATCACAGAGTAGGCGACTGATCTAGGATCACTGTTCGGGTCCCAATGCCATAATACACAACACTCCGGCCTATGAGCAAATCTGACCTCAGATCAGCAATCCTATGATAAATACAGGCCCAGAGATCTCCATCTAGGTCTAAGGGTGTCTCGTTTACCCTGGTGGTGGTTTAATCTCATCAGGCTGGCTCTCTGTCGAACACGGTAACTGAGCAAAGGGTGGCACCTCCTGGACAAACATGAATTTACGGTTGTGCTGGTATATATTTACACACCGGTAATGTATTATAATGCTGTGATCCTTCCCAGTGTGAATGTATGTATTTCGTAACGTATGTTTTCTCTACCCATAATATGTCTATAACTTCAAGCTTATGGAATCTTGTGGAATAAGATTTTGGCTGTGTGATCTATAGCTAATCTGTATATACAAATACAGTATTTAGAGAGAGAGAGAGAGAGAGAGAGAGAGAGGGGGGGGGGCTTAGAAACTAGAGAGAAGAGAGAGAGAGAGAGAGAGAGAGAGAGAAAGTGTGTGTATGTGTGAGTGTGTGTATGAGTGTGAGTGTGAGTGTGAGTGTGAGTGCGTGTGTGCGTGTGTGCGTGTGTGTGTGTGTGTGTGTGTGTGTGCGCTGACCTCCAGCAGCAGCAGTACAGGGTGTGTGTTGTTGTCAGGCGGGACGTTCAGCAGGCTGTCCATCAGGAGGATTTGGATGAAGTCACACACCTGCTTCCTAGTCGGATGACACCTGGACACCTCCTCCTCCTCCTCCTCCTCCTCCTCCTCCTCCTCCTCCTCCTCCTCGGTCTCCAGACCCACCTCTACACCGTCCTGAGGATCAGACGCCAGCAGTTAAAGCTGCACCTTGTCAGCCGAGGAGTATATAATAGCTATACATCGTGTGTTGAGGTGTGTATTAAACCTGTATCTTGTGTGTTGAGGTGTGTATTAAACCTGTATCTTGTGTGTTGAGGTGTGTATTAAACCTGTATCTTGTGTGTTGAGGTGTGTATTAAACCTATGTCTTGTATGATGACTTTTAGGTTAAACCTGTACCTTGTGTGTATATAGGTGTGTGTTAAACATGTAGCGTGTGAGTTGAGGTGTATATTACCTCTACCTTGTTTGTTGAGGTATGCGTTACACCTGTATCTTGTGTGTCGAGGTGTATATTACCTCTACCTTGTTTGTTGAGGTATGCGTTACACCTGTATCTTGTGTGTTGAGGTGTGTATTAAACCTATGTCTTGTATGATGACTTTTAGGTTAAACCTGTACCTTGTGTGTATATAGGTGTGTGTTAAACATGTAGCGTGTGAGTTGAGGTGTATATTACCTCTACCTTGTTTGTTGAGGTATGCGTTACACCTGTATCTTGTGTGTCGAGGACGTATATTACCTGTACCTTGTTGTATATTATAGGTACCGAATGTCATTTTTTAACATTCAAAGCTTCTATTGAAGTATTCTAACGAAGCTTCGAATGTCTGTCATCATATTTTATGACAAAATCCCAATATCTTTTTTTATTTTAATTTTTTTATCCTCAAACTAAATCCTCAATTTGAATAAAGTGATTAATCTGATTAAATGAGTCTTTAAAAAAAAATTAAATCAACTTTCTTTAATGAATATAACTCATCAGTTTCGTCAACATAAATAATCCAATAAGGGCACGGTTGGTATGAAAGTGATGGTGACGTCTTGATTAGATGGAGCGCCGAGTGCCAAGCGGATGCAGTTAGGCTACATCATTTATGATAAATGTTTTATTTAAATTTGTATGACGAGTCATATACTATAATAGTATAATACTATAATATTAGTGTTGTAGCCTAATATTTATCTGCAACTGTGAACAAAAAACCCATTGGTTTAAAACAGAATGACACATAATTTCTTTTTTAATATTTTTAATATTTTTCTATTAAAAATATAAAATTTTAATGTTGATTTAGAATTCGAATGTCAACATTATGATCGAAGCTTCGAAGCTTTGAAGCATTCGGTACAGCCCTAATTATAGGTGTATCAGATCATACACCAGCAGTAGATAGGAAACAAGAGGAGAACTAGCAGGATGTTGTGAGTTACACTAAGAGGAGAACTGGCAGGGTGTTGTGAGTTACACTAAGAGAACTAGCAGGATGTTGTGAGTTACACTAAGAGAACTAGCAGGATGTTGTGAGTTACACTAAGAGGAGAACTAGCAGGATGTTGTGAGTTACACTAAGAGAACTAGCAGGATGTTGTGAGTTACACTAAGAGAACTAGCAGGATGTTGTGAGTTACACTAAGAGGAGAACTAGCAGGATGTTGTGAGTTACACTAAGAGAACTAGCAGGATGTTGTGAGTTACACTAAGAGAACTAGCAGGATGTTGTGAGTTACACTAAGAGGAGAACTAGCAGGATGTTGTGAGTTACACTAAGAGAACTAGCAGGATGTTGTGAGTTACACTAAGAGGAGAACTAGCAGGATGTTGTGAGTTACACTAAGAGGAGAACTGGCAGGATGTTGTGAGTTACACTAAGAGAACTAGCAGCATGTTGTGAGTTACACTAAGAGAACTAGCAGGATGTTGTGAGTTACACTAAGAGAACTAGCAGGATGTTGTGAGTTACACTAAGAGAACTAGCAGGATGTTGTGAGTTACACTAAGAGGAGAACTAGCAGGATGTTGTGAGTTACACTAAGAGAACTAGCAGGATGTTGTGAGTTACACTAAGAGAACTAGCAGGATGTTGTGAGTTACACTAAGAGAACTAGCAGGATGTTGTGAGTTACACTAAGAGAACTAGCAGGATGCCGCTGTATGTTGGAGAACCAGCAGTCTTCCGCTCCTCCTCACTCTCACTCGAGTGAGAGCAAAGCCTGTCTTTATATTTACAAATGAATGACTAATTCGGTCAGAAATAGCGTAACTAATAACGTTAGTAAGCACTGCTTATATGCTTATTATGTCCGCGGGGTACAGTAAATGTTTCTCCCGGTACATTCTGAAGAGCACACCGCTCTATGTTGGAGAACCAGCTCCTCCTTTACTCATAGTATATTCAGATTCAAATTCTGTATTGTCTATATCAATCAAGCAATCAATCAGATTTATTTATATAGCACATTTAACATGACACGTGTCAATCAAAGTGATGTACAGAGGGTAGATACACATAGATACATATTGACAACAATCACACTCCGTTTTATGGGAGGGCACACATGCAAACACATAGGAAAACAGGGCATGAGTCAGTGAACGGGAAAGGCTAGTAGGTAGAAGTGGGTTTTGAGCCTCGATTTGAAGGCATCTATCGAGGGGGCGAGCCTAATGGAGGTGGGGATGTTCCACAGTTCAGGGGCTGCGATAGCAAAGGCACGGCCCCCCCTGAGCTTGAGGTTATAATAATAATAATAATAATAATGTACTGTATAATATAACCAATAGGGCATACAGACCCTCACCTGCACCTTTGTTTACACTGATTATTTTTCTCATATTTCTATATTCAGATCTAATTGAATTGCCTATATTTATGTCTTTCTACTATTACCCTGCCCATACCTGTACCTCTCCTCCCCCCTCCCCCATGCGACAGTGGCTCAGTAGGTAGTGCAGTCGTCTGGTTATCTGGAGGTTCCCAGTTAGATTCCCGCTCCTCTCGGGCAGTGTGTCGAAGTGTCCTTGAGCAAGAAACGTAACCCCTAATTGCTCCCGATTGTAACTAATTGTAAAGCACTTTGGATAAAAGCGCTATATAAATGCAGCCATTTACCATTTTACCATGCTGCTATGACACCCAAATTTCCCCAAGGGGATCAATAAAGGAATTTTATCTTATCTTATCTTAATTATTTATGAATTTATTTGTAGCCTACAGCCCAACATCTCATTACATGTCTCATCAGGCTTCACAGGCCCCCAACTTTCACGGCCACAGGGTGACAATCTTAGTGCAGTTTTAAAATAAAGTGGCCTGTCATGAAGAAAAATACCATTCACCACTTCTTTTTTACTAGTATAATGTAGAATTTTCATTGTGTGCAGCACTTTTTATTTATTTACTTGGTGATTGAAATAAATAATCTAGGCCCGTTCTTTGTGACTGGACATGTTATTTGTGTTACCTCTGAGCTGTCCACGGGGAAGACAACTCCAGCCAGCGCGTGGAGGAACTCTGGAGACACCCAGAGCGGCTCCCTGGGACGCAGGCTGTGGAGCAGACACAGGAACTGCATCACGCTGCCTGGGAACTTCATCTCCCATGATGCACCATTAGCTGAACATCTCTTCAAAGAAGAGGAGATGGGGAAAAAAAGAACAAATTAAAATTATAATATTTTATAGAGGACTAAAACTATTACCCCCCCCCCCCCCCCCCGTCCCCAATTCAAGATTTAGGTATAAAACATTGTTATTGATAGTAGTCCAATCTACCTACCTCTTTGTCTATTTACAACATACCTGCTTTTCACCATTACTACTGTTAAAGATACAGTACAATGTTTTAATTCAGTCATATATTGCTTATTGTGGAATGTTAATGTCATACGTATAATTTTTCAGCTTCATTTGTTTTGATATCATTGTTTTAGGTCACCCTCTCAGAACATAGCCAACTCTCATTTGGCTGAGGGGGTGTGGCCATCTGTTCACTATGTAAGGGATAATCAATGAGTAGGTGTGTGTTAAATGGTTTTAAGGCACGACATGGAATATATCATGGCCACTTGCCTAAAACAAAAATAATGTACTGTAGTGGGCACTTATGGATACTTACATGGACTGGACATAATCCACCTACACTGTCACTTTAAGGACACGGCATTGAAGGCATTGTGGGTAGCTAGAGCGGCCATATTAACTCTTTGCTTGGTTTGTTGATGATGCACGCTATGCTAATAAATGATGCACACTGATGTGTGGTCAAAGAAACTCAACTCTCCCTGGTCGTGATTTCCCACTTCCTACATTGGTGAACCTGACGTTCTTGGACGCTTTCAAGAACGATTGAACAATGGAACAGGCAGTCGCGCTGAAACTTATGGAAGCAGCAGTCGCGCTGAAATTGCCAGAGTTCTGGGAAACGCAAGCTACTGCATGGTTTGTGCAGGCGGAGGCGCAGTTTGCAATAAAGAAAATAACGGCCGACGGGCACGGCCCCCCTATGGAAGCTGCCAATGGCACTACAATCCGCACGTATGGCAGCAGGCTAGTGGAGCTGTGTTTTGGTGAGCGGCGGTTTAGCTGGGACTTCATAAGTGCTGATGTGTCTGTGCCCCTGCTGGGTGCTGATTTTCTGTGTGCCTATGGATTGTTGGTGGATGTCAGGAACAATCGCTTGATCGATGCCACCACCTTTTGTTCATTTGAATGTACTGTCGGGGCAGCGCCTCCTGTGGGTTTGTCTAACATGTTGTCTGTTACAGATGAGTTTCACCAGCTACTCGCTGAGTTCCCCGTCCTTACCCAGCCCACTTTCTCGTCCTCCACCAGCAAGCACGGTGTGGAGCATCACATCGCTACGGCATTACCGCCGCCTTAACGAGGTAACTACACCGGACCGATACCCGGTTCCACACATTCAGGACTTTTCCACCCACCTGGCCCGGAAACTCATATTTTCAAAAATAGATTTAGTTCGAGGATACCACCAGGTGCCGGTCCACCCAGTGGACATCCCTAAGACAGTGGTGATTACTCCCTTTGGTTTATTTGAGTTCTTGCGCATGCCATTTGGGCTTAAAAACGCTGCACAGGAAGGCGGTCAGGTGGCGTAGCGGAGATTGCGCTCGTCACCAATGCAAGAGACTGCGGTCTCGACTCCCGGAGTCAGCATTGCCTTGGCTTGGGCTGATCACTATACTAACTCGTTTGGCTGGGTTAGGGGGAGGGAAGCCGTGGGTGGGAAACTGGCGTTGTGGACAGCGACGCCTACAGGTCAGGTCTGGGCGCTTGCTCAGCGGAGGCAGGACTTGAGGAAGGCAGCGTGACCTCCCACGCGTTACACTTCACCAATGAGAGCCCTCGCTGCCAGGTGAGAAGAGAGCCACTGGCTGTCGCCGCACGTGTCAGAGGAAGCGTGCGGATACTTCAGGGTTCCCTTGTACCGTCCAGTAGGAGAATATGCGCACAACAACCAGGTAGGGGAGGGGGGGGAATTGGCACAACGACTAAATTGGGACGGGGAGAAAACAGAAAAAAATCGAAGAAAGAGAGATACATAAAAAAAAAAAAAAACACACAGACATTCCAGCGCTTGATGGACTCTGTGTTACGGGACCTGCCTTTTTTTGTTTGTCTACTTAGATGACATCTTAGTCGCCAGTACCTCCAGGGCAGAGCACTTGTCCCATCTCAGGACCATTTTCCACCGACTCAGTCAGCATGGGCTCATAGTTAACCCAGCTAAATGCCAGTTTGGGCTGTCTGGGATCGATTTCCTCTGGCACCACGTCACCAAAGATGGGGCAGTTCCCCTCCCATCTAAGGTTGACGCCATAGCTAATTTTCCACTGCCACCCACCATCAAGGCTCTGCAACTCTATCTGGCCGTGCGGCATTTCCGTTCCCTGCTGGAGGCTCGTTCGTTCACAGCGTTTGTAGACCACAAGCCACTCACATTTGCTATGGCCAAAGTGACTGAGCCATGGTCTGCCCGTCAACAGAGGCATCTGGCATATATCTCTGAGTTTACTACAGATATTCAGCACGTCGCAGGCAGGGACAATCTAGTGGCGGACTGTCTCTCTCTGGCCTTAGTCGGGCCGTCCATGTTGGTTTAGACTATGCACGCATGGCCTCAGACCAGGTTTCCGACCTGGACGTTCAGGCCTAAAGGACGGCCATCACAGCACTCAGGCTGGAGGATGTGGCATTTAACAGGGCTAACGGCACACTCCTGTGCGACATTTCCACGGGACAGCCGCGACCGGTTGTGCCCAGCAGTTGGAGACGTCATGTTTTTGATATCATACATGGTCTCTCTCACCCCGGAAACAGGGCATCTCAAAAACAGGTGGCAGCCAAATTCATTTGGCACGGGCTGAAAAAGGATGTGAGCAGGTGGGTTAAGACCTGTGTGATGTGCCAGCACGCTAAGGTGCACCGCCACATTTACATTTACATTTAGTCATTTAGCTGACGCTTTTATCCAAAGCGGCTTACAAGTTCTGTACGACAGGTCATCAGGAAGGGTACAACTCTATCAGCTGAGTAACAATGTTCATCAAAGTGTTGTGTGTTACAGTGTAGGTTAGTTTATTAGGACAAGTGCATGACAGTAAGGTTAGTTAGGGTTAGATTTTTTTATTTTTTTTTTATTTATAATAATAATTTTTATATTATTATTTCAGATAATGGTTGAAGAAGTGCGTCTTAAGTCGACGGCGGAAGATTGGACGGGTTTCGGCTGTCCTAACTGGGGTGGGTAGTTCATTCCACCATTGTGGGGCAAGGACTGAGAATAGGCGGCATCTCTTTGATGACCCTCCCGGGGCTTGGATAGGAGTAGGTCTGAGGCGGCCAGAAGATGCAGAGCGTAGGGGTCTTGAGGGTGTGTAGTTAGAGACCATTGACCGGAGGTAGGCGGGAGCGGTTCCCTTTGCCGCACGGTATGCTAGGTCGAGGGCCTTGAAGCGGATACGTGCAGCAATGGGGAGCCAGTGCAGGTCCCTAAGAAGTCGGGTGACATGGGCCGACTTCGGTAGGTTTGAGATCAGGCGGGCCGCTGCGTTCTGAATGAGTTGAAGAGGCTTGGTGGCAGTGGCCGGGAGGCCAGCGAGCAGTGCGTTGCAGTAGTCGAGGCGGGAGATGACTGTTGATTGGACGAGGCGTTGGGTGGCTTCTTTTGTCAGGACATTAAAGCTCCTTTGGCCCAGTTCTCCGTGCCCGAAAGAAGGTTTGACCATGTGAATGTGGACCTGGTGGGTCCATTACCCCCATCGCATGGTTTCACATACCTCCTCACGATGGTGGACAGAACCACTCGGTGGCCAGAGGCCGTTCCGTTGTCATCCACAACATCCACTGATGTGGCTCGGGCGTTTATATATACGTGGGTGGCCCGGTTCCGTGCTCCGTCTGACCTTTCGTCGGACCGTGGACCTCAGTTCACCTCAGAGCTTTGGTCTGAGATTGCCAGAAACTTGGGCGTGAGACTGCACCGCACTACCGCTTATCACCCGCAGGCTAACGGTTTGTGTGAGCGGTTTCACCGGTCTATGAAGGCCGCTCTCTGAGCTACCCTTAGCGATGGTAGGCATTTGTGCCGGTCCCCACCTCGCAGCATGGTTTGCCACGGACTCGTATCCCGCCCAGCCTCCAGGCCACGGAATATGTGTTCATACGGCACGATGCCCACCGCGGGTCCTTTCAACCCCCCTACGATGGCCCGTTTCGGGTCCTACAGCCGGGAAGTAAGACCTTTGTGGTGGACATTGGCGGTAAACCAGAACATGTCTCGGTGGACCGGCTTAAGCCAGCTCACTTGGATGTGGATCACCCCGTGGCACTCGCTCAGCCCCCGCGGTGAGGGCAACCTCCCGTGTTAAACCCTGTCACCCTAAATCCCTTTGTTCCTCACCGCCCAATAGCCACCTTGCCCTCCTCGCCACCACACGGCCCCAGGGGGTCCCGCGGTATCTCATATGCCAGCTCCGGTTGTTCGGAGCCGTTATGGTCGGGAGGTCCGTTTACCGTTAGTAGGGTGAATTCTGGGGGGACATATGTAGTGGGCACTTACATGGACACTTACATGGACATAATCCACCTACACTGTCACTTTAAGGACACAGGGCATTGTGGGTCGCTAGAGTGGCCATATTAACTCTTTGCTTGGTTTGTTGATGATGCACGCTATGCTAAATATGTAATTTATGCTTTGTTCACTGCTGCCTTTCATTAGCCAGTCCCCTCTGCGCTACCTTGCAACTGCTTGACAACCATCTGTCACTAATGCCAGTGACATTGACCCAGAAAGCTAACTTTATGCTAGCAAGTCTTTCTGTCAATAACTTTGCCTATGGCTCTGATCTCACAGTATGTTTGACAAAAAGTAGGTAGGATCACAGTTTACCCCTCTCCTCTACCCCCACTATACCACTGGGTTCTTACTTTAGTGATGATGACTTTGACCAGTTCCAGCAGTATGGCTGCAGCCTCAGGACAGAGTTGATGAGTGGGCGTGTCTGCTTGGTGGTCAATCACTGACTGTAAGACCTCATCCAAATTCACCTGCTGATGACACACAACGAGAGGAGGATGATGATAATGATGATGACAAGGACGATGATGATGAAGAACACAACGACTTTTATCCAAAGCGCTTTACGATTTTTGTTCCTCACATTTTTACCCATTCACTCACACATTCACACAACGACGGCGGAGGCGACCATGCAAGGTGCCAACCTGCTCATCGGGAGCAGTTAGGGGTTAAGTGTCTTGCACAAGGACACTTCAACACACTGCCCCGGGAGGAGTGGGAATCGAACCGGGAATCTTCCGATTACCAGACAACCGCTCTACCTCCTGAGCCACTTATGACTATATTGAGTTTACTACCGGTAGTTCAAAATGACCCAATAAGCAGAATACACCATACATGACTACAGACTAGGATGACAATAGATGCATCATGAAAGGATTGAGATTAATGTAGTGCTAATTGTAGTATGTAAGTATCTAGGAGGCAGTATGAACTTTCTTTCTGTCCTGGCGTAAACAGTGTTCGCATACAATATGGCTTGACATGCCCACATCTTCCTAACTAACTATACGGCTAAACTTTCGACAACATCTACAGTAATGCAGCTTTAGAGCTTTGCCAGCCTAAGCTAGCCAGGCAGTTGTAATATTACAATGTATCATTTTTACATCCAAAGAGACTTACAAGTTCTGTACAACAAATCAGCAGGAAGGATACAACTCTGGCCGCTAAGGGTCAGTAACAATGTTCGTCAAACAGTGTCAAATTTTTGTGCTACAGTCTTGAGTGCATAGTAGTATAGACATGCTAGCATAGTAGATAGTAATATAGGCAAGGTAGATTCCTCAGTAGCAAAGTGCATAATAGTAAAAGGCAGTACAAAGGATTTTTTTTTTGGATTGAAAAAGTGTGTTTTTAGTGGACGGCGGAAAATTGGGCGGCTTCCGGATGTCCTGACTCTAGTAGGAAGTTCATTCCACCATTGTGGAGCGATGACCAAGGACCAATAGCTGCTTCGCTTTGATGACCCCCCCCCCCCCGAAGCTCAGATAGGAGTATCAAAGCAATGACTGGTGTCATTGATTATGGCATAATGAAAATAATTGTGCTCTTTGAGTGAATATAATTTATACCATTCTTACAAACAAATCGAGGTATACTAGTCTATCCCCAGGCCA
Source organism: Notolepis coatsorum (assembly GCF_963971535.1). Taxonomy (NCBI): domain Eukaryota; kingdom Metazoa; phylum Chordata; class Actinopteri; order Aulopiformes; family Paralepididae; genus Notolepis; species Notolepis coatsorum. Next base: position 50,881,736 of record NC_140173.1, read on the forward strand.
TCAGGATGCTCAACGACAATAACACTATGTAACAAACCATCAAATACACTCACAGCACTCACAGCACACACATCCAGACGTACACACTCACTTTAAATAAACAACTCACTGTAGCACCCACTTTAGACACTTTAAATGTATTGGTAAAGAGATTTGCACTACAACTCATACCTCATTGCACCTTACCCTAAGTTGTACCTCATCCCATTTCTGCATTGTACTGTATATTGTATTGTAACTCAGTTACTTTTTCTCTACTCTGCATTGTATATTATGTATATTGAACACTTTTGTTTTGTTTACACTTGTCTACGTACTTGACTTTCTATTTTATACTTATTTTATACTTATCTATTTTTATCTAGCAAACTCTCAGGAGCAAAACAGAAAGAAGCATTTCATATAAAAGTATTCTGTATTTTTGTATGACAACTAATAAAGAAACTTGAAACTTGAACTAGTCAAAAGCAGTTGTCCAACAGATCCTTGCCTGTCCTCCAGTGGGGTGGCTGGCCTGTCCTCCAGTGGGGTGGCTGGTCTTCTTCCCCAGCAGCAGGGCCGCCAGTGCTCCGTACACCTCAGGCAGGTGAGGCTGGCTGACCAGCAGCCCTCGCAGGACCTCAAAGCCAGGACACATGGAGTTCAGGCACTCATACGGCCATGAATGGGCCCGCAGGTTGTCTGGTGAAGGAGACGAAAGGTTTTTACTGTGGAATGAACATGCAGTTAAATAGATTCAAGATGCAGTACTGTATTGCCTCCCCTTCACACACACACAGACACACACGCATGCACACACACACGCACACATACACACGCGTGCACACACACACACACACACACACACACACACACACACACACACACACACACTAGCACTTTGGGATCCTAGTGAATGAAAAGTACAATACAAATACAATTTATTATTATTATTGCACGAGGCTTTACACTTCCAAAAGTGAGGTCAAATGCAATGAAGCGAACTGTCATGTTCCGTGGTATGCAGGAATGGAACTCTCTTCCCAGACATGTTAAGCAGGAGAATAGTAAATGTTGTTTCAGAATCTTGGTAAAACAACATTTTCAACCAAAGAAATTGACATTCCCTAATAGAAAATGTATGTGTCTGAGAAAGAGATAGGGATATACGTGGATGAAAAGGTATGGGTCTAATATGGATATATTATTAGAAGATTGTATAATTTGTTGATATGAACATAGATAATATATGTAAAAGCTAAAATAGTATATTATGCTGTATTGTATTATGAATTAATTATGAGTAGGTATTGTTGTATTGTATTATGAATTGATTATGAGTATGTATTGTGGTATTGTATTATGAATTTGATTAGGAGTATTTATTGTTGTTTTAATTGTCTGTATGCCATGTGAATGTTGTGAGTGTATAAAGTCTGTAACTGTATTTTACGTGTTATGGACCCCAGGAAGAAGAATGGGGGTCCAAATAAACCACACACACACACACACACACACACACACACACACACACACACACACACACACACACACACACACACACACACACACACACACACACACACACACACACACACACACACACACACACACACACACACACACACACACACACACACACACACACACACACACACACACTATTGTATTAGTAACACTCCACACAAAGAACAGTGAATACCATCAACTTCAATTAAAAGCTGAATCCCACATAGACGCCTGTCCCTTTTACTGGCTGGGTGTGGCTACAGCCTAGGTTTTGACAAATAAATAATAATAATAATAATAATAATAATAATAATAATAATAATAATAATAATAATAATAATAATAATAATAATAATAATAATAATAATATATTAATAATAATAATAATAATAATAATAATAATAATAATAATAATAATAATAATAATAATAATAATAATAAACATTCCCCCAGACCTCAACACAATATGACATGTATGGCACAACAAATGAAAAATACAATATATGCAAACATTTCTGATTTAACCGTTTCGGGGCCAACCACGGATAAATCCGTGTTTCGAATCCAACGGTTGAGGACCAACCACGGACATGTCCGTGGCAAGGTTGTTTTGGCTTTTATTCCATTGTAATAACCTACTCAATGTCACCGAGCTGCACTGCAGATCTACCCTCCTCTTCGAATTCTGAAAAGTGCATTACCGGCCAGATCCTCTTAGGGGCGCTGTCTCGATAATGCAGTGTGCCCTGTGGCAGAACGGTGCACTCTTTTTTTTGACTTTCAATGTAGTTTAGTTAGCTGGATTTTGGATGTGCAGCCTAGTAGCTTGGAATTCGTTTTGGGACACGGATTTCACTATGCAGTAAAGGAATATATCATCAGCCAATGGACATATGGATCTACCAGATGGCGATCGATAACTGGGAAATGCTTTCGGGGATCCAACCGGCCCACGGTAAGATCTTTTTCACGTAAATTACATGCTGATCAGGGCTTGTTATGATAGCCATCCACCCGATCAGCGAATGAGGCTAATGAGGCTAACGCGGTTATTGGTAATCAATAATCAGAAACGGCATCCCCCGCCCCCCCCCCCCCCCCCCCCCCTTCATGCATTCATGGTGGACCATCATACCGATCATATGCAGTTTGAGTTTTAACTGTAGCTTCTGTATAGCCGAAATGCCATTGGATTTAACGTTATTAGCTATTAGCCCTGTATCTCGCCTTCCAGGAAATATCCCAGCCGAAATCCCTTATAACGCTTATATTCAAGACGCTATAAAATGAGAACGTATTGATGAAAAAATTATTTCTTTAAGCCATTTTGAAGGGACGGTTTATGGTGTCAATTGACAATGATGATTGGACAGATAGCAATAATATAAAGTATAGATTTAGCTCTACAAACAGCCCCACGGACTATGCAAGTCTGTTTAGAAATGCTGGTCTACAGTGATTTTAGACGGATCCAAATGGCCATGAATGTGTTAACAGCTCCCTTGTTTTGTACAGAATGCCAACAGATTTGTCTAATTTACCTTTGATATATAGTATACAGTATGTGGCTTCCAACAGAGTTTGTGATCTATAATCACACCTAAGAATTTTGTTTCATATACTCTTTCAATTTCAGTTCCATTTAAATTCAGTTTAATTTCACAGTCGGTAGGAACACCACCAAATACCATACATTTAGTTTTGTTTTCATTAAGAGACAACTTATTCCTATCAAACCATTTCTTTAACTTGATCAATTCCCTTTCTACTGTTTTCAATAATTATTTTATGTCCTCCCCTGAACAAAGTAAATTAGTATCATCAGCAACTGGTTTAAATAAACAATTTTATATTATTATTTCCAATCTTTGCTGGACAAAAGTTTTGTATGAAAGGAATTAAAAGGCCTGTCCCAGATAATAGGCCAGTTGAGTTCAGTGATTGAAGCAATTATTTTTTTCTCACAATTACAAGACTACATACCCAGAACAACAAAGGGCTTCTCCATGCCCCATGATCCCGTAGACACGCCCTCTCTGAACAGATCCTGTTGGCTCTGATTGGCTAGGAGGTGTGTGAGTAGGAGGAGCCCTAGCTGCAGGGTGGAGGGGTGGAGGTGAGGATGGAGAAAGAGCAGGAACCAATCGCTGCCCAGCGTCTGGAACACGGCTTTCTGCTGGCTGGTGGGGAAACAAGACCAAGACCAGTTAATACCCTGCCTGTCAAAGACCAAGACCAGTTAATACCCTGCCTGTCAAAGACCAAGACCAGTTAATACCCTGCCTGTCAAAGACCAAGACCAGTTAATACCCTGCCTGTCAAAGACCAAGACCAGTTAATACCCTGCCTGTCATAGACCAAGACCAGTTAATACCCTGCCTGTCAAAGACCAAGACCAGTTGGGCGGCTAGGTGGTGTTTTGGGCAAGGCGCTCGCCATCAACGCTGGAGACGCTGGGTTCGAACCCAGCTCTCGGCGTTGCTATCAGCTTGGCTGGTCGTTCATACTAACACAATTGGCAGTGTTAGGGGTGGGAAAGCTGATGGGTGGGTCCTGGGCGTTGTGGACAGCAACCCCTACAGTTCGGTCGGGGCGCCTGCACAGCGAGGGTAGGATCTGGAGGGAGGTAGTGTGACCTTCCACACGTTACACTCTCCCGGTGAGAATCTGCACTGCCAGGCTGGCTGCCAGCTGGCTGCACATGCGTCGGAGGAAAGCATGCGACAGTCTCCGGCCTCCCGGACCAACAGTAGGGGGGAGTGCGCAACAACCAGGAAGGGGGTTGGGAATTGGCATAACGACTAACAGTGGGATGGGAGAAAAATCGGAAAAAAAGGAAGGGGGAAAAAGATAATACAAAAATAAATAAAAAAAGACCAAGACCAGTTAATACGCTGCCTGTCAAAGACCATGGTATAGTTAATACGCTGCCTGTCAAAGACCATGGTATAGTTAACATGCTGCCTGTCAAAGACCATGGTATAGTTAATACGCTGCCTGTCAAAGACCATGGTATAGTTAACATGCTGCCTGTCAAAGACCATGGTATAGATAATACCCTGCCTGTCAAAGACCATGGTATAGTTAATACCCTGCCTGTCAAAGACCATGGTATAGTTAATACGCTGCCTGTCAAAGACCATGGTATAGTTAACATGCTGCCTGTCAAAGACCATGGTATAGTTAACATGCTGCCTGTCAAAGACCATGGTATAGTTAACATGCTGCCTGTCAAAGACCATGGTATAGTTAACATGCTGCCTGTCAAAGACCATGGTATAGATCAGTGGTTCTCAACTGGTCTAGCCTCGGGACCCAACATTTTCCTTAGTCATTAAGTCGCGACCCAACATTTTTAACCACTATGATTTATGTAAAAAAAAGAATATTTGCAGTAATACGCAATCTTTCAAAACATGAAATAAACACAAAAAAGTGCAACTATTGCTAAAAACCCAATGAAATAAAAGAATAATAAATAATATATGCTTCTTAGCAGATTTCTTAGCTTAACATAACAGACCTAAGTTTGGGGGAACTAATGGGATAACTGGGGTTGCAACAAAAGTGCAACTAGGGCTAAAAACCCAATGAAATTAAATAATAATAATAAATAATTATTATAATGGGAGACTGCAACTCGAAACTGGCCCCTGTAAATGTCCGAACACAACCCCCGCCAACACCCCCCCCCCCCCACTCCTACCCCCCCCCCCCCCCCCCCCCCCCCCCAACCACCTCCAATGTACAGTCCCACCCCCACCTACCCAATCCAATGTACAGTTTCTACGCCTAATGTATATACTCTTTTCTTTCTGGACTCTTTTTGTATCACAAATACAGTACTGTAATTGCAAATCTGGTATGTCATAAATGTATAGATGTAGCAGTACTGTCTATCTGTATGTCATGTATGTCATATATGTTACGATGAATTGGAAATGGGGGACCCTGGTGGAAACAAGACGAAAGTCTTTCTCTGGTCTGCATCCCCTTAACAATTGTATGTATTGAGCTGTACTGCACTGTACCCATTCTGCAATCTGTTAATAAAGTTTTCATTCATTCATTCATTCTTAGCAGACTTCTTAGCTTAACATAACAGACCTAAGTTTGGGGGAACTAATGGGATAACTGGGGTTGCAACAAAAGTGCAACTAAGGGCTAAAAACACAATGAAATAAAATAATAATAATAATAAATAATATATCCTTCTTAGCAGACTTCTTAGCTTAACATCCCAGGGAACTAATGGGATAACTGGGGATGTTGTTTGCTCCTGACAAGAGTCTCAAAGTCTGGGGTGATGGTAGACAAAGCAACTCTGAGGTCATGCTCAATGTCCAATCTGTTCCTCCGCTTTGTCTTCAGCTGGACCAGAGCTGAGAAGCCACTTTCATAAAGTTAGGTAGTGAAAAAAAAAAAATTAAAAAAAAAGTAATAAAAAAAAAACATTTTTTTTTTTTTTTTTTTTTTTTACACATCCGCGACCCACTCAAAATGGCCCCGCGACCCACTTTTGGGTCGCGACCCACCAGTTGAGAAACACTGGTATAGATAATACGCTGCCTGTCAAAGACCATGGTATAGATAATACGCTGCCTGTCAAAGACCATGGTATAGATCAGTGGTTCTCAAACTGTGGTACGCGTACCACTAGTGGTACTTGGTGGTACTGCTGGTGGTACTTGAAAACATTTCCAAAAAAGCAAAAAAAAAAAAAAAAAAAAAAATTTAGTCAGGCCACTGAACTTACAATAGAAGCAGGCCAGGCCAGTGTTTCTGGTTGTGGCGGCGCGATAGTTAGATAATATAAGTGGGGAACAACCAGGAGATCACTGTGACAGAGAGTAATGCAGTCTAAACAGTCATAAATCTTTAATTCAACTTCAGCCCTGATCATAACCATTTATTTTTAGATTTTTTTGTAATTGCTGCTAATCATTGACACAAGCCTGTAACAATCCCCCCCAGAAAAATGTACTTTGCATTTGATATATTGAAAATATTTAACTTTTTGTGTGTGTGTTTTTTTTAACAATAATTTGTGATGCCATCACACAAACTGGCATTTAAAGGGTAAACATTCAAAAATGTATTGAATATGTGTTTTCTTTTCTTTTTTACAATAATTTGTGATGCCCATCACAAACACTGGCATTTAAAGGGTAAAAATTCAAATATTCCTGCACCAGAATGCAGGAAATTAAGTTTTTGTAACAAAATAATTGTGTGTGTGTGTGTGTGTGTGTGTGTGTGTGTGTGTGTGTGTGTGTGTGTGTGTGTGTGTGTGTGTGTGTGTGTGTGTGTGTGTGACTGTGTGTGTGTGTGTGTGTGTGTGTGTGTGTGTGTGTGTGTGTGTGTGTGTGTGTGTGTGTGTGAGTGTGTGAGAGAGAGAATGACGGACAATTGCTTGCTGTGTGAGAAAGAGAGAGAGAGAGAGAGAGAGAGAGAGAGAGAGAGAGAGAGAGAGAGAGAGAGAATTAAGTACATTTGCTGAAATACAGTTGTTCTTAATTTTCTCACTTGCTATGTGAGAATGTTAGTTATTATGTTCTCAATGCCCCTTGCATTGTATGAGTTGTGTGGAAGCGTTTGCTAGTTCTAGTGCTATCCCTTTGTACATTGTGGCTGTGTCTGACAAAAGTTAACAATAAATAATGGTATTAGGAATACATTTGCCTCCTGTGTGAACTGTGCATAGCTGAATAGACTGTATTTTAACGCCGGTCATATGGTGGTACTTGGAGAGCCAGCTACGTTCTCAGGTGGTACTTGGTGTAAAAAGTTTGAGAACCACTGGTATAGATAATACCCTGCCTGTCAAAGACCATGGCAGAGTTAACATGCTGCCTGTCAAAGACCATGGTATACTGTAGTTATTTTCTGTTATTTTTTATAGTTATTTTCCCTTTCTGTTTCCAGAAAGTCTTGCTATCAAGTGTGCAGAAGTATTCTTCTCATTGTCAATAACAAACATTTTCATGAGCCCTAGTGTCACGGAATAATAATCTGCACATAAAGGATGTACATTTTCAATTCAAGCTAAAAAACAAAACATGATAACTTGACAGAAGCAAATAACATCATACTGCCACAATAATAAAAATAAATAAAACTTTCATTTTACTGGTCTAGTTTTGATTCTGAGGAGTAGTAAAGCATTGCTCCCCTGTGGAGGGCGTATCAGTCAAAGTGATGTCAAGGATACTCACTCTACGGTCAAGGGACTGTCTGGGTTGAGGAGTTCACAGAGAGAGAGCAGCAGCTGGTTCCGGATCCAAACTAGACTCGCTTGATCAGAGTTCTGGGCTGATGGGACAAAAAGACACGTATGGGTCACTAAATTGGTAAATGATAATTCAGTTGATCAAATCATTCATTCATAACAGAAGTCAGGTTGTGTTAAAAATATGCTGTGTGTTGTGTTCATTCATAGTTAAAGACAGTAGAGGTTGAGTACTTTATTATCTAAAGATGGTAAATTTGTGTTGTGTTCACTCATAGTTGAAGACAGTAGGTGGAATACTTTATTATCTAAAGATGGTAAGTTAAGAGTGTTGTGTTCACTCATAGTTGAAGACAGTAGAGGTTGAGTACTTTATTATCTAAAGATGGTAAATTTGTGTTGTGTTCACTCATAGTTGAAGACAGTAGGTGGAGTACTTTATTATCTAAAGATGGTAAGTTAAGAGTGTTGTGTTCACTCATATTTGAAGACAGTAGAGGTTGAGCACTTTATTATCTAAAGATGGTAAATTTATTGATTGATTGAAAACTTTATTAACAGATTGCAGAATGGGTACAGTACAGTACAGCTCAATACACACAATTGCAGACCAGAGAAAGACTTTCTTCTTGTTTACATCAGGGTCCCCCATTTTCAATTCATCATAACATATATGACATACACGACATACAGATAGACAGTACTGCTACATCTATACATTTATGACATACCAGATTTGCAAATACAGTACTGTTTGTGATACAAAAAGAGTCCAGAAAAGAGAGTATATACATTTGATGTAGAAACTGTACATTGGAGGAGGTTGGGTAGGTGGGGTTGGGTAGGAGGGGTGGGTGGGTGGGGGACACTGTACATCTGTACAAACAAAACTGTACATTGGAATATTGACAAAACCATACTTGGTCATTTACTGTACATTGGAGGGGGTTGGGTTAGGACATTTACAGGGGCCAGTTTCGAATTGCAGTCTCCCGTAGGTGCTCTTTGAGAGTGTTTTTGAAAGTGGGTAGTGATTCACATTCCTTTACAGCTGTGGGTAGGGCATTCCACATTGATGTGGCATAATTGCGAAACGTGTTTAGTCCCTTGTTTGAGCCGAATCTGGGTTTAACATGATTTGTGGAGCTCCCTCTGGTGTTGTGATTGTGGTATTCACTGACCTTTGGGAAGTATTTTGACATGTACATGGGTACCTTGGTCGTGTAGTGTATCTTGAAGACCAGGCCCATTGCAAGTTGCTGTACTCTGTTGTCTACTCTAAGCCATCCTAGGTTGTCAAAGTGGGCAGGGGTGAGGTTCAAGTTCAAGTTTCAAGTTTCTTTAATAGTTGTCATACAGAAGTACAGAATACTTTTATACAAAATGCTTCTTACTGTTACGCTCCAGAGACTGTGCAAGACAAGATAAGTATGAAATAAAATAACATAGTATAGCATGTAAATTAGAAGTAAAAAGTGTTCAGTATAGACATATGTACAATGTTCGATGCAGAATAGACGTAACTGAGTTACCATATAATATACAATACTATGCAGTGTACTAATATACAATACTATATAGTGCAAGGCAGAAATGGGATGAGGTGCAATTTAGGTACAATTTACAGTAGGTGTACGAGTTGTAGTGCAAATCCTTTATCAATAAATATAAAGTGTGTTTGTGTGATCTAAAGTGTGGAGAGTGGGTGCTGCAGTGTGTTGTTTGTTTAAGTGAGTGTGTGCGTGTGGGTGTGTGTGCTGTGTGCATTTGATGGTTGTTGCATAGTGTTTATTGTTCGTTTAGCAGCCTGATGGCCTGGGGATAGAAGCTTCTTCTGAGTCTTTCTGTGCTCGCCTTAAGACTCCGGGTGGTACCATGAGGTGCAAGCATAGTCATAGTACCCTTGAATGAGTGCTCCTGCCAGAGTCTTCAGGGTATTCTTGTTTACCAGAGAGGAGATCCGGTACAAGAATCGAGTTCGTTTTCAGAGTGATGTGTTCACTCATAGTTAAAGACAGAGGCAAAGAGGATGATAGACTCTTTTGAAATGTGGACGCTGAGGAAGATGCTGAAGATAACATGGAAGGCTAAGATCAAGAATGAGGAGGTACTGAGAAGAGCGGATATGCAAGGAGGACAGCTGCTGGAGAGGTTGAAAAAGAGAAAGATGGAGTTGTGCAGGCATGTTCTGAGAGGATCCAGCGGGGAGATGTTCAAGAAGGTGGTGATGGGGACGGTGGATGGAAAGAGAGGAAGTGGAAGACCAAGAAGAGGCTGGGTAGACGACGTCTGTGATTGGAGCGGAGTGAGAGGCGGAGTCACGGAGTTGGAGAGAAGAAGTGGGGACAGAATGGGTTGGAGAGTGATAGGCAACCTTCGGAACGAAGAAGCCACCTAATGATGATGAAGGTTGAGTACCTAGTTTCTTGTGATATATCACATTCACATTCCAAGTGATTTAGATTAACTTCACAACTGCAAATACATGAGCTGTCCCAAAACTGACTTAATACTGTATGGTTCTTCAGCGCAAGGGTTCAATTGTCAAGCAACCAGTTGATTGCAAACTGTTTTATGTGACAATATGCCAGTTTTGATCTACTATCCTCTAAGCAAAACAAAAAGGGAAAAGAATACTAACCTTCTTACTATCTTCTACTAGTATGTACTTTGCTACCAAGTAATCTACTGTACTATGCCTATACCATTACCTACTATGCTAATAACATCTATACTGCAGTATGCACTCAAAAAAGCGTCAGCTAAAGGCTAAATGGCGACAGTGGCTCAGGAGGTAGAGCAGTCGTCTGGCAATCCGGAGGTTCCTGGTTCGATTCCCGCTCCTCCTGGGCAGCGTGTCGATGTGTCCTTGAGCAAGACACTTAACCCCTAATTGCTCCCGATGAGCAGGTTGGCACCTCGCATGGTTGCCTCCACTGTCGGTGTGTGAATGTGTGATTGTGAGTGACCGGGTAAAATGTGAGGAACAAATTGTAAAGCACTTTGGATAAAAGCGATATATAAAAAAGCAGCCATTTACCATTTAAATGTAAAGTGTAAGCAGGAACAGGCTGATGTAGTGCTAATGCAGGACAGATGCATAGAGGACAAGGTCATGGTGTGTCCATGTGTCGTGTAGCGTACCTGTCGTGTCCCCCGTCGGACAGCTGTCAGGGACCCCCGAGCGTTCCCCCCCGCCGCTGGGAGGAGGCAGTGTGTAGACCAGGTAGAGTCCAAGTCTGACCAAACACAAACACACACTTAGACGTACACAGTGACGCTTTCCCAGGATCTTGTAGAAATAATAACGTGACAGAATGCATTAAAGTGAACTCTTTTCAGCCTCAAGGACCTCCTTTGTCTGTCTGTTATTTTTTTATTTTTAATTTTTACAGCTTTATTGGTCACGCAGGACCGACAGAGGAGATGGCGAACGGGAGGAGAGGTGGGGAGGACATGCGACAAATTTACGACGGGAGCTGGGATCGAACCTGGGTCGGCCGCGTAGGTGCGCGAGGAACTATGGTATGCGCCACGAGGGCGCCCCTTTGTCTGTCTGTTTAACTGTGCATATGATAATAAACAATCTTGAATCTTGAATCTTTGGTCTCGGGGACCAGCAAGACAATAGTAGTGACACTTCCAAGTACTGATTCTATTAAAACTAACATTTACATTCCAATTAAAAATAGAAAATATCCCTATATATCTATGTCCGCCAGGTCAGGAAGTGGTCAGCTACATCTCTGGCCATTATTACATTTAGTATCATTATTTCTTTTGTTTTTATTTCCCCCAAAAGATCTTATTTTCACGTATAACCTTTGTGAGAGTACCTACTATAATCTATACAACAAATGTCAACCATAAAGATTCACAGCAGCTTAAAAAGTTGGGTAAACTATTATTTGACAAAATCAAAACCCTAGCTACACTGAGGGCCCCGTTCGACAGCATACCTGCATATGTCCTGGGTAGTGAAGTGGCCTTTCAGAAGGCGCGTGATGATGCAGGCGATGACCTTGACCTTCCTAAAGGTCACCGTGGGGTCGGAGAAGAGGAAGAGCAGTTTTGGTAGCAGGCCCAGACTGTGCATGACCTCTGCATTCCCCCTCTCATCACTGAGGATGAACGGGGGGAGAGAGAGAAATATTTTACTTATTCAACTAATCAATCAATCAAAAAACTGTAATAGTAGTCATTCAATAAATGAATAAATAGCAAGAGAGAGGCGCGCACACACACACACACACACATGCACACACAGAAAGACATCACGTGAACATCATAATCTGTTCCCACAGACAGAACATCTAATTCAGCAGATCCCAGCCCTCGCTCGGTCTGTCTCTCCGGACTCCGTGACTGATTCCGTGGGACAGTCAGCGCATAAAAGAAAAGAAAAAAATCTAACACTAACTAACCTTACTGTCATGCACTTGTCCTAATAAACTAACCTACACTGTAGCACTCAATGATGAACATTGTTACTCAGCTGATAGAGTTGTACGCTTCCTGATGACTTGTCGTACAGAACTTGTAAGTCGCTTTGGATAAATATCAGCGTCAGGCAGCTAGGTGGCACAGTGGGCAAGGCGCTCGCCACCAACGCGGGAGATGCTGGTTTCGAGCCCAGCTCTCGGCGTTGCTACCAGCTTGGCTGGTCGTTCATACTAATACAATTGGCAGTATTAGGGGGTGAGAAGCTGGTGGGTGGGGATCGGACGTTGTGGACAGCGACTCCTACAGGTCGGTTGGTGCGCCTGCGCAGTAGAATCAGGAAGCGACGAGGGCGGCGTGTCCCTCCCACGCAGACCCTCGCCGCTGAGAGATTGCGCTGTACAGGTGAAAAGATGCGATGGCTGCCTCCTCAAGTACCGGAGGGGAGGGGCTTCGTCCACATTGCAGCCGGCTTGTGGGAGGCATGGCCTAACAGCGTTCGAGACAGGGGAGGGTAGAATTGGACAATGCGAAATTGGGGACGGGAGAGAAATAGAAAAATGGGGAGAAAAAGTAGATAAAAAAATATATAAATGTCAGCGTCAGCTAAATGACTAAATGTAAATGTAAATGTAATGCATTGACTGATGGTGGACATTCCAGTGATACATCCTCGGTGACCGAAACCTCTCTTGTTTACCCTCTCCAGCACGTTACAGACCTTCAGGTTAGATTGTAATTATGCCACGCATAATTCTCCGGGGGGGTCTCCGGTCATATCAGGACAACTGCGTCTGGAAATTGTCTCGACTTTTAGCCTTTATCATATTTTCATACCAGCGCTTGTTTTTCCTATGTTTTTTTGTTGTTGTTCTTAGCTCTATTTATTTTAATAAATATTTTTTGCCGGCTTCGCTCAGATCAGATGGCAGCGTAACTTTTCCGAGCTCCGTGACCACTTCACTTTAATATTAATTACGATGCTAATTTTACGACACTCACATTATACCTCGTAGATATGGCTAAACAAATACCGAACAAGATTGGAACATTAAATGAGGTTGACGGTGAATTTATCAGGACTTTGTTCCGTGCTGAGCTCGATGCTAGCATGCTGCAGCTAACCAACAGACTGGACTCGCTCCAGGAAGATGTAGCTACTGTAGCGTGACCACGCGGCTCTCTAGGGTGGAAGAAGAGATGGCAGAGGTGGCGGTCGTAGCTGAAACCAACTCCACCGAGATCTCGGCGATTGAAGACAAGTTCCTTTTTTACGAAAATAAGATGGTTGACCTAGAGGACCGGAATAGAAGGTGCAACATCAGAATATACGGCTTGCCCGAAAACATTGAAAACGATGTGCCGATTCAGTACCTTGTCCGTCTCTATACCAGAGATTAAGCGGGCGCATAGAATATTCAGGAGCGGTCCCCCTGAAAAGGGCGAACATCCACGCGCCTTTATATTTTGCTGCCTGCGGTTCCCTACACGTCAGGCTATTCTCCAAGAGGCCAGGAAACACCCTCCAAAAGTGGGATTTCAGCGACTACACCGCCAGACGTCGCAGGGCCTTCTCTAAGGCTATGGGAGTTGCTTGGGAGAAGGGCATCGAAGTCTACCTATTATACCCTGCGACTCTGAAGATCAAGATTGGCCGCGGAGTTGTCTCCTTCAACCGCCTGTTCATGTCGCCGTCCGAGGCGGAGAGTTTCCTTCGAAGCGGCACGGTGCGCCCCCGGCCGAGGATGGAGAGCCGGCCCCGGCGGAGCAGGCAACGGGCACCGGGGAGTGACAGGCCTCGGAGCCTTGGTATGCTAAGCGCGAGCTATGCTAACTTTCCGGCTCTCCAAGCTAACACTGTCGTTACCACTCGCCTACCGCGGCTTTTCGGACCAACAGAACGGTAACACTCAAGGTTTATCTACACTGTATAATTCCAGAAACGGGTATGCACACTGACTATTTTCAAGTATAATTCAGATGACTTGTGCTTTTTAACGCATTTGCACACATCCGATCACGTGATCGGGATCGGGGCCGATCACGTGATTTTCCGAAGATCGGGATCGGCAAAAGAAAATAAAAAAATCAGCAATTTTTTATTTTTACTTTTTTATTTTTTATTCAACAAACATGACCATGTTCACGTCTTAAACTCATACTGAGGCCTTCGTTTTGGTTTTAAATTGCATATCATCATTCATTTATTTATTGTCACACAGAGCAGAAGAATTTTGCCAAAACAAACCAATAGTATCCAGCTGCAGAACGGCAGACCAGCCACACTCTCAGACCCAAATACATTTTTATTTTTATTTTTTAATCCCAATTTCTCACATTACATTCACCCTGAATGTTGACGTTATCCAGGTGAAAAGTTAACTTCATAAATCATTTGATGTATAATTAAATCAAAGGAAATGCGTTTGGGTCTGAGAGTGTGGCTGGTCTGCCGTTCTGCAGCTGGATACTATTGGTTTGTTTTGGCAAAATTCTTCTGCTCTGTGTGACAATAAATAAATGAATGATGAGGGCGGCTACGTGGCGTAGTGGGCAAGGCACTCGCCACGAAATGCTGGAGACGCTGGGCTTGTCAGTTCGAGCCCAGCGCTCCACATTTGCTTTCAGTTTAGCTGGTCGTCCGTACTAATACACATTGGCCGTATTAGGGGGTGGGAAACTGATGGGTGGGGATCGGGCGTTGTGGACAGCGACTCCTACAGGTCGGTTGGTGCACCTGCGCAGTAGAATCAGGAAGTGTCGGGGGCAGCGTGAGCCTCCCACGCGTTACTCCTCGCCACTGAGAGATCGAGCTGCGCAGGTGAAAAGATGCGACTGCTGTTACCTTAAGTACCGGAGGGGACTTGTGCTATGTATGACTTAGTCCACATTGCAGCTGGCTTGTGGGAGGCAAGAAACAGCGTCCGTGACAGGGGAGGGTTGAATTGGATGATACGAAATTGGGATGGGAGAAAATATAGAAAAATGGGAGAAAAAGTGGATAAAAAAAAAAAAAAAAAATGAATGATGATATGCAATTTAAAACCAAAACTAAGGCCTCAGTATGAGTTTAAGACGTGAATATGGTCATGTTTGTTGAATTAAAAAAAAACGTAAAAAAACAAAAAAAATATATACATTATTATTATTATTATTTTTTTTTTATATCGGATCGGGAAATATCGGTATCGGTAGATACTCAAAATCACATGATCGGGATCGGATCGGGAGCAAAAAAACATGATCGGGACATCCCTAGTTTTAACGTATCTGCCGGTCGAGGGGGATGGTCCTTTCTCGGCGGAGCTACCTACGTGAATCAGGATATAACAGGCCTTAAGCCCGATTAAACTAAGCTTGGGGCGTGCTGGTTGTCCAGCTCTCCTAGCTAACATTGCCGTTGCCACGTGTCTACTATGACTTTTTTGCTCCAGCTGAATGATAACGCTCAAGGTTTGTATCCACTGTGTTATCTCAACGACGGGTACGCATGTTGCCCTTTTCTCAAGTTTAACTCAGACAAGCTGTGTTTTAATGCACCTGTTTTTATCGTCTGCACTTTGAACTTCGCATTGAACTCTGCATAGATTTCTTCTCTCAGTTGAGTGAAGTGGGTTCCTTTTTTCTAAATTGTTACAATATACCTTACAAGTTATTGGTATGGTTAAGATACATAATGTTGTTGTGGTTGCTGTGCTCGGTCAAGGGTGACCAACTGATGTTTGATCGATACCGGACAAGTATTCTGATGTGAGGGAGGGGGGAGGGAATGGGGGATTGTGTTGTTTTTTGTTTTTCTTTCCAGTCGACTCGCTCTGTTTTATTTTAGTTTTCACGCTCACGCTCGGAACTCAATAGGACCTTAACAAGTGGATATGTATCTATTATGGTGTTCTACTCCAAACTAATTACATTCAGTCATACTGCAGCCTTTTTAGACTATGGCTAATTTGAACATATTGATCTGGAATACAGGGGGTCTCAATATACCGCATAAACGCACAAGTGTACTAACGTGGCTAAAAAGGAAGGAAGTGGACCTTGCTTTACTGAGTGAAACGCACCTTTTATTGGCGGATAACGCAAGACTGGCAAATACATTTGACCATAACATAAGTTCTTCTTCTTTTAGCACCAAGGCCTGTGGGGTAGCCATAATAGCGAAGCAACATTTGAATATTAAACTGTTAGATGTGTGGTCTGATGCAGATGGTCGAATTACTATTGCTAAAATAGAATGTTCTAACCGGAAAATTGCGCTGAATTCTGCATACGCCCCTAATTTGTATGACGCTAACTTTTATGCTGTACTGCAGCTATGTTGAACCTACCTGATTACTCATTAATAGTAGGAGCTGATTTTAATGCAGTTTGGGGTCCATTGATTGATAGATCCAATCACGCTGAAACCTCTGATCAGAAGCAAGCTACCATAGCCCTACAGGCCTGGTCTAAGCACACGGGGGTAATTGATATGTGGCGATCGCTCAACCCATCCGCAAGAGATTACTCCTTCTTCGTCGAGACACAAAACCTTTTCCAGAATTGATTATGTTTTTTCTTCCCCACGTCGCTTTGGTAGCTTTGATTTTGACTTATTGCCCATAGCTCTTTCAGACCACAAAGGTATCCTCCTCAAGGGTTCACTCAGTAAAATAACGTCCTGCGCCCCTAGATGGCGCTTTAACTCAACACTACTGAAAAATGGAGAGTTTAACTTGCAATTAAAAGAGAAGCTCACTGAATTCCTGCAATTTAATGCTGGCTCGGTACAGGACCACAGAATTCTATGGGATTCGGTTAAGGGTTTTATCAGAAGTAACACTACTCTCTTTGCATCTAATCTCCGCAAGGGACGTCTCTCTAAGCTGGTGGAATTGGAAAAGCTTCATGCCACGTTGATCTCTTCATTGCAGCACAACTACTCTAGTCCAGGGGTTCCCAAAGTCGGGGTCATGACCCACAGGAGACCCACAGTCAGGCCACTGAACTTAGAAGCAGGCCAGGACAGTGTTTCTAGTTGCAGCAGTGCAATAGTTAGATAACCTAGGTGGGGAACAACCAGGAGATCACTGCAACTCACACAAGTTGGAGAACTATCTCTCTCTCTCTCTCTTGCTCTCACACACACACACAAAAGGAGCCGCATGTGATTGGTGGAGGCGGAACCCTTACAAAAAACTGTTGTTGCTAATCATTGACACATGCTAGCCTGTAATAATCCCCCCCAGAAAAATCTACTTTGCATTTGATATATTGCAATATATGCCATCACGCACACTGGCATTTAAAGGGTTAGAATTATAAAATGAATATGTGGTGTTATGATCAGGGCTGAAGTTCAATAAAATATTGTATTATTTTCAATCTGACATTACAAAAAAACAGAAAATCCATCAAAATCAGTGTTGTTGCTAATCATACATATGCTAGCCTGTTTTTTAACAATAATTTGTGATGCCATCACAAACACTGGCATTTAAAGGGTACAAAAAAAAATGCCTGCACCAGAATGCAGGAAATTAAGTCTTTGTAACAAGAAATGTCCTGGTGGGGGACCCCCAGACCCCCTGCTTAAAAAGTGGCCTGACTGGGGCTATATTTTGCACTATATTTCCTGGCCTGAATGATTTCCCCAGTCCGGCCCTGGTTAAAAGCCTCCAATGCTTATTAGTGTGTGTGCGTTTGAACGTGTGCATGTTTCAACCATACATTTCCATTTATTAAAAAAATATAAATAATATATATATATATTTTTTTATATATATTTTTACCTCCTATAATAGTGGGGGTCGCGGCTCTCTGACACAGTTATTTTTGGGTCGCGGCCTGAAAAGTTTGGGAACCCCTGCTCTAGTCGACTGGAGCTTCAAATTAAGGTAGTGAAAAAAGAGATTAACTCCATTTTAAGACAACAATCTGAATTTCAGATGCACAGAACAAGACAGCACTACTACTTTCACAGCTCCAGGCCTAGTCACCTACTAGCTATGAAGATACGTGCCAGTGAGCAATTTGCAGATATCCCTTCCATCAAGAACCAGCAGGGGGAGGTAACCACAATATCATATCTGTTTTGCTCAAGAAGGTATAATTACTCCAGCTTGGGTGACAGGATTACGAATGACTTCAACAGATGGTCCAAATAAAAAAATTCATTACAGGCCTGTGCGTCAATAATTCAAATGAATATTTTACCCAGAATTTACTTCATCAGCTCCATGCTCCCGTTACCTCCTCCTGTTGGTTACTGGCAGAAATTGCACTCTGCCTCATATAAATTCGTTTGGAACAATAAACGCCCGCGCTTGAAGAGATCCACTGCCCAAAGGAGTAAACTCGATGGGGGCTTAGCATTTCCAGACTTTAAATATTATTTTCAAGCTTTCTCTCTGAGACCTCCGATCACTTGGTTTGACGCTCAAGCAGCCGTGTCTTGGCGACCATTGGAGGAGAAGATGGTGTCCCCATATAGACTTCAGGATATTGTGTATACCAGCATATCAATTAAGCAATGCAAATTACGATTTGGCCCTCTTATCACACATGTGATCCAGACTTGGCGTGACACCCAGAAAGTGTGTACTAACCGCCATCAATGGCACACGCATTCCCCTCTATTTAATAACAATTTACTCCTTATTGGAAAACAACCTATTAGGTACCCTAGATGGGAAAAGAAAGGCATCCACACGTTGGGGGATATCTTCGATAACTCTGGTCTCCGCTCTTTCCAGGATCTATCCAATGGATATGATCTCCCCGGAACGAAAAAGCTGATTGCCTCACGTTGGATTCACCAAGACAAACTCTGCCCGAAGGTATGGATTCTCACCTATCTTGATGTGATATATCTGGAGATATCCACTGCACGTGTTATAGGTGTTAATGAATCCAATATTGCAATTTGGTTGGCTGCGGTGGAAAAGTTAAAAGAACGCATATAAATTTGGACATTTTTATTACTGAATAATATATTATGTATGTAACTCACGTTGAGGTCCTGGGGTGAGCGGGGGAGAACGAGCGAGAGTCCATGTATCTGTTTTTATTTTATTTTATTTTCTTATCCACTTTTTCTCATTTTAAATTTTTTTCTCCCATCCCAATTTCGTATTGCCAATTCTCCCCTCCCCTGTCTTGAACGTTGCTAGACTATGCCCCTCACTGGTCGGTTGTAGTGAGGATAGAAGCCTTGCATCAAGTGTCCCCTCCGGTACACGAGGAGGCAGCCTGTCGCATCTTTTCACCAGACAGCGCGGACTCTCAGTGGCGAGGAGTAACGCGTGGGAGGCTCACGCTGCCCCCGATACTTCCTGTCTCTGCTGTGCAGGCGTCACCCAACCGACCTGTAGGAGTCGCTGTCCACAACTTCCAATCCCCACCCATCGACTTCCACCCGCTGACTCTGCCAAATGAGCCAGTATGACGGCCGGCCCAAGTCGAAGGCAATGCTGAGACTGGGATTCGATACCGGAGCCTCTTGCATTGGTGACGAGCACAATCTCCGCTACGCCACCCAGCCGCACCTATCTGTTTTTCTTTTATAATTATCTCTCATTTTAAGTCTGTTGGAAATGTTTTATTTTTATGTTATATGTCTTGTCATTATTATTATTATTGTTGTTGATGTCATGTGATTTGTGTTATGTCATAAACAATGTATTGAATAAAAATGTGATATTCTATTCTATACTATTGCTATAAATATATGTGTTTCATTACATATATAATATATACATACATACTAATTATTCCCCTGTTCTATTCTCCATCCATCTATCATCCATAATGTAGCAACACTATATTATCACCGACATCCAGTTGGGGGATCCCCTTTGAACAGCCCATCTGAGGTTCCTCTCCTCCACGCCGCCTGTAGTGCTTCCCCCCCCTTTTGCTAGGTTTTTAGTGAGTCGTTTCTTATCTCCATTGGGGAAAGTCTGGGAGTGTCGCATATTTGGATTTTATGGCGATTTTTGTTCTTAATCTATTGTGATGTTTCTTCTTGACTTGTACAAGAAGACTTGTACAACCCATGGGGGCAATTCCATGTGATCTCTGGCTCTACAAATACATTTTGATTTGATTTAATTTTGATTTGTCTGACATTATGTGTGGCGCAGGCAAGCTGGCACGCTGTTGCTGAATGTCCCCAACCACCCATCCACAAGAGAGCTGGATCCCCCTCTCCACCTCAGTGTCTCCCAGGTGGCCAGTGGGAACACTCCTCTCAGAAGCTTGTTTAAGCTACATGTACCTCGTTTGTGTACGTGTGTGGTAATATTGACGTTGTATTTCATAAATAATATGTGTGAATAATTAGAGAGTCATAATGTAGGAGAGACAGACATTTCACACCAACCCCCTCGCATGAGAAGGCTGCATACCCAAATGGTATATAGGGGAATAGTTACAAGTCACAAAGCCCTCACTCAAACTGACTGTATGTAAATGCTGATTACATGCTGAAGAGTCATGGATCTATTAATCAACTGTTTAGTATCAAAAGAGTAAACCATAATATTAGAAATAAGGTTTGAAGGGTGATTACACTCGTGTTAAAGAAGTCATCACAGCTACTCTGCCAACTAGCAGGGGTGACGAGAGCTACTCTCCACCCCCACTCTGTGATCAGATTAGTACTATATGGTAATTTGGCCCAAAGTGTATTCACACCCCCCACCAGAAGGACATCAGGGCAGCCCCCCCCGTGAGAAGACACACAGAGAAACCCAGAGGGAGGGGCTGCCAGCGCCCCCAGGACACCGCTCACAGAAGGCGCCCACAGGAGATGCATGATTGGATCAACTGTAATAGGGAACTGGATTCTATTTTGGCTAGAAGTTGGGTATATAAGGAAGAGACAAATTGTAATTCGAGAGCTCTCAGACCGGACCAACCCAGGGGGTCTGGGGGCTCCACCACCCCTCCACCAGAGAGAGACTGCTGTGCTGTTTGCATTTTATGTGAGTAAAATACATGGGAAACACCATTTGTTGTTTAAAGTTTAGTGTAAATCCTTAATATCTGAAACCAGATTTACTCATGTATAAATGTGTGCAGCATGGTCAATGTATGTTCAGATTATGTTACCGACTGTTTCATGTACATTATTGAGGTTTGAGATGCAAACCTGATTGTGATATTTCTGTACAACAGACAGCCCTGTTAGTGTTCTCTGATAATCTTTTGTATGTAAAAGTCAACCTTTTATTCACCCTTGGCCCTGACTCAAATAAATCAGTTGAGTTGAACTACAGTTCTGGTTTGTCTGGCGTACACGTTTTATTCCTCATCTGCTTAAGTCAGATGAGGAGACCAACAATTCTATCAGTATGAATCCTTCCTCCTCCTTCCAGATAATCAATCTCATTGTATTGTACTACAATAACCTCAAATTATTGTAGAAAGTCTGTGGGAATTTACCACAGAAATGGTGCCGTTCTTCCCATCCTTTGTGTCTCCCCCTGAAGAGGTGCGGTAGGGTCTTGTCATATGTATCATATCTGGACCTTGCTGTGTGTTGGGGACACGGGGCAAAGAGCTGGGGTGTTGCTGCGTGTGGAGTGATAGACGAGGGGCTTGTTGTCTGAATGGAGGAGGGAGAGGGACAGGATGAAGGTTGGTTGTGTACGCCACTGTTTGGGGCCCACGGTGAATATGGCTTCTGCATGCAGGGTTGGGGGTGCGGTGTCTTAGGTTAGGATGTCCGGAGGTATGAAGATCGCGCTTGTTGTGCAGTGAACATGCAAACGTGGGCTTTTTATGTTTGTATGTTTATTCAGACACAGGAGGCCGGTCTCGGCCCAGCGGGCCACGGGGGCTGGGTTGGTTAACTCGTATGGAATATACTTTATGAACTGTACGGGGGAGTTGAAGTAATTACAAGGCCTCATGTTATAGTAATGTGATTGCGTATTGGTGGCGCACAGGCTATCTGGTCATGATATAACGGGGGTGGCGTCGCATGACGGCAGGTAAAAGGCTTTTCTTGCTAGGAAGCACGGTTATTCTGGTGTATACGACAGGAGCGCGTTCTGAGTATGTAATTGCCCTAAAATTATTCTCAGGAAGAGGGCGCGGGTAAGTTGAGGAGATTTGATTGTTCTGAAATGGGAAGAGAGCTGTGTCCAATGTGCATATGACCCTGCTTGTAGCCACAGAATAGGCGGGACGGGGACCGTGAGTGGGTCAGTATGGGCATAAATGCGTCGGGCTAAGGGCTCTGTTACTATTTCAGAACATGCAAGTCAAGTATGGTGAAAGATTGTTAGACCCTGGCGTGATCAGCGCAGGGGTCTGTGCGATTACAGGATAAAAACGTAGTAATTAATAGAAGTGTAGGGTGCCGGCGTGTTCAGGACAAGGCTTGATAATGGACGGACTGAAGTCTGGGGGACCAACCGGCCTGTTTTAAATGTAGATATATTTGCCGTCCTTAGGCATAGTATCCTTTTTAATCTTGAGCGAAACCGGCCTGTTGATTAATTACGTTCGCTGTGATACAAAAACAATTCGGTCGAAATGGCTGATAAGTACTTAGTGGGAATTCAACGGGGCTATGGTAGGCTTAAACATTCAGTAATGGTTGTAGGGAGAGTATGGCTATGGTTAAGAAATGCATGAATGAATTATGGCTGTGGTTGGGAATGATTGGCGAAACGTAGGGGCTTATTGTTATTTTGTTATGATATTTTAATAACCAGCGAACATAGGTCGGATGCGAGTCCTACTGTTGGTTGGGGCTAGCTAGCTTAGCTCTGTGGACGTTACAATGGCGTTATGGGAGAATTGTTTGAACACTGTGGCGGCGATTACAGGTAAGAAGCGGACCGAGACGTAGACTGGCGAAATTGTGGCCGTTTTGAGGGTTATTATTGATGCGGTAACGATGGTATATGATATTAGGGATTCGCTGCTTGATGGCGTCAGGGTGTTGTGGGGAGTATGTAACGTTCGCGGTGCTATGAAGTGAGGCGGAGTAGGTAGGAGAAAGGATTCGTGTTGAACTATATGTGCGGCGTTGGTTGGTGTAAATGTTTTAAAAATTATTTTCTGTTAGAGTGGTTGGCTATTTTAAGCTTGTGTGAGTTGTTTATGCTTTGGTTGGTACTGAGCGAATTGCGGGGATGAACGGATCTTGAAAGGCACGGCTCCCGTGAGGGCCTTGAACGTCGCATTAGAGCTGGCTAAAGCTAGTTAGCTTGCATGCCGTTGTTTTGTGGCGTTTGCGGGCGACAGATGTTACGTTTCGAGTTTTGAGAAGGGGTAGAGAACGTGATGAATGTCGTGGCAGATTATGAATATCGGGGCAGGTTATGAATGTCGTGGCAGACTTTGATTGTCGTAGCAACGTTATAACGGCCGCGTCGGTTGCTACTGCACATGCGCGGTACAGCGTGGATTGGGTCTATTTGCATTCGTGATAGTTCGCTCGGGGGACAGAAATAACGGGTAAGGGAATATTCTGCATTATGTAAAATGGTTGTGTTTGTGTATTGTGCATTGTGCATTCTGTGGGTTGTAAACAATGTTCTGGGAGTGGGTTTTGGTGGTATTACTACAAATTATATAGGTGTAGCATGTGGTGGGATGATTTAAAATACATGCCCTTAACTTACACTGGGATTCATATACCAGCCACACATTGTACTTGTAATAAATGGGCAATAAATATGTTACACAGGGGGAGTCTTATCCAAGGCATATCGCTTGCGTCATATTTTGATTAAAGCGTCTACATTATAGTCACATGTCACCTGTATACAGTGGTAGGCGTTCCCAGAATATCCTGTTTACAGTTATGAGACTTAGCATGGTGGGAACTTGACTGATAAATAATGTGCTTTTTTAGGATGTACAAATGTGATTTGATTATTTTAAGATGTTTGTATGAGGTAAATCTTTAGTACACTGTTATTATGTGGACACAGGTCTCAGATTTATGGGAGATTATAATTTGTTGGTGGGGCCTTGTTGTCTGTGTGAGAAAGCAGTTTTATTAGTACATTGGCGATTTGATACAAGTGCACAGGCTAAGAAATGTATCATTGTTAGTGGTTGGTTTACATACGCACGTTTGACACAGGAATATTTTTATCCAAGGGGGGAGGAGTAGTTGATTGATTAAAAATAGTCACGTTTGAATATAGGAACATTCCTAAACCTGTTTACAACAATTGAGGCTTGGTGCACATTTAGGACTAACCACTATAATGTTATGTTGAAATGAAACATGCTTACATGTATAATAATTAGAGTTGATGGGGTATTTCCAGTTTTTTTAATTTGTGTAACATGTACAATTGTAAGCTTGGAATAATGATGTTTTGTTTTATGTAGCTTGAATTAAGATGCTTGTATAAAAGGCATTGATGTTGAAATGTCAGATATTGATACTTGTTATTGCTTTAATGACACTGTTGATTTAAATAGGATAATGTGTATATTATTGGCTAAATGTTTTGTAGTGGAATTTGATCGAAATGATTGTTTTTATTAATCCTTAATGAGTTTCATTACTATGTTGAAATACTGTTAGAATGTTATGTCTTTAAATGCCATTTGCAAATCCTTGGGTCACAGTGGGATAATTTAGTGACAGGGGGTTGTTTAGAAGCTGCTATGATGTAAGATTGTGTTGTAGCAGTTATTATAAATGTTTGATAGATGATTTGTGTATGAAATGATTAATCCTTCTGTTGAGTTACAGGGAGGTCACGGAAACTCACAGGAGTGACCCAGGCTATCTTTACTAAGCAGTAAAGGGCCCAAGGGGGGTCGTGTATACAGCTGCTTACAATGGCGGTTCTTATATGACAGGATGGCGTGAGATTAGATGCAACAGGAAAGAGGCCACAGGTGGAGATAGGAGGGAACAGTCAAAGTAAGATAACAGATGGCGTTATTTTTAGAGCAGAGGACAGGAAGTGGGGGTAGTGGGCCAGGGGGCCAGGAAGTGACAGGAAGGTGAGACAGGGGAGAGAACAGGGAACAGCTGGGTTAAGTGAGTGAGACAATCAAGAAAGTGGCATTCATTTGGGGTTATGACTTATGAATGTTAACTGGTTGATAAAGGAATATTTGGTTCTGTCTGTGCACTGGAAGGCATGGATAGGTCTGAATTAAAGATGGATTCCAGTCCGTCTTTGAAGTGAGAGTAGAGGTTAAGAAGAGATGAGTGTAGCCTGATGAGAGAGCAGAAGAGGGAGGAACAAAACTAACCCATTGTCGGTCTGTGGTTGATTAACGAGTGTATGAGAGAGATATATGTTTATAATATGAATGATTACTGGAGCTCGTATTTTTGGTTGAGTTGGTACAGATAATATTTTTATTTAAATTTAATTTTTGTATATTATGTGTGAGATTGGGATGTTTCAGTGAATGATTGAGCTGGGGGAGGGGGCCAGGGAGCCTTAATTACCCATTCACACACACACACACAGACACACACAGACACACACACACGGACACACACACACACACACACACACACACACACACACACACACACAGACACACACACACACACACACACACAGACACACGCAGACACATTCACACAATTTGATCACACATGCATACACACACACAACTTAGCTTTCACTTAAGGTGAAACTGGTCTTAAGAATAACAGACTGTGTTTAGGTAGGATATATCTGTGTTTCCTATTCACCTCGGCCTCCTGGCTCTGCTTTGAATTAGGAGTTTTAGATTTCTTTTCTTTTTTTTTTCTTCTAAATGACCATTGGGGTGGTCTGATGTTGGAGGTGTTGATTTCATTGTTTTGCTGTTTTGGGGATGAGTGATAATCTCACATGTAGGAGTGGCGTGACATGTAGTGGGGGATGGGTTGTATTTGAATATTGATTGGTGGTTTTTGTTTTTTCCCAATCTGTGTTACATGATGTGGCGGGGGAGGACTGTTGAAAGAAGAGATGCATTGGATCCGATCGATGACAAGTTAAGTAGTGCCACCACGATTTGCATATGGAATTAATGGCTTCCCTTGTTGAGTATGTTGACATATTGTGTAAAAAGATTTGCTCTGTGCTTGTGTCTTCAACAGCTCAGAAAAGGGAGGGGAAAGGCAGAGCAACGCTGGGAGAGACATGAATACATTTCATTAGCGGTAAAGTAAAGTAGGATTTCATTTTTCCCTGTTACTCTGCAGTCCGATGGTGGTCGATTACAGATGGTGGTGAGAGAATTCTTGTGCACAGAGACCCCTGCCTATACAAACCCCATGCGGGTGGGGCCAGGTTGTAAAAACTGAACGGATGTGGTTTGGAGGAACTTCCATGCTATAATCATCTGACGACGGGTTGTCATGAGATAAATCAATGACTGGACCTGGGAGGACCTGGCCTGGAGGGGCGGGGCCAGTCTGAAGACTGAGCTGACAGTGTGTGAACAAGGTTCTCTGGGGAGTTGTGGTTGGACTGCAGGGGACGGGACTGAATAGGTACTGATGGGCTTTGTCTTGTGCACATTGTTTAGTAGGACACAAGCAAAGGGCGGATAAATTACACAACGCAGGGTCAGATAAAGATGCATTCACATAAGTGAGGACATGGCCAGAGTGAGGTGAATGAAAGAAAATTTTCATTGAAATTCTGCTTTTCTCTGCCAAAACTGAGCTGTGGAAACAAGAAGTGACAAGTTTATGACCGTTATGTGTCATAAAAGGGGGGAGGATAGGTGGGAAGCAATTAATTGATTATGCAGACGTGATTGTACTATCTTAAAGAAAAAATTAGCAGAATCAGAGAATGAATGTAAAATGGAAAATTGTGATACTAATGGATCTTGTCTCCCCAGATCATGTAAACGGATACTGTAATTTAAAAAAATTGTGTTTTATTTGAAGGGTATAATGATTAGATTAAATTGTTTTATTGTGTTCAACAAGCTCAAAAGTTGTTGTTTCAAAAGTAGGCCTCTGGTTATGAGCCTTGAGGAACAAGAAAGCTAATTGCCAAAGAAAATTGGAAAAAGAAAAAATGGAGAAATTTTGAAAAAAATGAATTTTAATTTTGGGAAAAAATGAATTTTATTATGTATGGTTAGTATGTATAAAAAAATCAAGTCAATATATCATATGTGACGATAAGAATCGTCAAAACGGGGAATGTGGTAATATTGACGTTGTATTTCATAAATAATATGTGTGAATAATTAGAGAGTCATAATGTAGGAGAGACAGACATTTCACACCAACCCCCTCGCATGAGAAGGCTGCATACCCAAATGGTATATAGGGGAATAGTTACAAGTCACAAAGCCCTCACTCAAACTGACTGTATGTAAATGCTGATTACATGCTGAAGAGTCATGGATCTATTAATCAACTGTTTAGTATCAAAAGAGTAAACCATAATATTAGAAATAAGGTTTGAAGGGTGATTACACTCGTGTTAAAGAAGTCATCACAGCTACTCTGCCAACTAGCAGGGGTGACGAGAGCTACTCTCCACCCCCACTCTGTGATCAGATTAGTACTATATGGTAATTTGGCCCAAAGTGTATTCACACCCCCCACCAGAAGGACATCAGGGCAGCCCCCCCCGTGAGAAGACACACAGAGAAACCCAGAGGGAGGGGCTGCCAGCGCCCCCAGGACACCGCTCACAGAAGGCGCCCACAGGAGATGCATGATTGGATCAACTGTAATAGGGAACTGGATTCTATTTTGGCTAGAAGTTGGGTATATAAGGAAGAGACAAATTGTAATTCGAGAGCTCTCAGACCGGACCAACCCAGGGGGTCTGGGGGCTCCACCACCCCTCCACCAGAGAGAGACTGCTGTGCTGTTTGCATTTTATGTGAGTAAAATACATGGGAAACACCATTTGTTGTTTAAAGTTTAGTGTAAATCCTTAATATCTGAAACCAGATTTACTCATGTATAAATGTGTGCAGCATGGTCAATGTATGTTCAGATTATGTTACCGACTGTTTCATGTACATTATTGAGGTTTGAGATGCAAACCTGATTGTGATATTTCTGTACAACAGACAGCCCTGTTAGTGTTCTCTGATAATCTTTTGTATGTAAAAGTCAACCTTTTATTCACCCTTGGCCCTGACTCAAATAAATCAGTTGAGTTGAACTACAGTTCTGGTTTGTCTGGCGTACACGTTTTATTCCTCATCTGCTTAAGTCAGATGAGGAGACCAACAATTCTATCAGTATGAATCCTTCCTCCTCCTTCCAGATAATCAATCTCATTGTATTGTACTACAATAACCTCAAATTATTGTAGAAAGTCTGTGGGAATTTACCACACGTGTTTCACTATTAAACCAAGATTGATCATGAAGATCCATCCGCAACATAATTGACGAGTCCGGTTCCACCACAGTCCTGATAACCAGAGCGGAGAGACGTTTCATGAAAGCATTGACGACTCAAGTCAGTTTCATTTCCTGGAATGTGTCACATCGGTTTCACAAGCTCCACCACCCGTCAACCTTAGGAGACTAGATTCAAAGTCAATTAAACTCAATAGGAAGATGTACTGTGGAGATTTGGACAGAATGTGATTTGTTCTTTATGTCCTGTTGCACCGTTCTTCAACACGTTTGAGGCGTTCAGAACTTTCTGATATTGAAATTACGTTTTTCTGACTTGTAGATTCAGAGAAAAATGAATTATTTGACTTGTTCGTGGCATCAGACTTCGAGCATCCATGATGCCTGTTAAATAACCCACCCATGTAGTGTAACTACTACAGTATTCTTTGTAGTAGACCCGACCAGAGCTTTGTAGGGTGGAGCGACAGCAACCACCTCCAACTCAACACCAGTAAAACTAAGGAGCTGGTGGTGGACTTCCGGAGGGGCAAGAAGAGGGCCCCCCCGATTCCCATCACCATCCGAGGGGATGAGGTGGAGGTGGTGGAGTCATATAAGTTCCTTGGGGTACGCCTGAACAATAAACTGGACTGGTCGGACAACACAGAGGCCCTCTACAGGAAGGGACAGAGCAGGCTGTTCTTCCTGAGGAGACTCAGGTCCTTCAATGTTTTCAATAGACTCTGTAGTGGCCAGCGTCCTCTTCTATGCTGGGGAGGCTACATCAACTCGAAGGACACCAACAAACTGAAGAAACTGGTAAGGAAGGCTAGCTCCGTGGTGGGAGTCGAGCTGGTCAGACTAGAGGTGGTGGCAGAGAGGGGGATGAGAAGGAAGCTGGCTGCTATCCTGGAGAATCCCTCCCACCCCCTCTACGATGAGCTAGTCAAGATGAGAAGCACGTTCAGTCACAGACTCATACCCCCCCGACACTCAACTAACCGCCTCGGCCAGTCCTTCATACCAGCGGCCATCAGGCTCCACAACAGTGGGCAGGGACTGCTGCCAGACATCCAACTACTAGGAACCTAAAAGGACAATATACTACCTTATGCATACCGCACCTTATGTGAATACTGTATACTTCATCAGATCATATATAATTAAGCATTTAGCATTTTTTATTTGAGCATTTTTATATTATATATTAGATTAGATTTAGATTATTGGATTATTAGATTATATATTGCATATATTTAGCCTTTAGCATTTTAGCATTTGATTATATATTAGATTAGATTTAGATGATTGGATTATTAGATTATATATTGTAACTACTGTATTATTACAATATATACATACCCTCATCTCGCACCTTGTTGCCCATATGCACATGTCCAGAGTTAATTATATTGATTTGTTATATTGTTTACACTGCTTTTTTACTACCTGTACCCCCCCCCCCCCCCCCTCCCTCCTGCTATGATGCCTGAATTTCCCCAAGGGGATCAATAAAGGAATATCTTATCTTATCTTATCTTATTCCATGTAGCTACTATTCCATTTTCATCCCATTTGTACAACTTGGAATGCACTAGCTATGCTAGAAAGACATGGCTGTCTGGAGCCGGGAGTGTCTGGAGTGTCTTAGGCTGCGTTCAGACTGCAGGCGAAAGTGGCCCAAATCTGATTTGTTTTTGCTCATACAGTATGTGACTCAGGTCTGTTTTTCTCATGACAGTGAGAGCAGCACAAATCACATGGAATCTGATGTTTTCAATTCTGATTTGGGCCACTTTCATAATGTGGTCCTAAATCAGAT
This sequence comes from Notolepis coatsorum, assembly GCF_963971535.1. Lineage (NCBI taxonomy): Eukaryota > Metazoa > Chordata > Actinopteri > Aulopiformes > Paralepididae > Notolepis > Notolepis coatsorum. The sequence goes on from NC_140173.1 coordinate 50,912,017, forward strand.
ACAGGTCTGATTTGTTTTAATTAGCTGGCCTCCACTGTACATCAACGTACATGAAACCATAAACTGTGACTTCAGTGTCCTCCATATCTACGTCCATCTTCGTTATTGTTCATTTGCGCATGCGGGTCAGTTCAGGAGCGTGACCGGTTCAACAGCCGGTGAACAGCCAAACCAAGAAATCTGATCGTAGCCTTAGGTACTTTGGTCCTTAATGCAAATGCGTATTAACAATTATTTGGATGCATAATGCACATACAAAATATCTATAAAATGTTTTTAATAATAACAAAATAAAATGTAAATTGTTAAATGTTTTAAATGTACAAACATTCAGTCATACCAATTCATATAAGAAAAGGAAATGTAATTTTGGTGACAAACATTTCTGAGTAAAATTACTAACTTTAATTACTGACATGTCTTGTATGCGTGTGTATCTGTCTGTCCCCCAATACTATGTCCAGACAATGACAATAACCCCTCACATGGTACTGTGTGATAGGGGGGAAGAGATAACCTAACTTTTACTGTACAAAACTATATTAGTGAGTAAAAGGTTGGCAAGAGATTAACATTGGACTCCATTTGCTTAGATTGGTGACACTGTTTTGATTCCACATAGTAGAAGGGGATGTTTTTGTGAGCCTTTTGTGAGGTTGGACACAATTACAGGGAATGTTCTTTTAAAAGAACAGGGGATGTTTTAGTGAAACTTTATAAGAGTAAAGTTGGACACTACATTGTGTGAGTACTCATATTACTGAGTAATGTTACATTTAGCAGGTCAATATGACCATCTGTTATTGCCTATTGGGCTTTGCCATGTTATGATTATTTGCAGCATATTTATTTTATGTTAAATGCAATACCTATGTTTTTCTGGACAATATTTATCATTTAGGTTATTATTTTTATTTAATAAACACACATTTGCATAAAGCAAGCATATACTGTATGTCCACTCCCATGTATAAAATAGTATTACACATTTGAAAAATATCACTTTAGGGTACATTTTGAAAAAAAAAAAAATTTATATGCGATTAATCACAGTTAACTATGGACAATTATGCAATTAAATATTTTAATCGATTTACAGCCCTAATTTAAACAGAAATGGGGGATCACTGACTGCATTAGGACTAGGGATGTCCCGAACCGATTTTCCGAAGATCGGGATCGACAAAAAAAAAAAAAAAAAAAAATCAGGATTTTTTTTTTTTTTTTTATTATTCAACAAACATGACCATGTTCACGTCTTAAACTCATACTTAGGCCTTAGTTCATTTATTTATTGTCACACAGAGCAGAAGAATTTTACCAAAACAAACCAATAGTATCCAGCTGCAGAACGGCAGACCAGCCACACTCTCAGACCCAAATAATATTTTTTCTTTTTTTTCTCCCAATTTCTCACATTACATTCACCCTGAATGTTGACGTTATCCAGGTGAAAAGTTAACTTCATTCAAGCGAGGCATTGCAATCCTTGACATAAATCATTTGATGTATAATTAAATCAAAGGAAATGCGTTTGGGTCTGAGGGTGTGGCTGGTCTGCCGTTCTGCAGCTGGATACTATTGGTTTGTTTTGGCAAAATTCTTCTGCTCTGTGTGACAATAAATAAATGAATGATGATATGCAATTTAAAACCAAAACTAGGGCCTCAGTATGAGTTTAAGACGTGAACATGGTCATGTTTGTTGAATAAAAAAATTAAAAGTTAAAAAAACAAAACAAAACAAAAAAATGTATATACCGGTATATATTTTTTATCGTATCGGGAAAGATCGGTATATACTCAAAATCACATGATCGGGATCGGATCGGGAGCAAAAAAACGTGATCGGGACATCCCTAATTAGGACATTAAATCTGACTGCATTAGGACACCATCACTGACTGCATTAGGACACCATCACTGACTGAATAACAGTAAATTACTCTGAACATTACCTCGAGGATCTCAAGATTTCAGTGAAGTGGTTGAGAACTGAAAGGTCCAGGTTATCCGACGTGCTCTGCCACACCTGCAAACAACACATCAGAACATGAGAAAAACATACAGTAAACAAACTGTACTGTACTGTACTTAAGTACAATGCTGAGCTACTTGTACTTTACGTGAGTATTTTAATTTTATTAAGGAACTTTATACTTTTACGCCACTACATTTCAAAGGAAATATTGTACTTTTTACTCCACTACATTTATCTGAACCCATCAGTTGCTAGTTACTTTGAAGAAAAGGATTTTGCATAGAAAACATGGCAATATTTTATGAATATTATATACTTTCCCATCTGAAGCCTGTCAACTTCAAGAGGACGTAATCAGAGCAGCTGAACTGGACGATATACCACTTTAACATAAGCTTTAATAAGAGCAGCATAACTGGACCTACCACATACCACTTTAACACGACCTTTAGAGGTCAATAGATCAAGGCTTGAATGCTCCCAAGCTCTGGAATACACACACGTCATGTAGAATGCATACTTTAAGTACATTCAATAGCAAATACAATTACAATATTTCTACTTTTACTTAAGTAAAGGAACTGTGTAACTCTTCCACCACACGTCAGACCCATGGCATGTACGCAGCGCCAACGGAGAGGTTCTATATGATGTGGTGGCAAGCAGAGGGAGGCCGTGGAAAGGACAGCCAGCACGCATGACAAGATTCATTATTCAATCCATTTGGGACATCTATTTATGGTATTTAACCGGCCTGATATAGTGGCGGACACATCTAAATATGGGAAGCGCTAAACACAAACCATGGTGACACACAACCCATGACACTCAAACCATGACGTTTGATAAACAGAATGGGGAAGCCCACCATTCTAATTCATTACATGCCGTAAAATCATTGGACAACAACAGTGTCTACCAAATACAGACTTATTAGTGCCAGTTCACTACAATATCACTAATATATTTCCCAAAATAGACACAATGTACCCTATGTATGTATGTATGTATGTATGTATGTATGTATGTATGTATGTATGTATGTATGTATGTATGTATGTATGTATGTATGTATGTATGTATGTATGTATGTATGTATGTATGTATGTATGTTTCAGCCTGCTGATTCTGTCTTTTCACTTCCTGTTAGTGCGTAGCACTTAACTGCGTCTAGACAGGGGTATATTAGCCTTCAGAGTCCCATCAATCTTGAATGAAACATGCCGGTCCACCTGTTCTTTACCTTTATAATTATCTTTATTACAAGGACAATGAGCTAGATAAGCGGTTTTGTCCATATAAAAACATTATTTATTCAGTATGGGAATATCCACACTAGCTAGCTGCCATGAGGTTCAGCGACAGGAAATAAAAACACAGTGAGAGCAGGTGGGGCATATTTGGTAAATAGCATTATTGACAGTGTTTCAGTTGTTGCATGTACAGTCTTTTCCACTGCTGACTGTGTGTAGATTCTACCCTGAACTGCCACCACCACTAAGAACCAGCAACATCTATAGATATAGGTACTTGTGATACTTTACAGTATGTAGCCGTCATATAAGAAAGTTTCTCGTGACCAGGGCTGGAAGGATATACAAACGTAGGCTCCGTTACCAATTTGGATATTTGGGAGCTTAAATGTCCAATAACCAATATATTTGTCGAAATACTTTTCTTTTCTTTAAGAGTATACAAATGTCCTCACAAATATCCCAAATTCTTTTTAATCTTGGAAGTTACTTTAACCCTCAAACATGTAAGAAAATTACGTCTGTCTCACATACATGAACAGTCAAAAGAAGAACAATAATAGATAACGTCACCTTCTTAAAACAACAGCTTAAGTCACTTTTTGAGGAGAATTATGTTTTTGCCTTAAGTCATCTCTTCATGATGCTGGCCACCTCTGGTAAAATGGCCTATATCCTTAATTTAAATTGGCTGTTCCTACCCAGTTGTGAAATGATTCATAAAAATCATATTATTCTGTATTTGGTTCAGCTTATTCAGTTTTTCTCAAAAACCAAAAAATATGACATAAGCCATTCAAGAAGGTGGCGATAAGTGAACATGTCTTTCAAACAAAACCTAGCTATTGTTGTTAGGAATGCTTTAATCGGCTACACTTGTGTTGATAACTACATATTTGATGAAACGCTATGGGCCGATGATGTACCTCCAGGTTGCACAGCAGGGCCTGGAAGGCTGGCTTGTTGCGTATGCAGGCGGACCCGGAGCCCAGCTCCACCGACCCAGACAGGGACAGGACCAGCTGGAAGGTTCTGTTGCTGACCAGACTGCTCTTCATCTTCAACAGGAACGCCAGCAACTACAGGGAGGCGGATTATTCACTACAGATAGCTGGTAAAAAAGGAACTTAAACGTAAACAAGGAACTGCAACATTCCTAAGCCCTTTGTGGCTCAGCGACCACAGCCAGTACAGTCATTATACAGCAGTACAGCACAAGTACAGTGCAACGAAAAGGTTTGTGCAAATGTAACAGTGAAGTGCAATAGTAATATACAATGTACATGTGATTAAACTGGGTATAAAAAATATGAATTAGTAGTACTGAGTGTAGTGCTAATCGGATGTATGTACAGAGTTGTAGTATTAATATGTACAGTGATGCAGATATAGAGACACTATGGTAGTAAGTTATACTGGCCAGCAGCGTAATTAGTAAAAGTAGGTACTGTAAGGGATATGTACAGATATAGATATAGTATCAACTAGGGGTGTAAAGGTACACGTATCCGTACCATACCGTACCGAACCGGTCAGTATGGCTGTGTACCGAACTAATACAACGGTATGTTTTTTTTTATCTACTTTTTCTCCCATTTTCTATTTTTCTCCCATCCCAATTTCGTATTGTCCAATTCTACCCTCCTCTGTCTCGAACGCTGTTAGGCCACAGGCTGGCTCCAATGTGGACGAAGCCTTACATCACGTGTCCCCTCCGGTACACAAGGAGGCAGCCGTCGCATCTTTTCACCTGCACAGCGCGATCTCTCAGCGGCGAGGGTCTGCGTGGGAGGGACACGCCGCCCCCGTTGCTTCCTGATTCTGCTGCCGAACGAGAGTTCTCTTGCCTCTTCTCCATTTCCGATGGAAACTGAGGATTACATGGAGGGGGCGGGAGCTCTCTTGTTCGAAGCCCCAGTGGAGACGTATCACTCTCCCCCTCGGGGAGTGGCAGGGAGTGCTGCGTCTCCTTGGGGTCCCTTGTACTCCAGGGTTGGGTTAGAACCTCCGAGACAAGATGCCCAGCTATCTGCCAAGTCGGACGTTGGCGCCCGAGGCAGCCTCCCGTACGCGAGGGGCGCGAGTGACATGGAGGAAGGTATGCAAGGGGAGTTGCTTGCCTTGTTCCCCGAGCTCATGGCGGCCGCCGCAGCCGCTAATGGCGTGGCGTTGCCACAGCCACTGCCGGCACCTGTTCCTGATGACATGATAGGTCATCTCTGGCAAAGTCGTCCTGTGAAAGAGACGGGCGTTGTCTGCCCATTCTTCCCAGCAATGGAGGCTTACGTGGCACAGGGACAGGTAATCTCCCGCATCATTGTCCTTACCCCCGCCTACTTGCCAGTCACGCAGGTGGTGGGTTTGGTCCAGGGGCTTAAGGACGGGGTGCCTCGGCTTGATAGCAGCCATACTTTGCCCCGAAATGGTGTGGGAGCCGTTAAGGAAGCCGGTTCCCCAGGGGAAATCGGCGAGGCAGTTGGCATCGCCTCGACTCAGAGCCTGGCTGCGACCTCCAACATCGCGCAGCTGTCACGCTACATGTCGGGGCTGATGGCGGGCGGGTCGGTATTGGATGACCATCAACGATACCTTCATGCCCAGGTGGCTGGAGCCATCCTGCACCTTACCCAGCTGCAGGCGATAGCCGCCGGGAAGGAGCGCGCCCTGGCCACTCTCATCCAGCGCCACCTTTGGCTGGAGCAGGCGCGGGTGCCGGACCAGAGGAGGATTTCGCTGCTCACGGCCCCCCTCTCCGATGCTGGATTATTCGGGTCGCCCATGCAGCAGATGACGGCAGCCTGCAGGGAGATGGAGGAGGAGCGCTCCGTGCTCCAGCCACATTTCCCCCGACCCGATGCTACCGGTGATGTCCGGAAGAAGCAACGCCGGCAGAGGGCCGCGACCATTGCCTCCGTCACCACCGCCGCCGCTGCTGGGCCTTCAGCGAAGAAGGCCAGGAGTGGAGGGAGTGCCGCGACCGCTGCAGCCAGTCGTCCCACGCCCGGAGGGTACGGTAGGGATCGACGTGACCAGGCTCCCCAGCACCGTCCCTCCGGGCCGGCTCCCCGTGGGGGCAAACAGCGCTCTGCACGCGGCAGGCGGCGCTAGTGACTCCCCTGTTTACCCCTGTGCCCCCCCCCCCCCCCCAACATATGAGTTCCCTGGTCCCACGCCATATTTGGATAGGTGGGTCACGGGATTTCCCCGGCCATAGAATACGTCACTGGGCGCGTTTCTATTGGTCATGAGACTTCCGTGAGTTCTTTCAGGCTCCATGCTATGGACCACTGTCATTGTCAAGATTGGGTGATGCGATGCGTTGGAAACTGTTCGTTTTCTGATCTGCTCTCTATTTAAATATGTATTGAGCTTTTGGTCACGTGGCTCAATGTTTACATGTATCTTTTCAATTGTTACTCACATGGAAGGTCTCTCTGGGGGATTCCCTGTCTTCCCTCTTATATACAGAGCGGTGTTGACAGGGTTTTTCCCCTCGGACGCGTCATATGGGACCCATATCTGTGTCTTGTTTGGCCAGCTTCCTGCCGCTCGTCCCAGATGGCATGGAGGGAACGTTGTCTGGTTTCTTATTAGAATTACCATTGATGTGTTTTTTGGGTCTTGACGTGTACATAGCGCTGGCCCTGGGTGTTTCCGGTGTGGAATCACGTCATGGGCTGGCGCGCCTTGGTTGCTCATTCATAGAAATGGCATTTTTTATGCGAGCGACTGGGAAGGAGATTTTATCTCTTCCGAGCGCCAGTGAACTAGGTTAGACTCGACGACTCCGGGGGGAGATGACGAAGTAGATCAAAGCATTGGCGGAGGGGTCTCACGCCCATGGGGTGGGCCACCAGGTGCAGTGCATTCACGTACTGACCATCTTGGTGGCGCCCTCTGTGATGTTTTGGATCGACACGCGTACCTACCCCCCTCTTAGGACTGGGGATGGCGGCGTGACTAGGACACAGGACTGGTTCTGGTCGCGCCGGACCAGGTCAGTTAACCCGTTGTCCGCCGGGGGCGCAGATCTGCTGTTCTGGTACCCTGAAGGACTTTGTGCTTTTACGGGGGAAAATGCCGGGTCGGCCCGGGCATCGCAGGGATTGATATCATGGATGTGTGTGTCATATGTATAACACTACGAGTTGCCCTTCACAGTGTTTGGTCCATATTGTGTTGTACCTTGTAGGGCTGTACCGAATGTAATTTTTTAACATTCGAAGCTTCGATAGAAGTATTCGAACGAAGCTTCGAATGTGTATAAAAAAAATATTACTAACTAATTATTAACTGGATCCTCAATTTGAATAAAGTGATTAATCTGATTAAATTAGTCTTTTTCTTTTATTAAATCAACTTTCTTTAATGAATATAACTCATCAGTTTCGTCAACATAAATAATCCAATAAGGGCACGGTTGGTATGAAACTGATGGTGACGTCTTATAGTATAATATTATAATATTAGTGTAGCCTAATCTTTAACTGCAACTGTGAAGAAAACCCCCATTGGTTCAAACAGATTGAATAGACACAACAACAAAAAATATTAAAAAATAAAAATAAAAAAAATTATTTTTTTTTATTAAAAATTAAAAATGTTAATGTTGATTTAGAATTCGAATGTCAACATTATGATTGAAGCTTTGAAGCTTCGAAGCATTCGGTACAGCCCTAGTACCTTGTGCTGTGCTAAGGGGCCTGGTCCTTCTCCATCCGTTTTCGCCCCTCCCTCCCCCTGCTGGGCCTGGGAGGGGGCTGTCGAGGAGGTTTTCTATTGAACCCCTCTGGCATCCCTGTGTAGGTCCCGGTCCGTCGGGCCCAGGTCCGAACTCGTTCTCGTCGACCTGTTGGCCTGGGTTAACCCCTTTGAAAACTGAAACACTTGTACTGTCTGTATAGCCGGTGTATACGCCAGGGTTTACGTTAGAAAAAATTGTTGCCGGCCTCAGTGTCCTGAAATCTACCGGTCAAATGAGAGAAATTCCGGTCAGAGTTTATTGAGCTTAAAAACAATTGATAGGCAAAAGAATGACAACAAAACAAAAGAATGACATCATCAAGGCATGTAGATTTATAATATTTTTACTTAAAACTAGGCTACTTTTGCGTATAAAGTCATTATATTCCAAATAAAATAAGTCCCGAGACTCCGTGCTGCTGCCGACTTTAAATCAAATAGGTGTCTGTGGGCCAGACAATAATAAACAGCAGTCTGTTATAATCACATTTTTATGAGCTAACGAATTCCGTTATATTGGACATTTGTATTAATTATATCAAGCGAAGAACTGAGAAATTTGGCAGAGAGAGACTGCAACATTATCGTGGGTTTGCGTGACGACTCTCTCTCTCTCCACCTCCGGCACGGTGGTGTAGTGGTTAACACTGTCGCCTCACAGCAAGAAGGTCCAGGGTTCGATTCCCGCTTGGGGACCAGGTTTCCATGATGCCAGTTACCCAGGTGGGGTATCTCCCAGGCCTTTCTGTGTGGAGTTTGCATGTTCTCCCCGTGCTCGCAAGGGTTTCCCCCCCGATAAGATAAACCCAATGGAAAAACATGCACAACAACAAGATCGCTAACGCTGTGGCGTCCTTGACGAAGACGGACAGGAGCACTTGGATTGGTCCCCTGGCGCGGCTCACGTTGACGCCTGTCTGCTCCCGGCTGCCCTTGGGGGGGAAGGGCGACGGGATGGGTTAATCGCAGATACGAATTGCATGCATGCATCGCATGTGTGCCAATTGATGACCTCGGAGCAGGTCCTAAATTATTATTATCCCAACGACTTATTTACGAGAGTATGTCGATGCAGAGCAGCAGATTCAGCTGTTATTGGCTCTTTTCTGGCTCTATCTGGGGACCGCACAGCAGCGCCCCCCACCCAACAGCTGAATTGCCAATGGCTGAATTGGAGTACTGCACTGTGCTGCACTGTGCTGCTGCTGCTCCGGCTCTGCAGCTTCACATGCACTCGCACACCCAGCACTAAGCTCTCGCTGACAACGTCGTTGTCATTATTAGAAGCAACGATGAAACAAATCATCGCATAGGCTATTTAATTTTAGCCTATTTTAATACAATTCAAATAATCAAATTGTGTTCGACTCAGGGAATTATTTTCACCGGACATTAAGACCGGAGAGATTAAATATGTCGGACTTCAACAGATTTTGCCGGTCAAATACCGGTAATTACCGGCTAACGGAAACGCTGGTATACGCACAGTTATGTTTCTGAGTTTTTTCTTGGTGGGTTAAAGGAACAACCGCCTCCTGTTAAACTAAACATAGGGGGGTGGTTGGTTCCCCGGTGTGTTGGTAGCAGAGTCGACTCTCGGGTTGAGGCCAGGCTTGACCCCGTCTGCCCGCGAGTGTGCCCCTGCACCTTTCATGACGTCTGCCAATCGTGTCAGCCTTCTCTTGAACCTCGACCTCACTGGAGGGGTCGGGTTTGTGGAGGTTGCGACATGGTGCACAGCATACCGAACGCCCCTTCCGCCGGGGTGCTGTTTCACAGTAGACCCCTTAGGCGCCTGTCTAGTCCGTAGTGCGCCGGGCACAGGTCGAGTTATGCTCTTGGGGCCTGTTGCCTGGATTGAGGGATCAACCTCTTTGTGGGTTGTCTCCCCGGTGCGCCGACTGGCCCCACAGTGTTGTGGGGGTGTAACCTCTTGTGGAGTGCTTCAGGTCGGCGTGCCGTAGGGGGGAAGGGCCTGCTCTTGGATTGGGCCCTGTCCAATACGCTGGCGATGTGGGGGGTGGTGTCACCAGTGACCGTCTGGTGGGGTCCCGATGCTACGGCATCGTTGGCCTCACCGGGCCCCCTTTTTCGGGGGGTCCTGGCCCTCAGGCTGTTCCTGGGGCTGGGTCCTCCTCCGCGCTCCGCTGCTATGGCCTTGCCACGGGATTGGGTTCTTGACCTTTGACCCTGTGATGTTGGGGGCTGTGACGGGGGTGTTTTGCTTCCCGTCTGTTCCCTGATGGCATGTGGGATGCGCACCTGAGTGGTCGCGGGTCCTTCTGTGTGAAGGTAAGTCCCACAGTCTGCTCACCCTGTGCGTTTGAGGTGCTAAACCCTCTTCACACAGTCGGATCCGATTCCCTCCCGTCCCCCTCTAGGGGGGTCCAGGGGGCTTGGGTCCTCCCCGGTTCTGATGGTTGTGGGGGGCCTGGCTCAGCGGGTACATCTATCGAGCTTCCGCTCTGCTCAGCTCCTGTGTTCCAATAGAGCAGAGCGTAAGCTAAAAACCTGACGTTTTTTTGTGTACCGTTACACCCCTAGGCTGACAGATCCAGTGAGAGAACAAAGACAGGTCCTGAGAGCGGCTGAGAGGAAGTATAGAAAGTCATGCCTCACTCCTGACATCGACACATATCACAACCTCTTGTTAACATTCTCCAAAACCATTACTAATGCCAAAGCTTCTTTCTTTCACCATAGGATCGAGGCCTCTGCCAAGAATCTTCGCAAACTGCATGCTACCATGTCCTCCCTCCTCACTCCCCCCCCACCCCCTCCTCCCTCATGTTTCTCTGCCGAAGACTTCGCGATCTTCTTTGAGGAAAAAGTGGAGAACATCCACAGCTCCTTCTCCCAACCCCCACCCATTCCAAATGCTGAATCGAGAACCTCATCCTTCACTCTGTCATCTTTCTCTCCCATTACAGAAGCCGAGACCCTGACACTGGTAACGTCGAACCGTCCGACTACATGCCAGCTGGACCAGCTACCCTCCCCACTCCTCCAGACCATAGCACCAGACATCCTCCCATTCCTAACTGCAACCATCAACTCCTCACTCAACTCGGGGGTGGTCCCCACCTCCCTAAAACAAGCCAGAATCACGCCGCTCATAAAAAAACAACCCTGAACCCCACCATCATAGGCAACTATCATCCTGTCTCTCTTCTCTCCTTCCTTTCTAAAACACTTGAACGTACTGTATCCAACCAACTTACTGCTTATCTCTTACAGAATGACCTCCTACCCTAATCAGTCTGGCTTTCGGACTGGCCACTCCACAGAAACGGCCCTCATTGCGGTCACAGAGGCACTTCACTTAGCAAAAGCGAAAGGCCTCTCGTCTGTCCTGATTCTCCTAGATCTTTCTGCAGCCTTCGACACAGTCAACCATCAGATCCTCCTCGCGGCCCTCGCAGGAATGAGAGTGGCTGGCTCTGCGCTGACATGGCTGACATCATACCTCAATGACCGCTCCTATCAAGTGTCATGGAGAGGGACCCTGTCAGCCACCCGCCTCCTGCGGACGGGTGTCCCCCAGGGTTCGGTTCTAGGACCCCTTCTCTTCTCCCTCTACACTAAATCACTGGGTAACATTATCACGTCTCATGGCTTCTCCTATCATTGTTATGCCGACGATACTCAACTCTTGCTCTCCTTCCCTCCCTAATGTAGCAGTCTGGAAAATATGGTATATTATTCAGAACTGCTGACTGTGTTTATATCCCTTTTTGTACACAAAGACATTCTAACTAGTGTCATTGATTCACACGAACAATGACACAAACGTCCCCGTCCCCAGAGCATGTGAATACGGATCATAAATGACAGTATTGATTCATATTTTACAGTGCGTCTCCCCGTGTGACTGGCAGGCGGGACCAGCAGGGGGCAGTAGCAGGCAGAGAGTGGCGGAGAGAGCTGAGAGATGATAAAGGGAGAAGTGCCGCGGAAGTCGTTCTCTTCGGCTGTGAACTTGAACACGAGAGGACACAGCTAACGGGAGCTCTAGACAGCCCCGTTGCTGACGTTTATGCCGGAGTGCCCCGGGAAAGGACAACGGGTGATAGGAAGTACTGGCTAGTGGAGACGATATCCTAGCAGTACCAGTGTTATGATATTATGAACATTAAGTGCAGAGTCGGGCACTAAGAGTCGAGTTATACCTAGTTACAGTGAGCGGTATAAGTAGCGTGCGGCTAAGGATCACAGTAGCATTGCTCGTGTTATACCTAGTTACAGTGACGGTATAGTCTGCGTGCCAGAGACGTACGGGACATCCAAGCAGTCTGCCCGGGCGTCAACAGCTGTCTGCACCGGAGAGCAGCAGCACACCTGCTCCAGGCTGCCTGCAGAACACGGGGAGTTCTTTACCACCAGCAGAGTTCGCCCAGCACCAGCTCAGCCAGCACTGCCTCTCTGCTATAGCTCCGCCTGCTAGCCCCTGCGGCGCGAGTGTTCGACGCCATCTTGCCTCCCGGACAACAGTGGAGTGACGAGGCGGTCATTTCGGATGAGTACAAACGAGCATTGATGCTCCCGACTCCATATACAGTATACAGTGTGGTGCTGCCCGCGGGCGAAGTTAACGTTGTTAACCACAGTTCAATAGGGGTACCCCAGACAATATATACCGGTATTAGCATAGGACTTTTGCAAGGTATTTTGTGGGCTCACTCTTTTATTTTATTCCTTTTCTTTGAGCGTGATAAGGCGTGTATTTCCTAAATAATTCCCGTTCTGTGAATCCCTTTATTCTCTTCCCTATGCTTCCCCCTTCCTTCCCCATATTCTCAACCGGGGACAGTAAGAGTGTAATTCCTTAAAGAAGGTGAATACTGTGTTCCGCCCAGACGTGGGCAGCGTTTAGTCTGGGTACCTGAGAGCACTTGGTGCCTGTGTGTGATACTGTAATTGACTTATGCTAATAATTCATGCCAGTAATTATTGTATGGATACCCATGGTGCAGTAATCACCAGCCGTAGCTTTGTTGTAACCAGGCTGAGTTACAATACAGTCATCCAGAGCGGGAGCACTGTGTGTGTCTTTCATTATTTCTAACCCTAACCCTAACCCTTTGCTACGGGTAATATATGTAATCGTAACCCCTTGCTATTCTACCTTTTCCATTGTAAGGGTTCTGGTCGTCTCACTAAGGGAGGGTACTGCTTGCGGGGGGAACCCAGTTATTTCTCTACCATCCGGTCAGTAGGTGTGGGAGGGAAAAAGGGGCAACTGTGGAGGGTGAGGGTGTGTTGGGGAGTACTGCGGACTACTCCAGAGAGAGGGAGGAAGGCCAGAGTACCGGACCAGGTTTGTAAACCCTGGGCCTCATTCACCCCCACTACCAGCCTCCAGTTGACGCTCCGGACCCCAAAGACGGAGGTGCAGCTGGCCAGGGTGCTACTGTGTCTCGCTACCTATTGACCGCACCCCACAGTTCCCACGAAGCAGAGATAATCCACCCTGCTACATTTGGCGTCACGAACAGGATCAACATCCTACTCCACTCCCTTGTAAGTGACGACCCAGAGACCTGAGATGTCAGACAACGACACCCCGAAGCCCGAGGCCAAAGCCGGGCCGTCCCGGGTGACGCAAGGAGGTGACTCGCCGGCCCCGCTCAAAGAGGAAGGGAGCGAAGCCGAGACGGTGCGGACCTTGACAGCCGAAATGGAGTTCCTAAAGGGTCAACTCCAAGACCAGGCGGAAGCCCTAGACCACCAACACGAACAACTGGAGCAGGCCAGGCACCGAGAGTCGCTTGCCTTGGCCCAAGCCATGATCCGACAGCTTCCCCCAGCGCCCCTCCCGGTGGTGTACGTCCAACGAGAGCGGAAGTGCAGCGAATTTGGAGGTGAACAGGAGAGGGGGGAACTGCCTGTAGAGGACTGGATCCAGGCAATGAGGGCCCATCTCCGTGCCAGTCGAGTGCCCGCGGAGGAACAAGCGGAGGTCGTACAGCTCCACCTCAAAGGCGAGGCGAAGCAGACGGTACGCTTCCTGACGGAGGGAACCGTCCCCGACACGGAAGCCTTGTTCAAGATACTCGAAGAAACCTATGGGGACAAGGTCCCGGTCAGCGTCCGCCTGGGGGAGTTCTTCGACCGAAGACAGGCCGCCGGAGAGACCGTACGCCAGTTCGCCTACGACCTGCAGGAGAGGATCCGTCGCCTACGACGTCGGGCGCCCGCGCTGGTCGCCGACGCCACCGCCCTGCTGCAGGAGCGGTTTGTGGTTGGCCTCCGGGACGATGCCCTGAGGAGAGAAATGCGGAAGTACATGAGGGAGGACGGGACGCGGCCATTTCCCCAGGTACTGCAGGCGGCGATCGATTGGACGGAGGACGAGCTGGTCCACCCCGCCGACAAGGGTCCCCCCCGGGGTTTAGTCCATGCCGCGGCTGGAGAGGGACGGGAGACCCCGCCGAGCGTTGACTCACTGCGGGAGACTATTCGGCAGATCCAGGCGGGAATGGAGCAACTAGGCGCGCGCCAGGAACAGCTGGCTCAGACCTTCTCACGGGAGCGGGACGCGCCCCGGAGAGGCGCCACCGGACGGCGACGCCGAGACGACGCGACGCGAGAACCCCGCCGAGACGAAGACGGCCGGCTGATCTGCTATGCCTGCAATCAGCCGGGCCACATCAGCAGAGAATGCCCCCGCTCGGCCGGCGAGCCACGCCCCGCCTCTACTCCCAACCCCGAAGCTCCGGGCTCGTCAGGGTACCGACCCGGAGCACGAAGGACGGTCGACGCCGTCGTAACCGGAGTCGCCGGCTCGGCCGCGGAGGGCACCGAGACGCAAGACGCGCAAGGGGAATGCCTCACACTAGACGTCCAGATCGACGGGGTCGAGACCCGCTGCCTCTTCGACACCGGCGCCGAAGTCACCACCATGTACGAGAGCCACTTTCGACGACACTTCCCGAAGTCGAAGTTGACCCCCGCCAACTGGATCACTCTCATCGCCGCCAACGGGTTGGAGATCCCAGTGGTGGGGTGTCTCTACGCCGAAGTGAAGTGCCTAGATATGACATTCACGGGGAAATGCATATTCATACTAAAAGACGACCCAGGCCGAGGGGACCTAGGAGACGCTGTCCAGGGACTGCTGGGCATGAACGTGCTCGGCGGGGTAGACGGCCTGTTCGCAGGGATCAAGGGGATGCGGCCGGTGAACCGAAGACGTGTCGAAGCTAGAAGCATCGCCATCCGCCGTGTGGTCGCCGTCCTGGCCCAAGAAGGCAGAGAGTGTACCGCCCCGGGAAAGATGGGGTACGTCAAGGTGGCCGGCAGAGAGTCTGTGGTCATTCCCCCGCACAGCGAAATGGTCGTCTCAGGCCGTTGCGCGACGACAGCGGGGATGCGGCGTCCCGTGATGCTGGAGAACACGCCGAGTGCCAACCTGCCTCCCGGACTATTGGTGGCGAACGTGGTGACCTACGCCCGACAGGGGACAGTGCCTGTGCGGGTGTTGAACCCGACCGACGTCGAGATTGTGCTCCGACCCCGGTCCAGACTGGCAGAGATTCACTGCCCCCGTCAGGTACGGCCCCAGGAGAGGGTGACCGTAGAGGAAGTAGACGGAGGCGTCCGAGTGACGGCGATTGAGACTCGAGCCAGCCCGCCAGAGGCAGAGCCGGACGGGAAGACCCACAGGCTCGCCGTGGACGTACAGGCGAACCTGCAGGATCTCACACCGGCCCAAGTGAGCCGGCTGAATCAAGTATTGGAGAAACACAAGGCGGTGTTCTCCGTGGACGACGGGGACTATGGTTACACAACCACGGTCACACACTACGTCCCCACTGGTGACGCACACCCGGTCAAGCAACGGCACCGCCGAATACCGCCCCACGTGTTCCAAGAAGTAAAGAGACACGTGCAAGATCTGGTGAACCTGGGTGTCCTGGTAGAGAGCTGCAGTCCGTGGGCGTCACCAGCCGTGATCGTCATAAAGAAAGACGGCTCTGTGCGGTTCTGCTGCGATTACCGCCGCCTAAATAACGTGACACACCGGGATGCCTACCCCCTACCTCGTATCGAGGAGTCCCTAGACGCCTTGGGGCAAGCCAAGATCTTCTCCTCGCTCGATCTCACCGCCGGCTACTTCCAGGTGGCGGTGAAAGAGGAAGACCAAGAGAAGACGGCTGTCACGACACCCTTCGGCCTCTACCAGTGGACTCGTATGCCCTTCGGACTGTGTAACGCACCAGCGACGTTCCAGCGGTTGATGACCGCCGTGCTGGGGGACCTGGCCTTCGACGTCCTACTCGTCTACCTAGACGACGTCTTGGTGTTCGCCAGCGACTTCGAGAGCCACTGTCAGAAGCTGGACCTGGTGTTTGGACGGCTTCGGGAGCATGGACTCAAGCTCAAGCCCCGGAAGTGCTTCCTTCTGAAGACCGAAGTCAAGTTCCTGGGACACGTTGTCTCCGCGGCCGGCATACAGGTCGACACCGACAAAGTGAAGGCGTTGGAGGACTGGCCGGCGCCACGCTCAGCGAAGGAAGTGAGGCAGGTGATCGGGTTCCTGTCCTATTATCGGCGGTTCGTGCCCCACTTCGCCCAGGTGGCCCAGCCACTGCACGCCCTGATGGGGAAAGAAAAAAAGGGGTTCGCCAAGGGCCGGCCCGAGGCCTTCAAGTGGACGCCGCAGTGTCAGACGGCCTTCGACCATCTGCGGCAGTGCCTCTTGACACCCCCGGTGCTGGCCTACCCCGACCTCCAGCTCCCCTTCATAGTGACCACCGACGGGAGTTACTTGGGACTGGGAGCGGTACTCAGTCAGAAACAGGAGGGCATAGAGCGAGTCATCGCCTTTGCGAGCCGAGGCCTGCGTGGGTCCGAAAGGAATGACCAAAATTATAGTGCGTTCAAGCTGGAACTCCTCGCCCTGAAGTGGGCGGTCACCGAGAAGTTCAGAGACCTCTTGATGTACGCCCAGTTCACCGTGATCACCGACCACAACCCGTTGAGACACCTCGGCACGGCCAACCTGGGAGCAGTGGAGCAGCGGTGGAACGCTCAGCTCGCAGAGTATGACTTCGTGGTGCACTACAAACCTGGTCGACTCAACCAGAACGCAGACGCTCTGTCTCGCATGCCGATGCGATCAGAACCTGAAGTGGAAGACACTGAGAAAGACTTCCTAATGATAGCCGCGGCTGGCACCCACACCCGTCAGGGTCTCCAGGAACGGGCCGCTCCATTGTCCGTCCCCGCCCCAGTCGCCCGGGAGGGCTACGTCGTGGTCCCAGCGGAGGAAGTGCGGGCCCTGCTATGCCCTGGGAGACCGACAGAGACGCGGGAGGTCTCGAGTGTCGGCGCACGACGGATAGCGGCACAGAAGGGGAACAGCGGATATGACTGGGCGGAAATGCGGCAGCTCCAGGCGGACGATCCCGAGTTGGGTCCGGTGTGGCGGGCGGTGACACAGGGGGTCCCCCCCACTAAGGTACAGCTGAAGGAAGGAGACCCGAAACTCCGCAAGTTATACGGGCAGTGGGAACGACTCCGTCTGCATCAGCAAGTGCTGTTTCGGCGCGTAAGCGATCCCCGGGATGGAGAGGAGGTTCTCCAGCTGGTGGTGCCCACAGCCCTGCGAAGGAGGATCTACGAGACCCAGCACGAAGACGCGGGACACTACGGGGGACAAGGGACGGTGGTCCTGATGAGGCGAGGTTACTACTGGATCGGAATGGCAGAAGAGGTGAAGCAATGGGTGAAGCGATGCAAGCGATGTGCATTAGCCCGCGACGTGTTCCCTAAAGCCCAGGCCCAGATGACCTGCACTAACGTGACGGCACCCATGGAGGTCCTGGCCATGGACTTCACCGTGTTGGAGAGGTCGGTGGGTGGCTACGAGAACGTACTGGTGCTGACCGATATGTTTACCCGATTCACTATTGCAGTACCGACCAAAGACCAGACTGCGAAGACCACCGCCGCTGCCATCATCAAGTACTGGTTCGTGTACTACGGTTGCCCTGCCCGACTCCATGCCGATCAAGGGCGAAATTTCGAGTCGAGCGTCATCAAGGAGCTCTGCCGACTGTATGGGATTTCAAAGAGCCGCACCACGCCCTACCATCCCCAGGGGAATGGGCAGTGCGAGAGATTCAATCGGACAATGCACGACATGCTGCGTAGTCTGCCCGCAGAGAAGAAGCGGGACTGGAAGGAGCACCTACCCGAGTTGGTACTTACGTACAATTGCCACGAGCACTCCTCCACTGGATACTCTCCCTTCTACCTGCTCTTCGGGAGGGACGCTAGGATGCCCCGAGATGTCCTAGGGGGCAGAGACGTCATTGAGGAGGGGGCGGCAGACCTAGATGAGTGGGTGCAGAGTCACCACGAGCGACTAAAGGCCGCCGCGGAGGCCGCTGAGGCCACGGCGAAGCAGGCATCCCATCGACGCAAGAGAATTTACGACAGGAAGAGCAGAGGTGCACTCCTGCGGGCCGGAGACCGGGTCCTGATACGCGACCACCGAATCCGGGGCCGTAATAAGATACAAGACAAGTGGGAGCCTACGTCATATGTGGTGGTTAAGCAGAGCCACGAAGGGACGCCCGTGTTCACGGTCAGGCCCGAAGCAGGGGGTCCAGAAAGGACCGTGCATCGAGACCAGCTCAAGACCTGTCCCTTCCCGGCTTCTGACCCGGAAGTGCGGGGGAGGGCCCCTCGACAGATCCCGGTGGCACCGCGGAGCTCGTCCGAATCAGACATCGGAGGTGCTTTCGGGCACCGGCGGGAACCGCATCCTAGGGCGTGTAACCACCCCGGTCCCCTGCGGGACGCCCCTGAGGAGGCCGTAAGCGCCGAGTCAGAGGTGGAGTCGACCCCTTCAGGAGAGGAGGGGGAAGGCGGCGGAGACGGAGTCGAAGAGGAGGCCGCGGGCGGTCCATCGATGGCCCCGGAGGGTGAGGCCGTGGTCCAGGACCCGCCGACAGACACTGAGGAATCCGACACGGAATCGGAGGCGGGGGAGGTGGAACCCCCCAGAGTGGAGGCCGCTCGGCCCCAGAGGAGCACCAGAGGTCGGCTACCCGCTCGGTATCGCCAGGACTACGTGCTCAAGAGCGTGTTCGCGGAACAGTGTGTCCAACTCCTGAGGGAGTGTGTAAAACTGTTGGCATAATGTGTAATTGTCAACCGATGTGTGAAACTGTTGGTCTCAGGACCGTTTTCATGCATGCGTTTGTTTTTGTTGTTTTGTTGTTAACTTGCAGAGGACTTAGCAAGTTCAAAGTGGGGGGAAATGTAGCAGTCTGGAAAATATGGTATATTATTCAGAACTGCTGACTGTGTTTATATCCCTTTTTGTACACAAAGACATTCTAACTAGTGTCATTGATTCACACGAACAATGACACAAACGTCCCCGTCCCCAGAGCATGTGAATACGGATCATAAATGACAGTATTGATTCATATTTTACAGTGCGTCTCCCCGTGTGACTGGCAGGCGGGACCAGCAGGGGGCAGTAGCAGGCAGAGAGTGGCGGAGAGAGCTGAGAGATGATAAAGGGAGAAGTGCCGCGGAAGTCGTTCTCTTCGGCTGTGAACTTGAACACGAGAGGACACAGCTAACGGGAGCTCTAGACAGCCCCGTTGCTGACGTTTATGCCGGAGTGCCCCGGGAAAGGACAACGGGTGATAGGAAGTACTGGCTAGTGGAGACGATATCCTAGCAGTACCAGTGTTATGATATTATGAACATTAAGTGCAGAGTCGGGCACTAAGAGTCGAGTTATACCTAGTTACAGTGAGCGGTATAAGTAGCGTGCGGCTAAGGATCACAGTAGCATTGCTCGTGTTATACCTAGTTACAGTGACGGTATAGTCTGCGTGCCAGAGACGTACGGGACATCCAAGCAGTCTGCCCGGGCGTCAACAGCTGTCTGCACCGGAGAGCAGCAGCACACCTGCTCCAGGCTGCCTGCAGAACACGGGGAGTTCTTTACCACCAGCAGAGTTCGCCCAGCACCAGCTCAGCCAGCACTGCCTCTCTGCTATAGCTCCGCCTGCTAGCCCCTGCGGCGCGAGTGTTCGACGCCATCTTGCCTCCCGGACAACAGTGGAGTGACGAGGCGGTCATTTCGGATGAGTACAAACGAGCATTGATGCTCCCGACTCCATATACAGTATACAGTGTGGTGCTGCCCGCGGGCGAAGTTAACGTTGTTAACCACAGTTCAATAGGGGTACCCCAGACAATATATACCGGTATTAGCATAGGACTTTTGCAAGGTATTTTGTGGGCTCACTCTTTTATTTTATTCCTTTTCTTTGAGCGTGATAAGGCGTGTATTTCCTAAATAATTCCCGTTCTGTGAATCCCTTTATTCTCTTCCCTATGCTTCCCCCTTCCTTCCCCATATTCTCAACCGGGGACAGTAAGAGTGTAATTCCTTAAAGAAGGTGAATACTGTGTTCCGCCCAGACGTGGGCAGCGTTTAGTCTGGGTACCTGAGAGCACTTGGTGCCTGTGTGTGATACTGTAATTGACTTATGCTAATAATTCATGCCAGTAATTATTGTATGGATACCCATGGTGCAGTAATCACCAGCCGTAGCTTTGTTGTAACCAGGCTGAGTTACAATACAGTCATCCAGAGCGGGAGCACTGTGTGTGTCTTTCATTATTTCTAACCCTAACCCTAACCCTTTGCTACGGGTAATATATGTAATCGTAACCCCTTGCTATTCTACCTTTTCCATTGTAAGGGTTCTGGTCGTCTCACTAAGGGAGGGTACTGCTTGCGGGGGGAACCCAGTTATTTCTCTACCATCCGGTCAGTAGGTGTGGGAGGGAAAAAGGGGCAACTGTGGAGGGTGAGGGTGTGTTGGGGAGTACTGCGGACTACTCCAGAGAGAGGGAGGAAGGCCAGAGTACCGGACCAGGTTTGTAAACCCTGGGCCTCATTCACCCCCACTACCAGCCTCCAGTTGACGCTCCGGACCCCAAAGACGGAGGTGCAGCTGGCCAGGGTGCTACTGTGTCTCGCTACCTATTGACCGCACCCCACAGTTCCCACGAAGCAGAGATAATCCACCCTGCTACACTCAGATATCCAAGTCTCTGAGCGGATCTTGGCCTGTCTGTCCGACATCTCCGCCTTGATGACGACCAACCACCTCAAACTGAACCTAAGAATTGAATTGCTCCACCTGCCGGCCAAATCCTCCCCCCTGACCGACCTTTCCATCACAGTCGAGAATGCAGCTGTGACCGCGTCCCCGACCGCCAAGAACCTTGGTGTTGTCCTCGACGACCAGTTGAACGTCTCTGCTCACATTGCAGCGACAACCAGAACCTGCAGATTCCTCCTGAGCAATATCAGAAGGATCCGCCCCTTCCTGACAAAAGAAGCCACCCAACTCCTCGTCCAATCAACAGTCATCTCCCGCCTCGACTACTGCAACGCACTGCTCGCTGGCCTCCCGGCCACTGCCACTAAGCCTCTTCAACTCATTCAGAACGCAGCGGCCCGCCTGATCTCAAACCTACCGAAGTCGGCCCATGTCACCCCACTTCTTAGGGACCTGCACTGGCTCCCCATTGCTGCACGAATCCGCTTCAAGGACCTAGCATACCGTGCGGCAAAGGGAACCGCTCCCGCCTACCTCCGGTCAATGGTCTCTAACTACACACCCTCAAGACCCCTACTCTCTGCATCTTCTGGCCGCCTCAGACCTACTCCTATCCAAGCTCCGGGAGGGTCATCAAAGAGAAGTCGCCTATTCTCAGTCCTTGCCCCACAATGGTGGAATGAACTACCCACCCCAGTTAGGACAGCCGAAAAAAGAAAGAAATATCTAACCCTAACTACCCTTACTGTCAGGCACTTGTCCTAATAAACTAACCTACACTGTAGCACTCAACACTTTGATGAACATTGTTACTCAGCTGATAGAGTTGTGCCCTTCCTGATGACTTGTCGTACAGAACTTGTAAGTCGCTTTTGATAAAAGCGTCAGCTAAATTACTAAATGTAAATGTAGTATCAACAGATACGTAAAATGATTATGTGCAGGGTATAGATCAGGGTATAGATCAGGGTATAGATCAGGGTATAGATCTAGTTTGATTTATTTTACATTTTATTTTGGATTTCATGGTGTTTTTTGTTTTGTTCTGATTTATTGTGATGTTTCTTCTTGACTTGTTTTAAAGAAGACGTGTCTGGCCCATGGGGACATTAACGTGTGTTATCAGGCCTGTGTCACTAAGCATTCCGGTTTTTCTTTCATGGTTCTGTCTTGAACGGTTGCAAAGATATATTGGTGGACACTGGACAGACAAACTAAAATAAACAAACAAGCATAAAAACATACACATAGAGACACAACAAACAACATTTCTGCACACTAAGGCTGTCCCCGAACCCTGTTTTTGGGATTCGAACTTCGTCAGGGTTTTTCGAACGAACGTTCGAACCTTTGTTTTTAATAAAAAATTATAATAATATTTATTTTTATTTTTTTATAATATATATATATTTTTTTACTATCCTCAAATTAAATCCTCAATTTGAATAAAGTGATTCATCTGATTAAATGAGTCTTTCCAACTTTTTCAACTTTCCAGCCGCAGACCCAGCCCAGGGAGAAGCCCCAGCCCAACTAAATCAATTAAATCAACTTTCTTTAATGAATATAACTCATCAGTTTCTTTTAATATTATAATATTAGTGTAGCCTAATTTTTATCTGCAACTGTGAAGAAAAACCCCATTGGTTTAAACAGAATTAATAGAATTATATATATTTCTTTTAATTAAAAATTAAAAATTCAAATGTTGATTTAGAATTCGAATGCCAACATAACGAACGAAGGTTCGAACGTTCAAACGTTTGGGCTCAGCCCTACTGCACACACAGGATGTAACTACAAAGCAACTGATTATGAGTAGAAATACTCCATCTAGTCCAGTCGTTTTTTTTATATATATTTTTATATTTTTACTGTATATTTTATAC
Organism: Notolepis coatsorum; assembly: GCF_963971535.1. Lineage (NCBI taxonomy): Eukaryota > Metazoa > Chordata > Actinopteri > Aulopiformes > Paralepididae > Notolepis > Notolepis coatsorum. The sequence continues at coordinate 50,934,988 of NC_140173.1, forward strand.
TAGAATGTATATACATAACATACGAAATGTGAATCCCGGTCCGTACTTAAATTATTATATTATTAAATTATTATTATCTTATTCTTAGGCCTATTCTATTCTATACGACCTGCCCGACCTTGTATCCATTGATTCGACTCATCTCCTGCTGCATGGCGGCGCTGGTCTCCAGCACGGAGAGAAGAACCTTCACGGCCGCGTACAGAGAAGCATCATCTGGCGCCATGGCAACCAGACTGAGAATCACCGCCGGCCCGCCGACGTATAGGAAACAATTAGCCGCACTCCTGGGGGTGAAGGTACGTACACCTGGAAGGACCAATCCCAGTTTACCAAAACATATGGTCAAGAATCGGCTAAAACACAACACAGCAAAAAGTAACTAAAAGAGTAGGCTTGCTATACAAAGCACCAGTGGTGGATAGTAGTTTACTCAATAGCTGTACTAAAGTACAGTGTTGATGTACTTGAGTATATTAATTTTAGGGAACTTTGTACTTTTACTCCAATACATTTCAAAATAAATATTGTACTTTTTACTCTACTACATCTATCTGAAAACAACAGTTACTAGTTACTTTGAACTGAAATTTTGAATGAAGATAATGTACTTTTAGATTTGAGACACAAGAGGACGTAATCAGAGCAGCATGACTGGACCATATACCACTTTAACATGACCTTTAATCAGAGCAGCATGACTGGACCACATACCACTTTAACATGACCTTTAATCAGAGCAGCATGACTGGACCACATACCACTTTAACATGACCTTTAATCAGAGCAGCATGACTGGACCACATACCACTTTAACATGACATTTAACACTTTGAGTGCCAACGACGCTATATGTCGTTAGTTCATGCCGACCGTTGAATGCCAGCAACGACATATAGTGTTTGTTTGTCTTCTTTTTTTTTTAGCAATTTTTATTCATATTTCATCAATCTAGTCTCACGTTAGTGCAGCAACCTCTCTCTGAGCTCCATTGGGAAAATACCGCCCCCTATCGTCTCTCCCTGTGTAACTGCACCCCATTGGATTAGACTGATGGGGGGGGGGGGGGGGGGGGGGGAATCCAGTTTCCTCATTTTATTTTTCCGGCAAGCCATCCTAAGAGATCCAAGTCTTCGCCGACCCTCAGAACAGCGTGGAATCGGTATTTCCAGTACCCAGCGCTGAATCAATAAACGCGATCGATATTTGGAATGGCGATCAGGAATTGGAATAATATTTTTGGAGAACATCTGATCTGAGGTAAGGAATCTATTTGACCAGTCTTAGGATAATCGGATATGTTTTCACAGAGATATCAGCGTTTTGCCCTATGTGTGTGTGTGTGTGTGTGTGTGTGTGTGTGTGTGTGTGTGTGTGTGCGCTGATCAGGAAATGAGAAAATAGATTTTTCAGCTCGTTTCTCTAGCATGCATAAGTACACATATACTATCGATAATCTAGCGTTTATTTGGAAACTATTCATAAATAGGCCGAAAAATGACAATGTTTTTTGTGTATTCCAGAATATTCCAGTAAAGGCCGTTTATCACAGAATCTTTATATTTTCCCGAAACTTTCAAGAAAACGAGGGCTTTTCAAAATGGTATAAAACGGAAATTAAGCGATTAAAAAACAATCCATTTCGACAATCACATACCACAATCACATACCACTTTAACATGACCTTTAGAGGTCAATGGATCAAGGGTGGAACGTTTCGCACTGGAATACACAAACCTCATACAGAATGTGTACTTTTACTTTTGAAACTTAAGTACATTCAATAACAAATACTTTTTCTACTTTTACTTAAGTAGAATTCTGAAAGGATGACCTCTACTTTTACCAGAGTACTATTTTATCAGAATATTTCTAACTTAAGTAAAGGAACTGTGTACTTCTTCCACCACTGCAAAGCACTTTTTTTTAAGTTTTCATTCCAACTGACCAAGATGCCGGATGATAATTAATTGACCTGCAACAGTTGTGATTGGAGGATCAAGAACAGAGGGGGGCGGGGCTTAAGATAGGTCAATCAATTAGTGAAGAGCACTCCATACCAGAATGGCCGACCAGGGCGGCTCCTATGGTGCGAGCCGTGCCGCTCAGGTGCTGGCTGACGTTCCGAGCCAGGAACACCGGAGTGGAGTTATCGCGAGACGGTATCCCCACCTGTCAATCAAACACACTGACTCTGCATAACGGACTTCAAAACAGATATCTCAATTCAAAATGCCATGATATCCCCTTTTTAAAGGGTCATGGTCAGAAATTATTTTGACATCCAGCCCGCCATCAATGATGTCCTTTCTCAGCTAAATCCATGCCGCCCGTCACGCTGGACTCCCAGTACCATTGAGTTGGTAGTGGCCAGGCCGTGGTCTGGCTGTACAAACGTGTACAGAAGGCTAAAAGGTTAAATGTTCATTATCGTAATTCTGAAACTGCCTAATCACCAAATCCTTTACTTGCTCTTTGTGCGCTGGGACTATTATCTTTCTAAAGGGCCAGGAAAACCCCCTGCATCAGAGTGATACTTTGTAAACGGAAGCGATCTTGACATGACAACAGTATCACTCATCTCACTTCCATTATACACAGTATCACTCATCTAACTTCTATACACACTGTTACGGACGGTGTCCTTATGTATGTATATAGAGGGAGTAATGTATGTTATCTGTTGTATATATAGGCATGTTTTGTTTGTTGTTGTCTTGTCTCCCTCTTGTGTCTACATATCCCATTCTCAGGTGTCTCCCAGTCCCAGTTGCAGCAGCAGCTGGTCAATCAGCAACTCACCCCAGTGCAGCGGCAGGTGAAACTGATTCTGCAATCAACATCCACTCTCCCTTCATATACCCTTTTTGTTTCAGTGTTAGTTAGCTCCCTGGTTCGTTTGGTCTGTGTGTGGTGGTAACTATACTTGGTCTGTGTGTGGTGGTAATTATACTTGGTCTGTGTCTGTGTGGGAGCTCATTTTGGTATGTCTTCAGTATAGAGCTAGTGAAAGCTCTGGCACTTTGTGCTGTCAGTTAGTTTAGGTCTTTAGTATAGTTTTGTGCTGTTTGTGTTCTGTAGAGCTGTGGCCTGTTTGGCATTAGTTTAGTATTTGTACATTTCTGTTTTGTTTCTAACGTGTGTATTTATTCCTCATCACCCAGCCTATGGTGATTGTTTTGCTTTGTATTAATCTTTTGTTTTGCACACAGGGACATTGAGGACACGAAGATACCCTGGGTCTACATTTTGCATCACGTAGGTGACCTACTGTTAAAGACACCAGCTTTAGAAGTGAGCACCACCACCTGTACTTTGGGGCGTCCACGCCTGTAAGGGGGGGTGGACTTTTATTTCTTTTTGATATTTCATTTGGTGCTCACTGGTAAGTCCTCTTTGCTCTCTGTGTTGCCGAGTTTTGTGTTTGTAAAATAAATATTATTATTTTGTAATTTGTCTCTTGCGTTTTGTGTCACTGCACCCTCACCTACCCTGTCTGTGGCCTTGTGTTGCGTCTCCCCACTGGGGTACATAACATAAATGGGGGCTCGTTAGTGGGTAACAGACAGGTGGTGTTGGTGTGCGGTGGGCACGTTGGTTGGTTTGGGTTTTGGTGGTAGTTTGAAGCGACCTTGGGTTCTATGAAAGGCGCTATATAAATTTGATTTATTATTATTATTATTATTATTGATCAGTGTGTTTTTGGTGTGTGTTTGCGCTGGTGTATCTTTGTAGGCATGTCGTCTTTTAGTGTGGAGGAGTTTCTGTGTGATCCCTCAGTTGATCGTTTGGATCAGTGCAGGAAGGAAGACTTATGTGCTATCGCCTCGCATTTTCAGGTCAGCCTTGCTAAAAGTTTGGCAAAGGCTGACCTGAGAGAGGAGGTGGTACACATATTGGTGTATAGGAAGGTGCTCGGTGTAAGTAAGGGGGCGTCTTTTATTTCTTCCCCTCATTCTGCCTCGGACGAGGAGCGTGGGGAGGAGGGAGTTGGGGCGGGTGCAGAGGGGGGAGGGGATAAGCCTCCCCTTTCGGGTGTCGCGTCTCCAGTGCCCGGTCATGCTTCACCTTTCCCTGGGGGGAGTACTGAAGAGGCCAGTCTTCAGTTGAGTTTAGCACGGTTGCAGTTTGAGGAAAGGGAGAAGGAGAGGGAATACAGGTTGGCTGTTAGGAAAATGGAGCTGGAGGCTGAGGTCTCGAACCACCGGTTGGATGCTGAGGTTAAAATTAAGCAACTGGAGCTCGAGGCTGCTAAAATTGGGAGTCCTGCTCAACCCTCTTCCACGGCTGTGGGGGCTTACGATGTGAGTAGATTAATATCTCTTGTACCTCAATTTCGTGAGGCGGAGGTAGACTCCTATTTTAATGCTTTCGAGCGAGTTGCTACCTCATTGAAGTGGCCTAAAGAGGTCTGGGCTCTCTTGCTCCAATGTAAACTCACTGGAAAAGCCCAGGGCCCTCATGCATCAACGTGGACTTTGAACTTGACCTACTTCCACACGTAAGCACGGAATGTAGAACTAGCGTACGCACAGGGAAGTCGGCATTCATCACACGTGCGTACGCAGGCTCTATGGTCCTCCGTGTTGATGAATACCACTTTGTTCTACCGTCAATGCTCGTGCATGATTATCCATATATGGTCATGAAAATGAGGAAACACCCCCCATGGGATGTGAAATAATGGACCGACCCGAGCGGGACTCCGAGAAACTCCACGGAGAATTCACTGCTGTCGAACCAAGAAGACACTATCGCGTATTATGATTTATGGGATAAATAAAAGGCGGACTTGTAAACGGTGATGTCAGATATCAACGGCTCCCTAAAACCATTGCTGCAATTCTGCCTGGACAGCTCAAAATACTAATAAAGACCGTTCGTTGACCACTGTTTGGCGCTGGTTGTGTGTCATTATAACCGTGCTGTATGAATGCCTTTATTAGTTGTGTTCGATTGGCTATATGATTTTTAGAGGCATCTATTTTGTTGTCGGCTAATAAAGACCGCGCTGGAATATGACTGCCTTTTCCCGTGTTGTTTGATTAATACCCACGGATTAAAGTTCTCCTCAATTCTATTCCAAATCGCGATGGATCTCCCGTCAATTTTCTACCTGCTGCATATGATTTCTAGAGGCATACTACAATCTATTTTGATGTCAGTATTGGGTAGCCTATATAAACAATATAATACGAGAGCATAGAACAATGAATCTCACTGCATGTATGATGTATCCTGCCTTTCAATACATGAACTTGAATCCCATCATATAGTCTGTCCACTATCTGCATGGTGTCATTGCAATGCGTTTTCTATTCTTTCTTGTACAGTAAAAAGGGGGAAGAACACTATATTCATATGACTTATTCTGCTTACAGCTTCGAAATTCCACTTGTTTCGTTTAACGTAAAGCCTTTTAAATATAATCAAAACGTTCCCGTGTTTCGGCGGTCTGTGCGCAAAATAATAACGAGTTGAGCTTTATGATTTATGATGAATTGAAGATGGGGGACCCTGATGTAAACAAGACGAAAGTTGGTCTGCATCCCCAATTAACAATTGTATGTACTGAGCTGTACTGTACTGTACCCATTCTGCAATCTGTTAATAAACTTTTCAATCAATCAATCAATCAAGCTACGCGGAGCGCAGTCAGTCAGTAGCCTACACCCCGTATATTCCGATAACGCTATATAAACCATGAATGAATGAATGAATGAAAACTTTATTAACAGATTGCAGAATGGGTACAGTACAGTACAGCTCAATACATACAATTGTTAAGGGGATGCAGACCAGAGAAAGACTTTCGTCTTGTTTACATCAGGGTCCCCCATTTTCAATTCATCGTAACATATATGACATGCTGCATTCATTCTGAGAGAAAGATCTATTATTCCAAATGCTATTTATAGGGTTTTGACCATAATTACACTACTGTTGCTATCTTACAATGAACTATAATGAACTACGGTTCATACAGAACATCCAGTGTTATTATGCACAGAAGCTCATTTCCTTGTTGTAATAATATATTCTACCACTGGGAGCTAGGTACGCCAGGTCTGAAATGTGCGTAGATGTACGCACGAAGTCAAGTTCAAATCGAAATTGATGAATCCCACTCTTTGCTTAGAAATGATCGTACGCACGGGTTACGCACAGATCTGTGCGTAGAACACGTTGATGCATGAGGGCCCAGGAGATTTTGTCTGCCCTCCCTCTCAGCGACAGTTTGTCTTATGACATAATCAAGACGGCTGTACTTCGAGCATACGAGTTAGTGCCGGAGGCATAATAGGCAAAAATTCCGAGCTCACAGAAAGTTACCTGGCAGTACTTTTGTGGAGTTCGCTCGTGAGAAGGAGTCTCTATTTTTTCGGTGGTGTAAGGCGAGTGACGTGTCTGATTTTAATTCACTGTCTGAGTTACTGTTGCTGGAGGAGTTTAAAGGTAGTCTGTCTGACCGTTTGGCTACATATCTAAATGAGCAAAAAGTGGGTACGTTGGCTCAGGCTGCAGTGCTCTCTGATGAGTTTGTGCTGACCCATAGGCAAACATTTGGTACTCTCCGACATGAGGGTAGGACCTTTTATCCCTCTGCTCACACTCCAGCTAGGTCACACGTTAGTCCGCCGCAGATCCGCCGCAGTGGCTATGTTGGACAGACTAGTCCGCCCCACTCAGGACTACAAGGAGGAGCGGGAGTGTTTTTACTGTCATCAGGTGGGCCACATTATAAGTGACTGTGTTGTTTTGAGACGCAGGGAGCAGTCTCAGACAGATGGACGACCTAAAGCGGTTGGTTTGGTTGAGACAGTGTGTGACATCCCAGGTCCCAGTTACGATCCGTTTATGTCGGACGGGTTGGTCTCGCTCAGTGGCAGTGAGTTGGACCAGCGTCCAGTACGCATACTGCGGGATACTGGGGCAGCACAGTCATTCATCATAACAGACATGTTACCATTTTGTGATGAGTCATCGACTGGCTCTAGTGTGTTGGTGCAGGGGATCGGCATGGGCTTTGTGTCGGTGCCCCTCCATCAGATACATTTAACCTGCGGGTTGGCAAAGGGGGTGTTCAAGGTGGGCGTGCGCCCATCATTACCAGTGGGAGGTGTCACCTTTTTGTTAGGTAATGACATCGCTGGTGGCAGAGTTATGCCAAGTGTTAAAGTTTTGGATCACCCTACTGTTTTGTGCCCTGATGTGTTTGCTCCGTTTCTCCCAGATGTATTGCCAGTGTGTACAATCACCCGTGCTCCACAACCTGTAGTTGTGACGAGTGACAGGGTGACGATTCGGCGGGGTACACTAGCCTCTGAGGCAACGCGGTTACCCAGGACTCGTGGTAAGCTGGTAGTTGCCCAGAGTGAAGACGCTGGTTTGGCCACATGTTCATTTACTGCTCCTGCTCCAGGGATAGCTGGAAGCAGAGAGGTGGTCAGTTCTGTTGTGAATGGAATTCGGTCAATGGGCGGCCCTTTGAGGCTGTTGAGGAAGCAGCTGATGGGAGAGACTCTTCACAACAAACCTCAGCTGAGGGGTTTGTTGTCTTGTGTGTGCAGGCTTGGAAAGTGGCTGCTTGAGGCTAGTGCTGTCTCTGAGGGGGGTCTCTCTGCTGCTCAGCGTATTGTAACGCTGCATTTTGTATTGTGCTGTGTGAACTTTCTCACAATGTATTATGTATTTTTCTTTGTGAGAGGGAGGTGGGCAGCAGTCTGCCATTGTGCATTTTAACCGTGGACCATCCCTCTGTTTTTTTTGTGAGGTGCCTTCTCAGACCACGGTCTTAAAACTTTTGATGTTGGTGTTGGGACTGCTGTACCCCTGGACATTTTGTGTCAACAGCACCCCTGATCATATCAAATGCTACCAAGAGAGGTATGAAGAAGCGGAAGGTGATGGTCTGGTTGGTTGATGGCAGTGGTGGATGTTTTGTTTTTTTGTTATGATGTGTGTTCTTTGGAAAAACAAATGGGGGACTTGGGTTGTATGGTGTGTTGTCGCCAGCCATGGGCTGACTCTTTATGGGGGGGGGGGGGTGTTACGGACGGTGTCCTTATGTATGTATATAGAGGGAGTAATGTATGTTATCTGTTGTATATATAGGCATGTTTTGTTTGTTGTTGTCTTGTCTCCCTCTTGTGTCTACATATCCCATTCTCAGGTGTCTCCCAGTCCCAGTTGCTGCAGCAGCTGGTCAATCAGCAACTCACCCCAGTGCAGCGGCAGGTGAAACTGATTCTGCAATCAACATCCACTCTCCCTTCATATACCCTTTTTGTTTCAGTGTTAGTTAGCTCCCTGGTTCGTATCACTCCTCTCACTTCTATACACACAGTATCACTCCTCTCACTTCTATACACACAGTATCACTCCTCTCACTTCTATACACACAGTATCACTCCTCTCACTTATATACACACAGTATCACTCATCTCACTTCTATACACACAGTATCACTCATCTCACTTCCATATACACAGTATCACTCCTCTCACTTCTATACACACACTATCACTCCTCTCACTTCTATATACACAGTATCACTCCTCTCACTTCTATATAAACAGTATCACTCCTCTCACTTCTATACCCAGTATCACTCCTCTCACTTCTATACATTACACACAGTATCACTCCTCTCACTTCTATATAAACAGTATCACTTCTCTCACTTCTATACACACAGTA
>NC_140173.1:50943887-50981387 GCF_963971535.1 Notolepis coatsorum
AGAGAGAGAGAGAGAGAGAGAGAGAGAGAGAGAGAGAGAGAGAGAGAGAGAGAGAGAGAGAGAGTAGAGATAGATTCAATAGAGCTGCTCCACACACTACTGCAGCTGCAGGAGGACAGGAGGGGACAACCGCAACACTTCTCATATATCAGATTCGTCTCTGGTGGTGGGAATCGAATGGAACATTGAAATTGTCTACATTGTGACACTGTGAAGCCCATTAAAAACCCATTGTATAATAATTAAAAAAAAACACAGGCGCCAATGGGAAAAGTAGACCTTTTCTTTTGGAGATACAGGGTTTCTCGATGGCCTGACTCTTACTTAACGGATCTCCTCTCCCCCCACGTTGCTCCTAGATGACTCAGGTTCTCCAGTCACTCTCTCTGGTGGTCCCTCCAGCTTTTAAACTGTTTATTTTTGCCTGGATAGTCTGATTTCCCACCTACCCTGTTTTATATAAAAATTTTTAATCTTACTTGTTGTTATACTGGTCTTATTTGTATATATTTTTTTATACATTTTTTTTAAAGGGAAACTATCTTATAAATGGCCTTTTCCAGTGTTTAGCATTGTTTTCTAGCTATGTGGGTTTATATTAATGGGGTCTATGTCTCTAATTCTCATTTTGGCACATTCTTCCAATTCACATTTCACAATATTCTCCCTCACTGAATCGAGTCATCTGAAACGTAGCGTATCTTTGAAGTCAAACAATTCTCATCTGCATAATAACGCCCACCCCCTCTATGTTTGTTGCCACCAGGCGCACACACTGTGGTTGGAGCCACTGCCCACAATCTACCTTTATTTAGTGCAGACCGCAAGGAAGGAAGTGCAGTGAGTTAGCCTAACGTTAGCCTAACGTAAATACCGTAATTTTCGGACTATAAGCCGCGCCTTTTTTCCCATTTTTCGACCCTGCGGCTTATATAATGGTGCGGCTAATCTATGGATTTTTACAGCTAACGGCCACTAGGGGACCTCCTAAATCTATGGATTTTACAGGTTACAGTCCACCACCTTTAACTCTATGGGCTCTATGGCCGGTCAGACAGACATTACGAGAGCGAGACAGTTTGTGCAAAGGAAGTTTTCATGCACAAACCCTCATTATGGAAAACAAACGTAGAAATGCATATGGTGCAGCTTTTAAGTTAAAGGCAGTCAATCTGGCATTAAAACACCTGCGGCTTATAGTCCAGTGCGGCTTATATATATATACATATCATTCAATTTAGCTGCTGCGGCTTATATTCAGGTACGCCTTATAGTCCGAAAATTACGGTAGTATGAGCAAAACACGCAGGACATGTGCTGCTCCCGAAATGCTCCCGCTGTTTCTATGTGCAGTGAAAAGTGAAAGTGCTTTGCATCCTAGACTAGTCATTAATTTACATGGTAAACTAACGTTAGTGGCTAGCTAGCTAAATAGCCACGCTGATGATGACAGAGAGAGAACACGGGTGGGGGCTATCGGGGGAGGGAGCCGTCAGAGACAGAGAGAAAACTTTGAGCTAGCACGGGTGGGGGCTCTCGGGGGAGGGAGCCGTCTCTGTGTGTGTTTGTGTGTGTGTTTGTGTGTGTGCGCGCGGCATATATTTTTCTGTATTAGGTTCACTTTGACGATAGTAGAGTAGTATGGGCAGAGCTACAGGTGAGGGTCTGTCACTCAAATTGCATTCCGAGTATGGGCGGAGCCCAGCCACAAACAGCTTGAAATCTTGAAGTGGAAAAATGCTGCTTTAGAGTACTTGATTAGAAATACAAAACAATGAATTTTTTGGAGAAAAAAAATTACAGATGTGTTCCATACTCACAGGAATTGTGTCAAATTGCCCAAATAGTGAAAGAAACAATAAGATAGTTCCCCTTTAACCATGTTTTTACTGTGTTGTATTAGTGCCATTCATATGTACAGCGCTTTGGTGCAACTACAGTTGTTTTAAATGTGCTTAAAACTTACTTACTAAAAAAAGTCAAGTCTGAACGAACCATATCACAGTTTGTGGGTCAGATCGCCGGCCTTACCCGCGTTGCGTACGGCCAGGAAGTTGCCCAGATAAGCGGTGCCCTGTGTGTAGATGGCCCCCACAGCCTCGGGGCTCAGGACCTCCTCAAAGAGATAGGTGGGGCCCACTCTCCACACCAGCGCCGCATGCTCCTTCCACAGGGAAGGAGTTCCAATCAGCGCACACACATCAATGACGGCTGTGGGATCCATGGAAACGTATTGGCCGGGGAATGGCTGGATATACCGCATCTGGCAGAGAATAAAGAAATGTATGATTTACTTATTAAGATAAGACATTCCTTTTTTTGATCCTCTTGGGGAAATTCAAGCGTCATAGCAGCATGGGGGAGGGGGGAGGGGAGGTACAGGTATGGGCAGGGTAATAGTAGAAAGTGAAATACATAAATATAGGCAATACAATTTGATCGGAATATGAAAATATGAGAACAAAGATGTAGATGTATGCCCTTTCGGTTATATTATACATTACAATAAATATAGGCAATAAAGAATTTGAATCTTAATATATACTATGAATAAAGTATATAGAGTAAAAGTAAACAGTATACACAAGGTGCAGTATACACAAGGTACCGTAACTGGCATGATATACGTCATACGTTGTAGTCTGTGCAGGTTTTGGTGGTTAAGAGTCACACTTAGTGGTCAGGCGTTCCTAATAGTTCTTGAGTTCTGCAGCAGTTAGTTCTCCAGCTGCTGGCAGAAGTCCATGCCCACTGTTGTGCAGTCGAGGCAGTTAGTGGAGTGTCGGGGGTGTAACTTGCTCCTCATAGAGGGGGTGGGAGTGGTGATGAACTCTTTGTGTTTAGGTACATTTTTAGCACATATAGTGTACCAGAACTTTCCTGACCAACCGTAACCATCAGCTGCTCCAGTGGCTACAAGTCCACGACTGTGGTTGCATGGTCACCTCCCAGGTGTGAGTGTGACGTGTGTGTAACTCTATACTACTATGCACTCAAGTCTGTAGCATTCAAGTTTGACATTGTTTGACAAACAATCTCACTTACCCGTAGCCCCCTTCAACCTCCATAACCACCCTCCTTCAACCTACCACCTCCCTTTCCCCTTCCCTACCTTCTCTCCTCTCCTGCCTCTCCCACTCCCCCCCCCTCCCTCCCCTCGGTTTCCCTTACTTACTTCCCTGATTGTCTCCCCTACTGGCTTCTGTATTTGTTGTTTGTTGTATTTGTTGAAATACATTGAAGCTCGATTTGCTGGAGTTTATTGAGATGAGACAGAACGCTCTAGAAATATATTGATATTCATCACGGTATAAAACGGAAATGTATGTATGTGCATGTTGACTGGAAGCAACTCATTGACGATCACTGTGTTATTTAGATCTATTGCTATTATATTTGATATATTTTAAGCACTCGCAAATAAGTCCTATCCTACATTGGATAAAGCACTGGCGCTGAAGGGCCATCAGCAGAGGGCGCTGTTGGCCCCCATTGAGTTAATTACCTGAATTTATTCCGTTTTTTGGGGGGGGGGGGGGGAACCCCGCATATATCGGTATCGGTTGATATCGGTATCGGAAATTAAGAGTTGGACAATATCGGTATATCGGATATCGGTAAAAAAGCCAATATCGAACATCCCTATGTAAAATGTAAACTGTGTGAGGCAGGGGGCGTCCCTGGGTAAATAAAAGCCTCAACAGCCGTTGATCCTGTCTGGTTGTCATACAGGCCATCCATACAGGTGATACAGATACAGATACAGATAGATACAGGTCATACAGATACAGATACAGATAGATACAGGTCATCCATACAGGTCATACAGATAGATACAGGTCATACAGATACAGATACAGATAGATACAGGTCATCCATACAGGTCAAACAGATACAGATACAGATAGATACAGGTCATCATACAGGTGATACAGATACAGATACAGATAGATACAGGTCATCATACAGGTCATACAGATACAGATAGATACAGGTCATCATACAGGTGATACAGATACAGATACAGATAGATACAGGTCATCATACAGGTGATACAGATACAGATAGATACAGGTGATACAGATACAGATACAGATAGATACAGGTCATCATACAGGTGATACAGATACAGATAGATACAGGTCATACAGATACAGATACAGATAGATACAGGTCATACAGATACAGATACAGATAGATACAGGTCATACAGATACAGATACAGATAGATACAGGTCATCCATACGCGTCTATACTTTCCACAACACATTTGTGTTTCCGCTTTCGAGTTTTGCGCTCTGATTGGCCAGGTCATGTGACATGTGCGCTAGTGCACTGCAACCTTGCCCAGGCCCGACGGGGCCCGGCCCGGCGGGTTCGGGCTGGGTAGGGCTTTTTTTTTAATAAATAATTCGGGCTCGGCCGGGCCCGGGCACCGCCGTTTTTTATTTTTTTATTGCGTTTTTTTATTTATTTTTTTTTCTTCATATAACTAGGGTTATATGATAACCTTCGTTTTAAGATTCGCTTTCTCTTTTGCGCCAGAGAAACATTTGGATGTAATTACTGCAGCGCGCAGAGAGAACTCAGGGGACAAGTTCAACTCGATTGGTTGTGTTGGAATATAGCCAGTTGGCGAACGTTTTAATTTGTTCTTGGGATGTATGTAGCCGGTTTTGTTAACGGTGTTCAACGCGTTGCTGACGTCTGGTGAGTGATGTTTACTATTTGCTGGGTCGCGACTGCTACTTGTTTTGTTGTGATTTTCATTACGTTGCTCTGCTCGAAATCTGATTTCTGTTTTCTGTTTGTTTGTTTGACTGAGTAGGCTATTGTGTGTCGTGTGTGTGTGTGTGTGCGTGTGTCAAAGAAGATTCTATAGCCTTCACGTTTTACGAGGCTGATGTGTGACAGTGTGAGTCAGTCTATATAAGCAAGCACTGGGAGAGACGGCATTGCGAAACAGGCAATGTAAATGCTTCTTAGTTTTGTTTATTTATTACGTTCATATAAAACCGTGTTTCGAATATTTAAAACAAATACAAAAAAAATTATATTTTAATAATAATAATAATAATAATAATAATAATAATAATAATAATAATAATAATAATAATAATAATAATACTTTTTTTCGGGTTTTCACGCGGGCTAGGGCTTAAAATATTATTTACAGTCGGGCTAATTTTCGGGGCAGGGCCTGAAGTTCAAGGGCTCGGGCAGGGCTCTGGCTTTATTTCAAGGCCCTTGCAGACCACTAATGTGCGCCAATCGTGGGACGGCAAGTTCTGCGCCTATTTCCGGGTCGAACAGCCTGCAAACTATCTAACGCCTAGTTTATCACTGGTTAAGCTTAGGCGACTCTTTCGCAGTTGGTTAAGGTTAGAGTTTGGAATCAGAGCAGGCGTTCTATCGCCATGCTCTAAGACAAACTCTAACCTTAACCAACTTCGAAAGAGCGCCTAAGCTTAACCATCCAAAAACTTGCGGCCCCACGATTGGGCGTACATGTCACATGACCTGGCCAATCAGAGACGCGGAAACACGACTTTGTTGTGGAAAATATTCAGGCCATCCATACAGGTGATACAGATACAAATACAGATAGATACAGGTCATCCATACAGGTCATACAGATACTAGGGATGCACCGAATATTCGGCCACCGAAAATTAGCGGCCAAAAATTGTTAAAAAGCCATTTTCGGCTTTTGGCCGAAAGGGTTTTAGCACCGAAAATATATCACAGAATGTCAAAGAACAGGGTTACGTAACGTTCGTAACCTAAAGTGTTGTTGTGATGACGTAATCAAAACGCGGCTACAGACTTTGCGCAACGTATAACGTGAGCAGCTTGGCAGCTCTTCCTGCGTTCTACAGCCTGTGATAACTAACTCCTCTTGGGAATCGCGCTGTTTCTATGTAAACTCCGCGAGCAACGCATCCAATAAATGCGTCTTTAACATGCTTTATATCCTCGCCATTACTATATGCCCGTCGCGTTTAAAACCTTTTAAACTAACGTTAGCGTTAAGCTAGCTAACAACTGTAAGATTCTGATCAAACTGGCCAGTATCACGTCTTCGTCTGTTTGGCTCTCCATCCAATTCCTCTGCGTTGTGTACTTTTAATGGTCCTGACGTCTCCGATACTGGTAGATAAGATCCTTATCTTCCCCCATTAGTGCAATCCATAAACCATAATACTCCTCCACTTCCGTAAGAATTCGACACTTCGACAACGTGAGATACCTTGTGAGGAAAAGCGTTGTTTTATTTCTCTAAACAGAAACCTCATAATCAGATGTTATCAGATGTTATCAAATTGTATCGTCCTTGAAGAGTCTATTCTAATGATCTTTCGGTGTGTTCAGATTGTCCTTTTGCTGTTCAGTCCAATAGTGTTCAGGCCTGTTCGTTAGCCTAAGACCATCCTCGTGGTAGCCGAAGCTACTGATGTCGTGGCATTCTTCCTCCCCCCCCCCCCCCCCTCTCTCGTGATGAGAGGAGAGAAGGTCCTCTGTGTGATCTCAGTCCTACTCGCTCTCGGTCAGATTCTAGTCTGCCTTACACCCGGAAACACTGTCCGACTTATAGATGTTCGTCGTCGCAACGACGGCCCCGCCTTCTGGTTGTCATGCGACGTGTTGTCATGACAACTGAATAACCTTTAACACTAATAAACTCACGTTTCATTAAGATGAACCTCTCTCCCTCCTGTCCTGGGAGACAGTACACTCTAATCTCAGATGTTCCTCTAAGGAATTCATAACAAAACCCTCGCTGACGCGGCCTGTGCCTGTGAAACCACTGGTTCCACCACCGTTCTATCACCGTCTCCTGCTTCCATGCACATTTCGTTGTTTTACCATTTTAGCTGTCATCTCTCCCCAATCTATACATCACATACATTGAAAAACCACCATTTTCTCTCAATCCCCCCTTGATTCTTATCACCCCTTCAGAATCATAAATCATTATTTGGTTTTTTAATTAATTATGCCAAAAATAGCCTGTGGTTGAAGCAAACCAACCTCGTCTCTCGTGCACAAGAAACGAAGACGGCCCACGGTCAACCCAGTGATCCTGCTGCCTGATGTCTGTTTGCGCCCCCCTTCGTGCACAAAGGGAACCGAAACCGACCACCAAAACCAACAACATCCAACGACTCATAACCATTGGAGCCCCCCTGTCTGCTCCCAATAATTATATCCTGTTGTTCTACTGTTCTCCCTCTTATCTACCTTCTATATATATATATATCCTTCTATACATATATCTTATATATGAATCCTCCATTTATATCTCATACTCCTAATCAATGAACACAGGACTTCTCGCTGTTGTCTCGTCTCTCGATCTCCTGATTGACTCTGAAAGGAAGTCCCTGTTTGTTCATGATTCACCGCCCGTGCTCTGTTGTTTCAAAACGCTCTCTAAACAGCGTCTCCGCAGGGAAACCCCCTCCAATGTCTGCCTCGTTCTCCCCTGGGCAAACACCGCCTGCGACCGCTGGACTCCGCCTCGTCGGCCGTCTCCGCCCCGTCGGTCATCTCCGCCCCGTCGGTCATCTTGGTTGAGGCTCATCTCCACCGCCGTCGGCCCTCTCTCTCGTCGTGGACGATCTGTGTACCAGGCTGCCGTGCCTGGCCCCTGCGGCTTCCTCCTCCTCCAGTCTGTCTCCTGGCCATCTCCATCGCTGTCGGTGTCATTCCCCCCTTGAAAGCAGAAACACAACACCGGCAGTCTTTCTGTACACTCGACCCTGTGTTTTCTATTAGTCTACCGTGGCTTTGGGCCTGCAGCTAATGATCTTTATATTTTTTTTCCCTCTGCAAGCCCCTGCCATGGCCACGCCCTTTCAGACTGTTGGACGGTGTGAGTGTCCTACAGCCCATGGCGCTATTTGTTCTCTATTAGTCCCCCACCTTCTCAACACCCATATCTAATCCTACAGGGCTGTTCCCTGTTTTGTTGTCTTCCGGCGTGACACCAGCAGCTAAACGATACCCACTCGGCGCTCTACGTTTGTCCCACGGGTGACCCCCAGCGCGCGCCAGTTCTTTCTGGTGACGTGTCCCCTCAAGACTCTGCCTATTTATTAGGTGTGAGAAGGCCCCACTGGAATTCAACCTCCCTCTTTATTCAATAATTAACCCATTCAAATAACTGCACCATCTTTCTGTGCAATTCTTATTTAATCAATTAATAATTAAACTTATTTAATTAACCTGTATATCGATCTTATTATTATGATAATAACATACAACCGAGCACACAACATAAGCCCTGTCCCCCTATCTTTTGGCATCCCACGCACTTGGTATCCTCACGCACGGACCCTCTTCCCGCCTCTTTGTGATAACCCAAAAACAGTGCAACAACCAAAAAACCCAGAATCAGTGCCTAAAACTATTTGCATCGCTCTAACATACAACAGAGCAGGTTGGTTCCCTGCTCCTAACTCACATACGTACTCGTACTATCATCTAACATACAACAGAGCTGTCCGTCGCCCTATACCCTACGGGGCTGTCTACCATCGCCCTGGAGCTGTCACCGTTGCTCTATACCCTACGGGGCTGTCTACCGTCGCCCTGGAGCTGTCACCGTCGCTCTATACCCTACGGGGCTGTCTACCATCGCCCTGGAGCTGTCACCGTCGCTCTATACCCTACGGGGCTGTCTACCGTCGCCCTGGAGCTGTCACGTCGCTCTATATACCCTACGGGGCTGTCTACCGTCGCCCTGGAGCTGTCCCGTCGCTCTATATACCACACTTTGAGTTCCTTTACAAAGTTCTCACATACACCACCGTGTATACACACAAGCAGTTGGTAATTTTGAAAAAATTCAACTCCTTAATTAACTTAAACTCTACATATTCGCCTATGGATAATGGAAACTGTCCAGCACTACCCCCCCCCCCTCCGCAATTAAACTCCTTAATTGAATTAAACTCTAAATATTCCCCTATGGGTAATGGAAACTCCCCAGCACTACCCCCCCCCCCCTCCGCCACTAGGTGGCGACCTACTCCTCCATTTGCCTGTATTATCCCACTGCCCCCCTAGATGGCGGCCAAAACTCAGTCTAGAGGATTGTAGGTGACGTGTCACTTCCTGATTCTAAACCCCTCGTGGCTCTGCGGCCATTTTGACTCGGTGCAAATGGCTACTCTCTCAACAAACGGCCGCTGTCCTTCCTTCCAAGGCCTGAAAACACAGCTGTTTTTCCTCTCTTTCCTATCCATTATCAGGGGACGCTTTCTCAGACTAATACTCTTGCCTGATCGGACATAATACACACTGGTACAATCTCCTTTCGACTTTCCTTCTGTTATGAAAACAGTCCCGCCATAACAATTTTTCCGATCTGATTCAAGCGCCCCCCCCCCCTTTCCTCATCTCGCATTTACCCTCCTTAAACCAAAACTGTGCAGCCTGCCTCGTTTGCTTTTCATTCTCTGTAGATAACACCCTCGATTTTCACCATGGTTCTCTGCTCATATTATTACAGCTGGCATCTCTGTCGAACTAGAAATGTTTACGTTTACGGATTCACTATCTGTTCGTTTTTATTTGGCCCAAGATCAAAACAACCGTGTGCACAGTGAACTCACATTTTTGATCGGAGCGCTGTTTCCCCTACAGCGCTGGTTCGCCTCCTGACCGCTCGACTCGCCGCTCTCTCCCAGGGCTGACCGGCCTTGCTTCGATCATGATTCTCCCACACATTGCAAATCCGGCTGTCATCAACAACCAACTGTTCCCGTTGTTTTAATCTCTTGCAAATCCGGGTCACGGCACCATCTGTAAGATTCTGATCAAACTGGCCAGTATCACGTCTTCGTCTGTTTGGCTCTCCATCCAATTCCTCTGCGTTGTGTACTTTTAATGGTCCTGACGTCTCCGATACTGGTAGATAAGATCCTTATCTTCCCCCATTAGTGCAATCCATAAACCATAATACTCCTCCACTTCCGTAAGAATTCGACACTTCGACAACGTGAGATACCTTGTGAGGAAAAGCGTTGTTTTATTTCTCTAAACAGAAACCTCATAATCAGATGTTATCAGATGTTATCAAATTGTATCGTCCTTGAAGAGTCTATTCTAATGATCTTTCGGTGTGTTCAGATTGTCCTTTTGCTGTTCAGTCCAATAGTGTTCAGGCCTGTTCGTTAGCCTAAGACCATCCTCGTGGTAGCCGAAGCTACTGATGTCGTGGCATTCTTCCTCCCCCCCCCCCCCCCCCCCCTCTCTCGTGATGAGAGGAGAGAAGGTCCTCTGTGTGATCTCAGTCCTACTCGCTCTCGGTCAGATTCTAGTCTGCCTTACACCCGGAAACACCGTCCGACTTATAGATGTTCGTCGTCGCAACGACGGCCCCGCCTTCTGGTTGTCATGCGACGTGTTGTCATGACAACTGAATAACCTTTAACACTAATAAACTCACGTTTCATTAAGATGAACCTCTCTCCCTCCTGTCCTGGGAGACAGTACACTCTAATCTCAGATGTTCCTCTAAGGAATTCATAACAAAACCCTCGCTGACGCGGCCTGTGCCTGTGAAACCACTGGTTCCACCACCGTTCTATCACCGTCTCCTGCTTCCATGCACATTTCGTTGTTTTACCATTTTAGCTGTCATCTCTCCCCAATCTATACATCACATACATTGAAAAACCACCATTTTCTCTCACAACGCTTCCGGTCCTCTTTCACTCATCTCTCGTAAGCTACGTCATCCCCCGCTAAGAGTCACGGGAGATGTAGTAAATACAACAGTCCTTTGATAATTCCATGAATTATGACAGTAGCCACTACAGTAACATCATTAAGTCTGCTATAAGCTATTATCCCCTCGTGTGTGTGTCTTTATGCAGATCTTTATGCAGTCTTAAAGCACCTTGGCTTTGTTCTGAATGCACTTTGTTGTAGTTATCCTACAGAGAAAAGAAAATGCACTTGACTTTAATGCACATTTTGTTGTATGCAAAGTGAAAATGTTTAAATTGTACAATCTTTCAGCAGTCAGTCTGGAATTAATGTATGCATTCAAAAGTGCTGAATAAATGTTTTATGGGCCCATAATAGTGATTATTAATATTATTTAAGTTAAGTTTAGCCATAATCATGTCTTTTGCCATAATCAGGTAGCTGGGGGAAAAAAATACATTATATATATATATTTATATTAATCATTTTCGGCCTTTCGGCATTCGGTTTTGAGCCATCCCTAACAGATACAGATAGATACAGGTCATCCATACAGGTCATACAGATACAGATAGATACAGGTCATACATACAGGTCATACAGATACAGATACAGATACAGGTCATACATACAGGTCATACAGATAGATAGATAGATAGATAGATAGATAGATAGATAGATAGATAGATAGATAGATAGATAGATAGATAGATAGATAGATAGATAGATAGGTCATACAGATACAGATAGATAGATACAGGTCATACAGATACAGATACAGATAGATACAGGTCATACATACAGGTCATACAGATACAGATAGATACATACAGGTCATCCATACAGGTCATACAGATACAGATACAGGTCATCCATACAGGTCATACAGATACAGGTCATACAGATACAGATACAGATAGATACAGGTAATCCATAGAGGTCATACAGATACAGATAGATAGATAGATACAGGTCATACAGATACAGATACAGATAGATACAGGTCATACATACAGGTCATACAGATACAGATCATACATACAGATACAGATACAGATCATGCATACCTTGCCCGTCCCCACCGTCTTGCCATTGAGGTAGGCCGAGACCCGGCAGCTCTTCTTCATGTCCTTGGCCACGACCACAGCCAGGTGGTGCCACTGGCCTGGGATCAGCAGGCTGGAGCAGCGGAACCTCAGAGAGGCAGGCAGAGCGCTGGGGGCGCAGGGCTCCGTCTCCATCATGTCTGAGGGGGAGACAGAGTGACACAAATCAGTCAATGCATGGAAAACAAGAGACATTACGGACAGTATCGCGGACTATCTGACGTGTGTTAGCCCTGCAGTGGCCACGGATGCCTATTGTTTCTCAGCAGTAGTTAAATAGAGAGTCATGCCGCCAAATGTGTCTCTCAATCAACCGGCTGTCAGGGATTTCCTTGCCACTTCTGACAGTTGGGACAGCGAACAAGCATGCAGAGGAAAGTAGGACCCCGGCCACGTTCATTTACAACTTCCTTCCAGGGGGAGAACGATTCAAACACAGACACCAACAATTTCACCGTCAGATCTCTTGTAATCTAGAGATAGGGCTGGGCGATTAATCGATGTTATCGATTAATTCAAATGAATGATTTAGGACAATTTAAAAAAAATTATAATCGATTTTCAAAAAAGTCACCTTTTAAGAGTCACCTTTTATTTTTACAAAAAGTGATGTTTGGTTTATCCCAATAGGGAAATTCATTCTTGTTTGATGATCAAGAGGCACCTTTTATTTGTTTTAAGTGAAATTTGGTGAAAAAGCAAGTTATTGCACTATTAATCCCAATAGGGACATTCATCTTTGTTTGATCAAGAGTAACCTTTATATATATATATATTGTAAGGGGCTGAGGGGAATGGTGATCAATGGATGCTATGTTCCTGCCTGTTGGCTCCCCCCAATGGAGAGAAGAAGACTGACAGCTGCACACATGCAGACACACACACACAGCTGTCTTTCAATTAGCAATCAGCATGCCTCTCAAAGAGGACAGACCAAGAACATCAGAGGGTGTCTTGGAATGGAGAGTGGGAGAGCTGTGGGGAGACAACCAAACCGTGAGTTAAACAGCCGGTAAGCCGGACAGCGGCCCAGCCTAGTTAAAGACTGGACTATAGCAAAGACAATTCGGTGCTTCACTGGGAGCCAGTATGATTTTTGTTTGTTTCTTAATTTTCTGGTTTGTTTAAATAAATGCCCCTGGCCATTGTCCAGCGGGGAGCTAAAGCTGTTTGACTGTGTGTTTGATTATGTGTACAACCATATTGCACCTTCCACCTACCCCTGTCTGCTACCTTTGTTACATTGGTGGAGAATGCGGGCATTGCAATATGTTTGTACAATAATCAAACACTGTTAAAAGCTGCATGGACAAATAGTAAACAGACTTGATTTTGAAAAAAAAATTAATAAAAATAAAACAGCATGGACAACCTGGTGATAGAGCTGTTAAAGGCCAATGAGGAGCAGAAGACTATGCACCGGGAGATCCTGGCAGAACAAAGGCAGCAGAATGCTCTCATGTATGCAGAGATGAAGAAAGGTATGGCGCCAGGCCCTACCCATCACAGTGGAGCTGGGGGTCAACCCAACCCGAGCAGGTTTATCCCCAAGATGACTGAAAATGATGATGTGGAAGCCTATTTTCTGGCATTTGAACGAACAGCCACCAGGGAGGGGGGGGTTGAGGACACCTGGGCAGATCTCATTGGACCTTTTCTCACCGGGCCTGCGCAGCATGCCTATCTTGACCTCTCCCCTGAACAAGCTAAGGTATATACCCATCTAAAAAAAGAGACTTTGGCTAGGTATGGTTACAGCCTGCATGCTCGAGCTCAAAGATTTCATGAGTGGAAATACACCCCAGAGATGTCTGCCAGAGCCCAGCTGTATGACCTAGCTCGTTTGGGCAAATCCTGGTTGACTAATGACCCAGAGGGGGTGAGTGTGTTGGAGAGAGTGGTTATGGACAAATGTATCCGTACATTACCCTATGATGCCAAGAAAATGGTGAGCCATGGTAACCCAACCGGGATTGATGATCTGGTCAATCTTGTTGAAAGCCACCAGGTCACAATTGAACTGCTAAAGTCAGGAAGGACTGAGCGACCAGAGGCTGGGAAAAACAGGAAAGTCCCAGAGAAGGCCCGAGTGTGGGAAAAAGAACCAGAGCGAGAAGACCAGGTGCTGAGACGCAGACGGTTCCCAGTGCTTGGGGATAGGAGGAGGTGCTTTGAGTGTGGAGAGGTGGGACACCTCGCCTGGGACTGCCCCACAAGGGATGAATCCATGCCTACTGCGGCCTCGGCTGGTGGAGGCTCAGGGAGGCCTTGCCACCTACTGGACTCCTGTTGGGCCAACGAATGCTCCCCTCCCCACATGGTGCCAGTAAAAATAAATGGAAAGGATGCAGGAGCACTGGTGGATTCAGGTAGTTCAGTCTCACTGGTCCAACCCCATCTCCTTGACCAGCTGGAACCTGGTGAGTCGATACCTGTGTCCTGTGTTCATGGGGATACCAGGGAATATCCTGTGGGTAAGGTTCAGCTCACCACACCTCAGGGTACCTGTGAACTGAAGGTGGGAGTGGTTCCCTGTCTCCCCGTCCCGGTGCTGGTTGGCCGAGACTGCCCCCTCTATGAGAAACTATACCGGAGGAAAAAGGTGAGCGAGAGAACTCAATATACTCGATGTAATGTAACCTCAAAAGGACGCAAACGTGTACTAACTTCCCCAAAGGTGTATTCCCCAGGAGGAGAGGCCTCCAAGCTGGTGTGTGTTGCTCCGGAGAACGATGACCAGAGCTCCACAGGGCCCAGCTCAGAAGAGGAGTTGGAGAACCCATTTGCTTCCTTTCCAGATGAAGTGAGCTCGGGGGAAGCCGAGCAGGGAGCCCAGCCCTTACCCCGGTTGAGAGGACAGTTTGGTACGGCCCAGTTGGGAGATCCCAATCTGCTGCATGCTCGGAGCAATGTGCAAGAGATAGAAGGGAAACTGGCTCCCGGGGTGAGTAAACTCTCATATCCCCATTTTCTGATAAAAAATCAACTTCTCTACTATGCTCAGATGGTGGACCGTCAAAAAAGATGTTTGCTAGTGGTGCCCAAACAGTATGTGTCCACAGTTTTACACCTGGCCCACAGCCATGTCCTCGGGGCCCATCTGGGGGTCGAGAAGACCAGAGACCGTATCAGGGGACGGTTCTATTGGCCAGGAGTGGTAAGAGCGGTAACAGACTACTGCCCAGAATGTCAAAAGATGGCACCAAAACCCCACTTCAAAAATCCACTGATACCATTGCCGATTATTGAGGTGCCCTTTGATAGGATTGCCATGGACCTAGTGGGACCGCTAGTCAAATCTGCAAGGGGACACCAATATATCCTTGTTGTCCTTGACTATGCCACTAGGTATCCTGAGGCCATTCCTCTCCGGAACATGACAACGAAGGGCATTGCACGGGAGCTGCTCCAGATGTTCAGCAGAGTTGGGATACCCGGAGAGATACTTATGGACCAAGGGACCCCCTTTATGTCTAGGATCATGAAGGACATGTGTCGGCTCCTCAAGGTAAAACAAATTAGAACTTCAGTATACCACCCACAAACGGATGGTTTGGTCGAAAGATTTAACAAGACCCTGAAGTCCATGCTCCGGAAAGTGGTTGATAAGGATGGCAGGGACTGGGATCAGTTGCTGCCTTACCTCATGTTTTCCATTGGAGAAGTACCACAGGCATCTACAGGATTATCACCATTTGAACTCCTGTATGGAAGGCAACCAAGGGGCCTACTTGATGTGGCTAGAGAGGCCTGGGAGGAGCAGCCCAGCCCACATCGCAGCCTGGTGGAACATGTGGAGGTGATGCAGGACCGCATGAAGGTACTGTGGCCAATGGTAAGGGAACATATGTCACAAGCCCAGGAAGCCCAAAGACGGGTCTATAATAGGGGTGCACAGCCACGTGAGTTCCAACCTGGGGACAAAGTGTTGGTACTGGTACCCACCACTGACCACAAGTTTCTGGCCTCCTGGCACGGACCATATGAGGTGGCCGAAAGGGTAGGCCCAGTTAACTACAAAGTGCGCCAGCCAGGACGCCGAAAGCCTATTCAAATCTATCATGTCAACCTGCTTAAGATGTGGTATGCCAGAGATGTGCTGGTATCTTGTGTTTCTCCTTGTATCTTCCCTTACTCCTCACCAAGGGATGAAGGTGTCGAGGTGACGTATGGGCCAGGGCTCTCAAAAATGCAGCTGCAGCAGATGAAGGAATTGGTGCAGAGAGCCTCAGGTGTGTTCTCCAGTGTACCAGGCCAGACCACCCTGGTGGAACACCACATCCAGACAGAGCCGGGTCAGAAGGTGAAAATGCGGCCTTACAGAACCCCAGAAGCCACGAGGGTCATCATTGAAGAAGAGGTCAAGAAGATGCTGACACTGGGCGTCATAGAGGAGTCCTATAGTGAATGGGCTAGCCCGATCGTCCTGGTCCCTAAGCCAGACAACACAAAAAGGTTCTGTAATGATTTTCGGAAGCTTAATGAAATATTTAAATTTGATGCCTATCCCATGCCTAGGGTTGACGAGCTGATTGACCGGCTGGGGGAGGCCCGGTACATCAGCACCCTGGATCTAACCAAGGGGTATTGGCAGGTGCCTCTAGCAGCTGACTCCAGGGAGAAGACTGCGTTTGCTACCCCCACAGGGCTGTACCAATACACTGTGTTGCCCTTTGGCCTGCATGGAGCCCCAGCCACCTTCCAAAGGCTAATGGACAAAGTGTTGAGACCTCACCGTGAGTATGCAGCTGCATATCTGGATGATGTGGTAATCCACAGTGAGGACTGGGAGAGCCACTTGGACAGGCTTGCCGCGGTATTGGAGGCTCTCCGCAAAGTGGGGCGGCGTGGCTCAGGGGTAGAGCGGGTTGTCCAATGATCCAAGGGTTGGTGGTTCGAATCCCGCTCAAGCCCATGTCCAACCTACTTGCCTCGTATGAATGTGTATGCATGTGAATTAATGTTGGTGGTGGTCGGAGGGGCCGTAGGCGTTGATTATTCGCCACGCTTCCGTGAGTCTGCCTCAGGGCAGCTCTGGCTGCAATTGTAGCTTACCACCACCGGTATGACTGTGTATGAACGAATAATGGACTCTGTGAAGCGCTCTGGGTCAGTGAAGAGCGCTATATAAATCCAAGTCATTATTATTATTATTATTATTAAAGCAGGTTTAACAGCCAATCCAAAGAAGTGCAAGCTTGGTTTGGAGGAGGCTGAATACCTGGGTTTCACCATCGGACGAGGAAATGTGAAACCACAGGAGCGTAAGGTTCAGTCTATTGAAGAGTGGCCCCGACCAGCAACTAAGAGACAGGTAAAGACATTCCTGGGACTTACCTCCTATTACTCTCGTTTCATCCCTAACTACTCCTCTATAGCTGCTCCCCTCACAGACCTAACCAAAGCCACCAAGCCCCTCATGGTGGAATGGACGGAAGGGGCAGAGAAGGCGTTCCAGGGTCTCAGAAAGGCACTTTGTGCACGGCCCGTTCTGGTCACCCCGGATTTCACGCAGGAGATGATCGTGCAAACGGATGCGTCAGAGGTGGGAGTAGGAGCCGTACTCTCTCAAGAGATACGAGGTGAGGAACATCCAGTACTCTACATCAGTAGGAAGCTGAACCAAAGGGAGCAAGGATATGCTACGGTAGAGAAGGAAGGACTGGCTATCAAGTGGGCACTGGAGCGTCTCAGATATTATCTGGTGGGCCGACATTTCTCTCTCGTAACTGACCATGCACCCCTAGTCTGGATGTCCAAAAAGAAGGAGACTAATGCTCGAGTCGGTAGATGGTTTCTTTCCTTGCAAGAGTTTGACTTCTCTGTGATCCACAGGTCGGGAGCCAAACACGGGAACGCAGACGCCCTGTCCCGGAGGGATGCCCTCTGGACCTTATTTGCCTCTCCCAAGCAGGGACTGAAGGGGGGGGTATGTAATAGTGGTCTGCAAGGGCCTTGAAATAAAGCCTGAGCCCTGCCCGAGCCCGTGAACTTCAGGCCCTGCCCGAAAATAAGCCAGACTGTAAATAATATTTTAAGCCCTAGCCCGCGTGAAAACCCGAAAAAAAGTATTATTATTATTATTATTAAAATATAATTTTTTTTTTTTTTTTTTTAAATATTCGAAACACGGTTTTATATGAACGTAATAAATAAACAAAACTAAGAAGCATTTACATAGCCTGTTTCGCAATGCCGTCTCTCCCAGTGCTCGCTTATATAGACTGACTCACACATCAGCCTCGTAAAACGTATTGAAGGCTATAGAATCTTCTTTGACACACACACACACACACACACACACGACACACAATAGCCTACTCAGTCAAACAAACAAACAGAAAACAGAAATCAGATTTCGAGCAGAGCAACATAATGAAAATCACAACAAAACAAGTAGTGAGTCGCGACCCAGCAAATAGTAAACATCACTCACCACAACGTCAGCAACGCGTTGAACACCGTTAACAAAACCGGCTACATACATCCCAAGAACAAATTAAAACGTTCGCCAACTGGCTATATTCCAACACAACCAATCGAGTTGAACTTGTCCCCTGAGTTCTCCCTGCGCGCTGCAGTAATTACATCCAAATGTTTCTCTGGCGCAAAAGAGAAAGCGAATCTTAAAACGAAGGTTATCATATAACCCTAGTTATATAAAAAAAAAAAAAAAACGCAATAAAAAAATAAAAAAAAATAAAACGGCGGTGCCCGGGCCCGGCCGATCCCGAATTATTTATTAAAAAAAAAGCCCTACCCAGCCCGAACCCGCCGGGCCAGGCCGGGCCCCGTCGGGCCTGGGCAAGGTTGCAGTGCACTAGTATGTAAGGGGCTGAGGGGAATGGTGATCAATGGATGCTATGTTCCTGCCTGTTGGCTCCCCCCAATGGAGAGAAGAAGACTGACAGCTGCACACATGCAGACACACACACACAGCTGTCTTTCAATTAGCAATCAGCATGTCTCTCAAAGAGGACAGACCAAGAACATCAGAGGGTGTCTTGGAATGGAGAGTGGGAGAGCTGTGGGGAGACAACCAAACCGTGAGTTAAACAGCCGGTAAGCCGGACAGCGGTCCGGCCTAGTTAAAGACTGGACTATAGCAAAGACAATTCAGTGCTTCACTGGGAGCCAGTATGATTTTTGTTTGTTTCTTAATTTTCTGTTTTGTTTAAATAAATGCCCCTGGCCA
The DNA here is from genome assembly GCF_963971535.1 of Notolepis coatsorum. Classification (NCBI taxonomy): domain Eukaryota; kingdom Metazoa; phylum Chordata; class Actinopteri; order Aulopiformes; family Paralepididae; genus Notolepis; species Notolepis coatsorum. The sequence continues at coordinate 50,962,908 of NC_140173.1, forward strand.
TTGTCCAGCGGGGAGCTAAAGCTGTTTGACTGTGTGTTTGATTATTTGTACAACCATATTGCACCTTCCACCTACCCCTGTCTGCTACCTTTGTTACAATATATATATACCTTTTTTTTTTTTTAAGTGAAGATTGGTGAAAGTTAGGTTTGCCCTTCAATCCCAATAGGGAAATTCATCTTGGTTTGATAATTTTTGTGTCAAATTAAAACAAAGCTTATTTATTTTATTTGAATGATTTCCTTGGCATTTCTAGTTTTTAAGAGAAAAAATCGGATGTGGTGTGGCTTCCTATTCAAGCCCGATCTGACTTTAAAGTGCTACTCCTCACCTACACAATTTTAAATGGGCTTGCACCGCTCTATCTATCCAATCTCATCTCTCGATACTCGCCCGCTCGTGCTCTGCGCTCACAAAATGCGGGGCTTCTATCAATTCCTAGGGTTAAAAAGAAATCCGCCGGCCACAGAGCCTTTGTCTACCGCGCTCCCTACCTGTGGAACAAATGACCTGCCGTCGTCAGGGGCGCCTGCTCTGTCGAAGCCTTTAAATCCCTGCTTAAGACCCATCTTTTCTCTCTCTCCTTCAACCTACCCTGATCTCACCTGGTCGGGGACTGACCCTTAGATTAATCTGTCTAGTTTAGTTAGGATGTTTATTTAACCTCCGTCTCTGTCTCAACCGGTCCCATGGAACAGCTTCATACCGTCTTCTGTCTGGCCTGCAGTGCTGAACCTTCTGAGTGACTTCTCCTGCCCCCACGGGGCATACGGCCCTGAGCTATTGTCTTGTATCTCATCCTGTATCCATACGCTTGCAGTAGTTCTATCTATTACTCTATTTCACAATTCTCTTATATACTATGATTCTACTGTCACCATGTATGCATATGCTCACTACATGTATTTATTGCTCCATCTCCGCCCACTACAAACATGGGAACTCTCTAACCCTTGTCCCAACCCCCCCCCCCCCCCATCTCTCCTGAGTGCTTGTCTCGTAGTGCTGACCAAGGTGGTGGATGTCTCGGGGTCTTGGCCAAGATTGCAGTGACTGGTCTACGTGCACCACCAAGGCCATGGATCAGCTTCTTACCGTCTTCTGTCCGTGGTCTGTCAACGTGGTTTGTGGTTTGTCAAAATGGTTTCATTGCTGGGTTAAGTACTTCTATTCTATTCACATAAAATGCTTACTTCATATATCTATTCTATTCACATATATGCTTACCACTTGTATCTATTGCTATGTCCGCCCATCACAATCACGCAAGCTGTCTAATGCCTGTCCCGTCTCCCTGTGAGTGGCTGTCCCGGAGTCATGACCGGAGTGTTGGACGTCCCGTGATGAAGACCGGGAGGATGCGACCCTCTCTGTGTGCCTCCCTGTCTCCCTGTCTCCGGCTGTCTCGGTGTGATGACCGGAGTGTTGAACGTCCCGTGATAAAGACCGGGAGGACGCGACCCTCTTTGTGCCGCCCCTGTGCCTCAAATAGATCCGCTATCAGCTCTATCTTTAATCTTTCAAAATGTTCAGTTGCGATCGCTATCAGCTCTATCTTAAATTTTTCAAAATGTTCAGTTGCTATTGCATGCACTCATCTGTGTTTCACTACACACATGAGTGCATGCTTACCAACTGTTCGCCTGTTTTTACTGCAACACTACTATCACCGACATCTAAGAAGGGAGATCCCCCCTTGAATGGCCCTTCTAAGGTTTCTCTCATCCACATTGCCTGTGGTGAATTTTTTCCTATTGCTAGGTTTTAGTGAGTTTTTCCTTACCTTCGCGTGGGGTATGTCTGGGAGTGTTGCATTTATTTAAAAAAAATAATTGACCTTATGGTGTCCTTGTTTTGTTCTTGAATTATTGTGATGTTTCTTGTTTATTATTATTGTGGTGACTTGTTTAACACTTTGACTGCCTAAAAACGATTTACAACGTCTTTGCTGGCGATGCTAAAGTTGCCGGGGGACGCTGTACAGCGTCCTTATATCAATATTTCAAAAATCTGGAATCGGATTCATATTCCCCCTCCGCTGGCCTGAGATTCACCAGCAGGACCCACTGAGCTCTCTGGCGGTTCAGGAGCGCCATCTGGTGGCCGATCGGCGCAACTGCTTAACAGGAAGCGCAGTAGAGGTTTTGCTGGTCGGCCCTATTGCTTCCGGCCACTCGGGATAGGTTCCGGCACTCTAGCTCGTCACTCTACATAGCGATCGATTGCCAATAACTCGATAAACAACATGATTTGGACGTATATACCATTATACAAGCTGGAGATGGACCGGGTAATAATATATCCCATAATGATAAAATTTCTACTCGACGATGATCGCCCAACGGCGCGCGGAGACTGGGGTGAGTTTCAGCGTGTAACGTTACCATCTTCGATACTAACTGCTTTTATCAACATTTGACCCACATTAGATGATTGGTATAACGCTGCCCACGGAATTATAAACGCCCCCTCGCCCATCCGGTCAACATCAGATGACGTGTAGTAACTTCTAGAAGTACGTCTAGTTGGAATTTTTTATATCGCGCTGATTGCCATCAAACTGTATTTCGTCATCAATATAATGCATTTGGGGCTATATATCACGTTCTGGAGAAAGTTGCAGAAAGAGATGAAAACATACTTATACATTAGACCATACTTTACTATGAATATGTGAATGAAAAAGTTTAACGTTGCTACACAATGAACAATACATATAGGACTTTGAATGGGCCCTAATAATGGCAATGTAGCAATAGAATTTAAAAAGTTATAGCCCTGCAAAGAAGGGGACGTTCTCCATAGACAAATAGCGCTGGCAATCTATGGTATATCATTAATTTAACCCATGGCAGCCAAAGTGTTAAAGAAGACGTGTACTGCCCATGGGGACATTAACGTGTGTTGTCGGGCCTTACAAATACATTTGATTTGATTTGTTTGAAAGAATCTGAGATTTTATTTTTAGGCCATATCACCCAGCCCTACCTAGAGAGTTAATATTCCTTGTGAGGAAAACAAAATAACAGTAGCCCAAGGTAAATATTGACACAGTCCTCGTCTTTCTCACCCAGAAACGTGAAGGTTTCCTCCTCGGTGGAGACGACCAGGCATCCGTCGTAGGCAGAGAAGGAGACGGACAGACAGATGTACTGTTGTTCAGCGCGGGACATGTGCCGGACCACGGTCAGCAGCCGGATAGGGTGGGAATCGCACGCCGCACTGAACCTGTTGATCTGGAACCAGCAGGAGTAGGACAGGCCAGCCGTCGGGGGAAAACCACGGCAGTCTGGAAGCCAAAACACAGATTGGATTAGAAAACGTGTCCTTAAAAAAAGGTAATTCGCTGTGCAGTACGAACACAACACTCGTTCCAGGAATCAAGCTACAGTTAAATGAACATAGTTTCACTTAAAACATTAGAATCACATGTTGTGTGACACTACAGCATCAGATCTGTAGTGTAAAAGAACAGGGTTGGGTTTATATACCAGGTTCAGGGTTTGTTTTTGTTATGTTATTATGGAATTCATTTGACGTTGAGTGTTGGTCGTCCTTAATCATTTATCATCATCATCATCATTTATCCTTAATCATTTATAAGTAACTGAATGTTTTTCTTACCTCCTCCTATTCCACCTGTGGAGACTTCATCAGCATTCACTCCTTTCACTGTCGCCAGTGAGGGCAGGAACAGACAGCTAAAAAGATAAGATAATATGATAAGATAAGATATTGCTTTATTGATCCTGACCCAGGTCTACTGCTTACTGCAGCAGAGAATGAGAAATATGATGTCAACAATAAATATTTCCATATTTTGGAAGCTAATTCTATGATTTCAGCTCAAAAGACGCATGTGCATCTTAGACACAGACGGAAGCAGAGTTTTGCCTATGAGACATTGCCGGAAAAAAGTGTCTACTCTATGGCATATGATACGGCATTGCATGCGAGCGATTCTTTCTGCTATTCGACTCTGTGTTCCAGCCATCACAATTGACCTATCTCAAACCCCGCCCTCTTTTCTTGATCCCAACAGTTGTGATTGGAGGATCAAGAAAAGAGGGCAGGTTTGAGAACGTGTATGGAAACCCCATTGGCTGGCTCTCTCACCCGTATCCACTCTCGCTCATGTCGAACTCCACGAAGGCGGGCGAGGAGGAGACCCGGTGGGGCCTGAAGCCGCGCGGGGAGGTCATAGAGACCAGGCTGATGATCTGGTGGAGAGGGAGAGGAGATCCCAGAGAGGAGGCGCTGCCGTGGGGTGCGGGGGACCTCAGCAGACTGTAGGAGCGCTTCAGCGTCTTCACTGAAGACCCTCCTCCCGCCTGCACCTCCGCCCGTCCTCCTGCTCCCACATCCTGGCCTTGGGGATATTTTATTTGATCTTTATTTATCTCGAACATTTTCAACCATAAACACACAAATTTGTAATAACAAAAAATAACAAAAAATATATAATAATAATTAGGGCTGTCAGTTTATCGCGTTAATTAGATTAATTAATTACACAGCAAATTATCGCGTTATGAAAATTGACGCAAAATTAATTACAGCCGACCTATATTTACTTTAGACAAGTGGCAAATCGGTGCGCTTTTATTTTGAAATCCACGCTTGAGTTGGGCGTATTAAACTTGGCCCATTGAATGACCCGTAGCCTACTTGATCGTCACTTCACACATGCGTCGTCTATCAAACAAAACAAACACACAAAGGAATTAGCTCAGCTGGAACAAGATGTCAGCATCACCCGAGGCGATACTCCTGGGACCTATGAACGGCAAGTTCAATTTCAAAAAGAATATAGATGGGACAGTAAACAAGACCATTGTAATATGTAGCTTATGTCAAAAAGAATTTGCGTATCACCGAAGCTGCTCTAGTCTAACGTATCACATGAACGCTAAACATGTCCAGGCAAGTTGTTCGAGCAGCTCCAGTGTAGCTAACGTTAGCTCCAGAGCAACTCGCACGCTTCGTCAAACCACTCTTGGAGAATTACCGTTAGGCAAACGGTTGAGTAAATCCACCACAGACAAACTAACCAACAGCGTCGCGAAGTGGATAGCAAAATATTGTAGGCCAATAGCTATAGTGGAAGATAAGGGTTTAGCGGAGTCATTTCGAATAGCGTCGTCTGACCCAAATTACAAGCTACCCTCGAGAGCTACAGTGATGAAAAGGATCCACAACATGTATGACACAGAGAGGGAGGCGAGGGAAGAAGTGTTGGCACGGGCTGGCCCAATGGCCCTAACGGGTGATCACTGGACGTCGGTGGGCAATCATAATTATTTGGGTGTCACAGTGCACTTGATCGATACTGAGTGGAAACTGCAATCATTTGCATTAACGGTGACCAAAACTGTGGGCCGCCATTTCGCCGATGCGTGTGCTGAACAGTTCAACACCGTAATAGAGGAGTGGAATATAAAAGATAAAGTCACATCTATTGGGACTGATTCCGCCCGTAATATGATAGCAGCAGCGCGCTATATGCCGTTCCAGCACATGCCATGTGCTGCACACGTGCTGCAAAGAACCATCACAGTCTCCCTTGAGGACAGAAGCCTTGACACCACCCTGGCAAAGTGCCGCAAGATTGTAGGCCACTTCAAGCACAGCCCTGCCAGTACAGAAGAACTGCAGCAGCAGCAGACTGCCCTCGGACAAGCAAAAGAGCCCATGATACAAGATGTATCCACAAGGTGAGACTGTTTAACTACCTGTTGTATGCTTAGGGTAAATTTAGTGTGTGTGTGTGTTTATTTCTTTGTATTCTGTACAATTGCATCATGCTGCATTAACAACCCCCAGTGGGACTAATAGTTATTTTATTGAATTGGAAGGTGGAATTCGACACTGGCCATGATCTCACGGTACCTGAGGAACCAGGAGGCTGTGACTGCCACTTTGGCCCAACAGAACCACAAGCTGTCCATGCTGACCCCCACAGAGTGTGACAAACTGAAGAAGCTGGAGCTTGTACTTGAGCCCTGCAGGTAAGTGTCTCTCCCTCTCTCTCTCCCCCCATACACCCCCCTCCTCTCTCTCTCTCCCCCATACACACACCTCACACCCCACTCTCTCTCTCCCATACACACACCTCACCCCCCAATCTCCCCCATACACACACCTATCTCTCTCCCATACACACACCTCACCCCCCCCTCTCTCCCCCATACACACACCTATCTCTCCCATACACACACCTCACCCCCCCTCTCTCCCCCATACACACACCTATCTCTCTCCCATACACACACCTCACCCCCCCCCTCTCTCCCCCATACACACACCTATCTCTCCCATACACACACCTCACCCCCCCCTCTCTCCCCCATACACACACATATCTCTCTCCCATACACACACCTCACCCCCCCCCCCTCTCTCCCCCATACACACACCTCACCCCTCTCTCTCCCATACACACACCTCACCCCCCCCCCTCTCTCCCCCATACACACACCTATCTCTCTCCCATACACACACCTCACCCCCCCTCTCTCCCCCATACACACACCTATCTCCCTCTCATACACACACCTTCACCTCTTTCTCTCTCGCTCTCTTGTTTCACTGCAGGTATGTGACTGAGCTCCTTGGAGGGGAAACCTACGTCTCATGCTCTGTGGTGCTCCCCGCACTCTGCCACCTAAACCGCATCATGGACCTCAACGAGGAGGATCCGGGCTACATGGTAAAGTTCAAGGCCAGCTTCACGAAGGACCTGGACGCACGCAAAGCGACCCTCAACAACAGATGGCTGAAGCTGGCTACAGCCCTCGACCCGCGATTCAAGGACTTGAAGAGCGTACCAAAGGACGAGAGGGATGAGGTGTGTGTGTGAATGAGAAGACCAGTGTTAAGTCCTTAGGCTGTCATGAAAAGTCCTATGCAACTAATTAATTGTCCCTCTTATTAGGTGTGGACCTGGCTTAAAGAGATGCTGCCAGGACCAGAAGCAGACAAAGCTGCTCCACAAGCCACAGAGGACGAGCCACCAGCGAAGAGGACCCTCCTCCTGCTGTCTTCAGACTCTGATTCAGATGAAGTCAGGGTACTGTCAGGACAATTAGACCTCTACAAAGCTGAGCCCAGCATCGGAATGAATGACTGTCCACTGGAGTGGTGGGCAGCTCACGCAAAAGCCTATGGACAGCTGTCTCCTCTTGCTCGCAAATATCTGGCTACTCCTGCTACCTCTGTGCCATGTGAGAGGCTATTTTCACTTGCAGGTCACATAGTCCAAAAGAAGAGGGCAGCCTTACTCTCAGACAATGTAAACAAGCTTGTTTGTCTTAGCAATTGGCTCAAGGAATAGATTTGTCATGCATACAGTAGACCCTGCACTAGACCCTGCACTAGACCCTGCAGTCATGCCCCAGACCCTGTACTAGACCCTGTAGTCATGCCCCCAGACACTGTAGTAGACACTGTACTAGACCCTGTAGTCATGCCCCCAGACACTGTAGTAGACACTGTACTAGACCCTGTAGTCATGCCCCCAGACACTAGCTTGCTGTGGGCTGTTTTGATTTTTGAGGATACTGTAGCTTAGTGTAAACTGTTATTGGCTGTATCAGCAACAAATGTTACCTTATTGAGAGGTATGTTTTCATTCATTTTATTTTATTCAATTTAATAAAATTGATTTCTAAAGCATTCTTCACTTGCAGGTCACATAGTCCAAAAGAAGAGGGCAGCCTTACACACAGACAATGTAAACAAGCTGAAGCTTGTTTGTCTTAGCAATTGGCTCAAGGAATAGATGTCATGCATACAGTAGACCCTGTAGTAAACCCTGCACTAGACCCTGATTTTTGAGGATACTGTAGCTTAGTGTAAACTGTTATTGGCTGTATCGGCAACAAATGTTACCTTATTGAGAGGTATGTTTTCATTCATTTTATTTATTTATTTATTCAATTTAATAGAATTGATTTCTAAAGCATTCTTCACTTGCAGGTCACATAGTCCAAAAGAAGAGGGCAGCCTTACACTCAGACAATGTAAACAAGCTGAGGAATAGATGTCATGCATACAGTAGACCCTGTAGTAGACCCTGCACTAGATCCTGCAGTAGACCCTGCAGTAGACCCTGATTTGAGGATACTGTAGCTTAGTGTAAACTGTTAGCTGTATCAGCAACAAATGTTACCTTATTGAGAGGTATGTTTTCATTTTATTTATTTTATTTATTTAATAAAATTGATTTCTAAAGCATTCTTCTTGGTGTATTTAATTGATCAGTCACCTGCTACAATAATGTAATGTCCTTGAATTTTAAATATTTATATGAATATGAAATATAAATATGCGATTAAAATGCGATTAATTAGATTAATTAATTACAAAACCTGTAATTAATTAGATTAAAAATTTTAATCGCCTGACAGCACTAATAATAATAATAACTTTATTTGTATAGAACTTTTCATACAGAGGTTGCAGTTCAAAGTGCTTCACAACAGTAAAAAATACAGGCATAAGCGGGCATAAAAAAGATAGACAGGTAGCAAGGTATGGCAAATCACAGTGTTTCACATTAGGATCTAGCATCCCAATAGGCTCTCCGCTTACAGTTTTCAGTAACACAAATAATAAAAATAGTTTAAAAATTATAAAATAGAACAGACATAAAAAAATACAAGCATGAGCGAGCATAGCAAGGTATGGTAAATCAGTGTTTCACATTAGGATCTATAAATAAAATAAAATAAAATACAAATAAAATAATATATATCTGTCTAGACATTGAAGCAATAATCAACATAGCTCAAGACAAATGGTTTAGCTCGAGAAGGGACAGAAAGAAGCAAAGCTTATCTGGTCCTGCCCCTTCCTTACAATATCATATTAATATGTAATAAGTTTGATTGATTGATTGAAAAGTTTATTAACAGATTGCAGAATGGGTACAGTACAGTACAGCTCAATACATACAATTGTTAAGGGGATGCAGACCAGAGAAAGACTTTCGTCTTGTTTACATCAGGGTCCCCCATTTTCAATTAATTCAGATTCAGTTTCAGAGTTTTTTATTTGCCACATGGAATCATACAATCAGAGTTTCTTCATTACACAATCATAAATAACATTCCATGGACAAAATGGAATATTAATCATAACATATGACATACATGACATACAGATAGACAGTACTGCTACATCTATACATTTATGACATATCAGATTTGCAAATACAGTACTGTTTGTGATACAAAAAGTGTCCAGAAAAAGAGTGTATTTACATTTGACGTAGAAACTGTACATTGGGGGAGGTTGGGTGGGTGGGTGGGGGCTGTACATTGGAGGTGGGGGGGGGGGGGTGGGTAGGGGGGGGGGGAAACTGTACACTGTACATTGGAATACTGACAAAGCCATACTTGGTCATTTACTGTACAACTGGGTTAGGACATTTGTAGGGGCCAGTTTTGAACTGCAGTCTCCCGTAGGTGTTCTTTGAGAGTGTTTTTGAAAGTGGGTAGTGATTCACATTCCTTTACAGCTTTGGGTAGGGCGTTCCACATTGATGTGGCATAATTGCGAAACGTGTTTAGTCCCTTGTTTGAGCCGAATCTGGGTTTAACATGATTTGTGGAGCTCCCTCTGGTGTTGTGATCGTGGTATTCACTAACCTTTGGGAAGTATTTTGACATGTACATGGGTACCTTGGTCACGTAGTGCATCTTGTAGACCAGGCCCATTGCAAGTTGCTGTACTCTGTCGTCTACTCTAAGCCATCCTAGGTTGTCAAAGTGGGCAGGGGTGAAGTGGGTTCTAGGAGTAAGGTCAAGCAGTAGTCTGACCAGTTTGTTTTGAGATGTTTGTAATTTTGTTTTTAGCGCCTTTGAGGTGCTTTGGTACCATGAGGTGCACGCATAGTCGTAGTACCCTTGAATGAGTGCTCCTGCCAGAGTCTTCAGGGTATTCTTGTTTACCAGAGAGGAGATCCGGTACAAGAATCAAGTTTGTTGGTTGACTTTTTTTTATTACATTGGATGCCATTTTGTCACAGGAAAGATTAGCCTCTAGGATGGAACCCAGGTAGGTAATTTCATCTTTCCTTGTGACAATATTGTCACCCACTGTAACCGAGAAGCCGTCGGTCTTGCTGAGTTTGTTATTTGAACCGAAGAGAATGGACTCTGTTTTGCCCATGTGTAATGATAGTTTGTTGTCGGCGAGCCATATGCAGATTTTGCATATCTATCATATCTATCAATATCCATCAATATCAAAAAAAATAATATACCTATCCACTACAGCAAAAGATAAATAAATATGGAGCAAGCAGGTAACGTTATGTCAGAGCCACAAGTCCCAAGGTCTTCTGTCACTGTGTGAGGGGTCAGTCACACATTAAAAGGTGAGGAGCTGCTTCCTGAATAACATACTGTAAATGGTACAGTGCTTTTATCCAAAGCGCTTTACAATTTGTTCCTCACATTTTACCCATTCCTCACACATTCACACACCGACGGCGGAGGCAACCATGCAAGGTGCCAACCTGCTCATCGGGAGCAGTTAGGGGTTAAGTGTCTTGCTCAAGGACACTTCGACACGCTGCCCGGGAGGAGCGGGAATCGAACCGGGAACCTCCAGATTACCAGACGACTGCTCTATCTCCCGAGCCACTGTCGCCCCCAAATACTGTCTTTTACTATCATGCACTAATGAATCTACCTTGCCTAGATTACTACCTACTATGCTAATGTATTTACTACTATGCACTCAAGACTGTAGCACCTAAGTTCTCAACACTGTTAGACGAACATTGTTACTTAGCTGCCACTGAGTTGTACCCAATGACTTCGGGTCATTGAGAAGCGCTATATAAATAAAATGAATTATTATTATTACCCTTCCTGCTGACCTGTTCTTGTAAATCACAAGAGCATTGAAGGTATATGACAGGAAACAGTACTCATACCACCACTGTAAAATCCTGGATAAGCATAAAAAAAATTATTTTGAAAACCTCAGACGGTATAAAAGTTCCTGCTTTTTATATAAATGCCTGCACAGATTAGCCCCTCCCCCTCTCAAGGAGTTTATCCACGAGAAAAGGAACACTGGATTAGCCACTAGGTCAAACACCAGAGGGGATTGTGAGGTCCATTTTAGAAAGACCGCCTTTAGCAAAAATGTTCTATCGATAAAGGGAAGTGGAACATGTCTAACAGCCTTCCGGTCCCCTTAAGGGATTGTACCACCCTGTCCACCTTTAGGGGCCAACTCAGGAAATGGCTGTTAGACAGTCAAATATGCACTCATTAGGGATGTTAGTGATGTTGTACTGACTGAATGGCATGTTAGTGTGGTCATGTCAGTGATCTCAGTTTTTATGAATGAACGTTGTAAGGTCCGTTTTGTGTTTGTTTTATGTTAGGACTACGGGTGGAAATTAGCCCTGTGCTATTCCCGGCATATTTACATCCCTATCATGCTGTGATGTTATGCATACACTCATGTAAATCACCTATCTCGATGTGATTTATCTAGAGATATCTACTGCGCGGGTTTTAGGTGTTAATGAAGCCAGCATCGCAGTCTGGGTGGCTGTGGTGGATAAGATAAAGGAACGCATATACATTTGTAGTTTTCTGGTGTTGAATGAAGTAGTGGATGTATAGCCCACGACGTTGGGGTCCTGAGGGGGGGGGGGGGGGGGGGGGGGGGGGGGAGCGAGCGAGCGAGTGTCCATGTATTGTATTTATTATTTTTATGACTTTTAGTCTATTTTCATTCTGATTTAATTACCGGACTGTCATTATTGTTATTATTATTTCTGTTATTGTCCTGTGAGTTATTGTTGTTTATTACTGTTACTGTATTGTTTGTCTTGTTTCATGTAAAAAAAAAGAGAAAATAAAACATTTGATAAAAAAAAAAGTAAATGATGTTCATTAATTTGCATTGTCCTTAATAAACAAATCCTAAATCTTTGGATAAAAGCGTCAGCTAAATTATCTAAATGTAAATGGTCTAGATATTAGCACAACAAAAGTGGACATATGTTACAACTTTTTATGATAATCAGCTCTATAAAAGGACTAGGGCTGACCTTCGAAAAATATTTTGGCATTCGAAGCTTCGGGGCCGAGATTCGATTTTAATTCGAAGCTTCGACATTAAAAAATATATATATATATATATATATTTATTTTTTCTTTAAAAAATGTTTTATGTTGTGGGACTTGTACAGCACTTTCTTCAACTTTGTCAGTGCTGTAAAGTTTAAACCTTTTTAAATCTTAGACAAACTAAACACTTTGCTTTCATGAAATATTGTAAGCCGTCATTTGAGGCTTTATAAAAGCAGCACAATGAACACAAATCTGTCAGTGCCGAGTCCGACCTCATCTTAAATAACAAACAGCATTGCTTGTTATAGTTAACAAAGAGAGGCAGGGGGCACTCCAGTAGCACACCACATAGCGTGAATATTTTCCCTAACGGAGTTGCACTTCCGCGTTCGGTTTGCGCGATCTGATTGGCCACTGACGTTTCTGGTCATGTGACATCTGCGCCAATCGTGTGACGCCTGTTTCTATCACTGGTTAAGCTTAGGCACTCTTTCGAAGTTGGTTAAGGTTAGAGTTTGTCTTAGAGCAGGGCGATAGAACACCAGCCCTGATTCCAAACTCTAACCTTAACCAACTTCGAAAGAGTTGCCTAAGCTTAACCAGTGATAGAACTAGGTGTTAGGTAGTTTGAGGCGGAAATAGGCACAGAAACAGGCGTCACACGATTGGCGCAGATGTCACATGACCAGAAACGTCAGTGGCCAATCAGATTGCGCAAACCGAAGGCGGAAGTGCAACTCCGTTAGGGAAAATATTCACGCCACCACATAGCGCGCTGAGTCGCGAAGCGGTCGTCCCGGGTTCGTTTCCCAGTCCATTTGCCGCATGTCTTCCCTACCTCTCCTCCCGTTCTCCCTCTCTCCCTCTATCGGTCCTGCATGGCCAGAAAAAGCTGAAAATGCTATAAATAAAAGTAAAAAAATAAAGAGTTGATTTAGCAAAAGAAATTATTGAATTATTATTATTATTTGTATTTTTCCCCCTCCTTTTTTTCCGATTTTTCTCCCATCCCACTGTTAGTCGTTATGCCAATTCCCAACCCCCTTCCTGGTTGTTGCGCACCCCCCCCTACTGTTGGTCCAGGAGGCCGGAGACTGTCACATGCTTTCCTCCGACACATGTGCAGCCAGCCGGCAGCCAGCCTGGCAGCGCAGATTCTCACCGGGAGAGTGTAACGTGTGGAAGGTCGCACTACCTCTCTCCAGATCCTACCCTCGCTGTGCAGGCGCCCCGACCGAACTGTAGGGGTCGCTGTCCACAACACCCAGGACCCACCCACGGCTTCCCTCCCCCTAACTCATCCAAACGAGTTAGTATAGCGATCAGCCCAAGCCAAGGCAATGCTGACTCTCCGGGAGTCGAGACCGCAGCCTCTTGCATTGGTGACAAGCACAATCTCCGCTACGCCACCTGACATTATTTGATTTTTTTTTAAATATATTCGAATTTTATTTTCCCATTAGAATCCCATGCCCATCGAACGAAGCTTCGAAGTATTTAAGACAGCCATAAAAAGGACAAATAAAGCATCATTAATTAGTACGAAATTTTTATGAAAATGGCGCAGAGTAAGTTGTTATGCGAGTGGTGAGCTGACGTTAGTGTGTGACTGTAGACTTGAGGTGGCGTTTGAACGTCAAGCAAATAAAAGGGTTTATGTGTATATCTAAGGCGTTTAGCAGACACTATTATCCAAAGCAACTTAACAATAGGTGAGACAATAAATATAATCAATTCATCAATCACCCACATAGCAAGCAGCCAAATATAAATGGATGGCAGGGAGTAAGATGCCACAGCGAAGACAGTAGAAATGGCTTAAAACCTAATAACTCAACTGAATGAAATATAGTAAACAGGTGATTAAATAGAAATAGACAATAATCAAATGTACCATTTGAGATGGAGCTGGTACACAGAGGATGGCTCTCTGGTGGCGTTGAGGCCGTGCTCATCTTGTCAGCTAAGCACATGAGAGGGTCACCTAAACAGAGGAACTTCCTGAGGACCAACACAGAACACCAAGCGCATAAGATGTAAATAAAGATTTTTGTTTAGTTAATTTAATTAAATTAAAATTTTTATTTGTTTGCGTGTACAGCAAATATGAAGGACACATTGACATCCATTCAGGCCATGTGCTTTTGATACATGACAAAAACGATATACTAGTTTAACTGGAATGCTGTTGGTAGGGAACAGTTTGGACCCAAGTGTATTCCCTGTCAGTTATTGCATCAATGAACATTGCAACAGGAAATAAACTTGGGTCTGGGCGGCACGGTGGCACAGTGGTTAGCACTGCTGCCTCACAGCAAGAAGGTCCCGGGTTAAAACCCCAGCAAGGGGCCTTTCTTTGTGGAGTTTGCATGTTCTCCCTGTGTTCGCGTGGGTTTCCTCCAGGTACTCCGGTTTCCTCCCACACCATAAAGACATGCATGGTAGGCAGTGACTACAGATGGAAACTAGCTCATTAGCTAATTCTGGCACATTTACATTGATGTGGAAACTGAAGATGTTGATTAATGTGCACTGTCCTTGGCAAAAAATAAATAAATAAAATATTTAGAATGTTGTCAAGTTGAAACCGTCTATAAACTAGTTATCATTTAAAAAAGAAATTGAGTATCCCCACTTAGAGAAAACACTGTATGCACTGTACACTGCACAGTGCATCTCACACATTGAATAGAGTTAACCTTTAACCCTGGGATTTATCCCAAGGTCTAATTTCAACCTTACTTCACACACTGTACCACTTAGCCCTGGGATACCTTCTAGAATTCCACTTCATGAACTTCGATACAAATATATTCTAGAAACTTGCAATGTTTTTGGCTAGGCTAACCCTACTCCAGAACAGGGATAGCTAACTCTGGACTAAAAAAGTCCAGTTTAGGATCCTCTGGATGAAATGTGAAATGTTAAAAGAAGTGGTATTTTATTTGTTAAAATAAGTGGTCTACATGTTAAAATAATAGCTCTACATTCCGACAGCCATCACTGATATAGGTCTGTAGTAAACGGAAAATACATTTCCTGGTATCCCGTGCTCAGTTTATCCAATCAGGAAAGAGAACTCCACACTGACAAAAATAAGAAATAAAAACAAATTATCAGCAAATTTGGCTTGGCAAGGTTTCTTGAAACAAGTACAAATATCTAGGGTTCTCTCTCCTGATTGGATAAAGTGGCCAAGAGCTACACACGCGGTTAGCATGAGGTTAAAAAACATTCCTGGAACACTGGCCGCCCTGG
Source organism: Notolepis coatsorum (assembly GCF_963971535.1). NCBI lineage: Eukaryota > Metazoa > Chordata > Actinopteri > Aulopiformes > Paralepididae > Notolepis > Notolepis coatsorum. The sequence continues at coordinate 50,978,267 of NC_140173.1, forward strand.
GGCTAAAACCCAGCTATGAAAGGGGATTCGGTCCGAGTCGTCTGACCTGAGATCTGCCGCAGTGATCGCCTGGGAGGAGAGTTTCTCCAGGATGCGCGTGACGGGCAGGTGTAAGGGGTGGTTTGTAGCCAGCAGCAGGCTACCACAGTGGCTCAGCAGGGTGGAGACCAGCCCCCCCTCACACATGATCTGCCTGTTCCGCTCCGACTTCACCATGGCCTGGATGTGATGTGCCACGGAGAGCTGAACCTCCATTGAGAGCTGGGAGAGAGGGAAGCAGACATCGGTTTGACTTGGAAAATCCGTCTCACATTGACCGAGACCCATGTTGGAGGACTGGAGCCTTCTGGATGCCCCGCCAGCGCACATTATGTTAATGTTTGGCAGATGACCCCATATTGAGGTAAACATTTTCTAAATTAAATAATTTATTCCTGTGACCATAATGTTGAAAGCACAAAGATTCCTGTGACCACTGTCTTGAAAGCACAAAGTCTGCCCTCACATCAAGTTCAAGTTTCTTTAATAGTTGTCATACAGAAGTACAGAATACTTTTATACAAAATGCTTCTTACTGTTACGCTCCAGAGACTGTGCTAGACTAGATAAGTATGAAATAAAATAGTATAGCATGTAAAATAGAAGTAAAAATAGAGGTCACAGTGTTCAGTATAGACATATGTACAATGTTCGATGCAGAATAGAAGTAACTGAGTTACCATACAATATACAATATACTATGCAATGTACATACAATTCTATATAGTGCAAAGCAGAAATGGGATGAGGTACAATTTAGGTACAATTTACAGTAAGGTGTACGAGTTGTAGTGCAAATCCTTTACCAATAAATATAAAGTGTAAAGTGTGTTTAGGTGATCTAAAGTGTGGAGAGTGGGTGCTGCAGTGTGTTGTTTGTTTAAAGTGAGTGTGTGCGTGTGGATGTGTGTGCTGTGTGCATTTGATGGTTGTTGCATAGTGTTTATTGTTCGTTGAGCAGCCTGATGGCCTGGGGATAGTGCATGACAAATACGTTCTTAATAATAGTTTTAATTATAGCTATTTTGGACTACATTTATATAGCGCTTTTATCCAAGGGCTTTACAACTTATGCCTCACATTCACCCATTCATTCACACACCGATGGCGGAGGCGACCATGCAAGGTGGCAACCTGCTCATCGGGAGCAGTTAGGGGTTAGATGTCTTGCTCAAGGACACTTCGACATGCTGCCGAAAGGAGACGGAATCAAACCAGGAACCTTCTGATTACCAGACGACCGCTCTCTACCTCCTGAGCCACCCCCTATTACACCTGCTTGTGACGTGAGGTCGTCAATTAGTTAATGATCATCAATTCGTTTGGCAATCAACAATGTAGTTACGGTACAGTACCTGTGCATCTTCTGGAGTAAACACTGATGGCAGGAGGGTCATGATGACTCTGACACCTCCAGGGTGAAGAATTGTATGATCACAGGTAAACCTGACCACGGCAAAACAACAACACATCACATAATATGTTACAGCAATAATTATACTGTAATCATAATTTTCTTAATCAAAGTCATGGATTAACATGGATGTAATGTTATATATCCGACTACCATCAAAGAGCTTTATATTGATAGGCTTTTGTTTCTTATGCCCTAATAAGGAAAGCAATAATTACAATAAGATTTTTCATCCCTCCCACCATGCAGGTAAACAGTATAGACACATCATGGAGTCCTATGACTGATTTGTCGTCGTCTAACTCAAAACATTACCCCCAGCATGTGTTTATTAGTATTATTATTAGGCTCCAGTTGACTTGGTGCTGCCAACACTGGTCGCCAATAAAACACATCACCATCACCGTTACCCTGTCGGGTCAGGGTGCTGATCTTATTGACGAACAGTGGTGGCAGCACCGAGCGTTTGGAGGATTTGAAAGGAGACTTTGGAGAGAAAAGGGTAATCGTATACGGTATTTCAGCAGCGGCTTGTGTATTTACACCACCAACCTTTGTCGAGACTCTTTAAAGGAACACGCCAACATTTTGGGAAATTGGCTTACCATCTTCTCCAGAGAGAGACAAGAACATAGATACCAGTTTCCTCTCTGTGCGTTCAGTAGAAAGCTATCTGGCTGCACGTTAGCCTAGCTTAGCACAATGAATGGAAGCAGACAGTTAGTTAGTTAGTTAGTTAGTTAGTTAGTTAGTTAGTTAGTTAGTTAGTTAGTTAGTTAGTTAGTTAGTTAGTTAGTTAGTTAGTTAGTTAGTTAGCCTAGGCTAACCGGCACTGTCCGCTTCCATTCATTGTGCTAAGCTAGGCTAACGTGCAGCCAGATAGCTTTCTACTGAGCGCACAGAGAGGAAACTGGTATCTATCTTCTTGTCTCTCTCTGGAGAAGACGATAAGCTAATTTCCCAAAATGTTGGTGTGTTCCTTTAAGCTTTATTTTTTCCCCTTCGAAATCACAATCAATTAGTTAGGACATAAGCCTCAGAATCCGTGCCGGTTCCTTCTAGAGCTTTGTATATATATAATATATACAATGAAATGCATTATAACAGACAGGTCCTACCTGTAGGACCCGGGGAAGACTGTGGAGACGCCGACAGCTGCCTTCCTGGATCTTCCCTGGGTGTCCTCTGGGGACTCTGATACGGAGCGGGCTCGCGGAGAGCCTGCCGCCTCCGGACCAGCGGCCACTCCGTTCGCCGTCTCCCCCTCTCCCTCCGCCTGCCTCTGCTCCCCGTCGGCCCCCAGCGCCAGGTTCAGGTCCACGGGAGAGTTGGCCCCCGCGGCAAACTGACCCAGGTAGGACAGCAGCCGGACGCAGATCCGCAGGGCGGGAGGCAGCCGGGGGTCCGAGGAGAGAGGGCCGGGGGGGATGGAGGAGGAGAAGGCGGGGGGGGCCTCCGAGAGCTCCACGAACTGCTGGAAGCTCCTCCCGCGGTGCGCCTCGTCGTCCTCCGCCGTCTCGGGAGCGTGGCCCTCGGCTCCGGCCCCGGGGGTCTGGAAGCAGCCCAGCTGGAGCAGAGCCTCCGCCAGCCTTTCGTAGAACCCGCCGGTCTGGAAGTGGTGCGCGTTCACCGGGTGCAGATGCACGGCCAGCGCCAGCGTGTGGAGGG
>NC_140173.1:50986387-51157715 GCF_963971535.1 Notolepis coatsorum
TATCAATAATACACCTGAGTGAAGTCTAGTAAAAAAAAGAATACAAAAAAGAATGTACTTTTTTTTTAATAAAGTTAATAGAATTGTGCGTTAACACGTTAATATCGCGTTAACTTTGACAACCTTAATTAGAACACTTGTGACATGCATTCACTTGCCCTGCCCAGATTTCCCTGCCTTGTCCAGGAGTCGAACCTGCAACCTTCCGCTCGCGAGCCTGCTCGTTTAAGCTTGCCAACGCTGCCATGAATGCATGCGACTGATCCATTCAATTTGTCCACTGTAAAAAGGTTCGCACAAACACCTGTATTCTTATTTTACCTTCGTACGCTTCACCTAAGGGACGGTGTGTGCGAGCGTGCGTACCTGTGTTCCTGACGGAGCGCAGTGTCAGGGCAGACACCAGCTGGAGCATGGCGTTGGTGAGAGCTCTGTCACCGTCCTCCCCACACGACTGTTCCTGAGGACCTGCGGGACACGGGGGGAGGTGTCAGATACGATCCGCAGTGGCGTCGCAGTGGCGTTCATCAGTAAAGCAACAACCAAGGAAATGCTACACAGAGAACCAAGCAAACCTATAGCATTGCTGAGCCTGCAAGGTCCACGTCTGAATCAGTGTCCTATTTACGCTTTACTCAAATAAACTTGGCGGCACGGTGGTGTAGTGGTTAACACTGTCGCCTCACAGCTAGGAGGTCCTGGGTTTGATTCCCGCTTGGGGACCAGGTTGCCAGGTACCCAGGTGGGGGGTATCTCCCGGGCCTTTCTGTGTGGAGTTTGCATGTTCTCCCCCCGTGCTCGCAAGGGTTTCCCCTCCCGATAAGATAAACCCAATGGAAAAACATGCAGACACAACAGATCGCTTTAACGCTGTCGCCTCCCAGACGAAGACAGACAGGAGCACTTGGATTGGTCCCCGGGCGCGGCCCCACGCTGCAGCCCTCGTCTGCTCCCGGCTGCCCTTGGGGGGAAGGACGACGGGATGGGAGGTGCAGAGAACATTTCATCAGCGACTCAGTGCATGTGTGTGTGTTCCTGTGGGTCTGTGTGTGTTAATCTGATGACAAATAAATACTTCTTCTTCTTCTAAATAAAAGTGCTACATTTCAAAAGTAGAGCGGTCGACACTTAACCCCTACCTGCTCCCGGTGAGCAGGTTGGCACCGCCAACTCATGTGTGAGTGAATGTGAGGCATACTGTAAGTTGTGCAGCGCTTTGGATAAAAGTGCGACTGTATATAAATACAGTCCATTTACCAATGAGGTGCAATTCAACATGTATTCAACGCAGGGACGTCCTGAGCCGATCTGAAAGATTGATATCGGAGTCGATTATGGCATAACTGATCTGTAATTGGCTATAATAAGCCAGATCCAAGATCTGTTCCTTTTTGGCAAAGAAATAAATGAAAACCATTAAGGGAAAGCTGTGACGCAGGATGTATATATTTTTTTCTTAATGCAGAGATATTCAATTGTCAGGCATACCTACACTGGATTGCTTTTACTAACTTCCATGTACTTGAAGTGTGCAGTGTGCAGCTGTATCATCTAGGAAAATAAACCTCAAACAAATATTGGATCGGGACAATAATAACTTACTTGGATCAGGGGCAAAAAAAACTAAACGTAATCAGGACATCCCTAATTCAGAGTCAAGAGTCAAGAGTCACTTTATTGTCCCATCAGCTGGGACATTTGTCTTGGGCTTACACCCACACTGCAGCCACAGACACATACATACAGACAGACATGACACAACTGACTCCAAACAGAGGAGATAAACAATATAAAAGATACAGTAAAGTACCTGCACAGCCGGATGTCTGGCAACACCACATATATATAGTATAACCAAATATCGATAATATAATATCGGTTATTCAATAATTGATATCAGTTCCAAAACTATAGAAACAGGAACAGCGGTATTGCCAAAAACCTCATATCGTGCAGCACTATTCAGGCATAAATGCAGGCTCACACAATGTTAAAAACGATGCTAAAAGTAAAAACTAGTGCTGTCAGGCGATTAAAAAAAATTATCTAATTAATTACAGGATTTGTAATTCATTAATCTAATTAATCACATTTTAATCGCATAACCATTTTAGGCCTGATATTTTATATTCTATAATCATATTTCAAATTGCATGTGTCCGGATGGCAGAATTCAGTACTGTATCTCCTTCTGTTTAATCATCTTCCCTTTATTCATTTGCTTAGATTTTTCAGGTCTGGTCAATTTTAGCATGGTGTTATTCACAGTATAAAAAAATAATAATAATAATAATTGAATTGATATTCTCATTTGGTTCATTACAATTTACTCAAGCCTAGTAACAGACACAGTATTTCTGACACTGGGAATACATTCCCTGAGATCCATATGTCCCTAGAATCAGATACCAAGAACATGCAAATGAACCATTTAAAAAAAAAATATTAAATTTTTATTCTACGTTCTTGTGGAATGAATGAGATAAAAAAAAATATATATATATATATATATAGCACCTGAGGAAGCAGAAGCGAAACGCGTTGTGCAATAAAAAAGCTAAAACCAGTCCTAGGAGTGTGCGGTCCCTTCTTTCTTTTTGAAGGTTTTCTCCTTTTAGTTATATATATATATATATATAAAATATATGGACTTCCGGTTTAGCTGCAATATGTAGCGCACGCAATTGGTTACAGCTCCGCTCCCGTTATCGTTAATTTCGTTTAAAAACCTTATTTGGACAATACCTAAAGAGATTAGACCACATCGTATGTATTGATAAGACCCTCTACTAACTATATCAAAAAGACAACATGGATAAGGATAAGAGAAAGGGTGGAAGGAAACAAGACACAGCAATTCTAACGGCGCCGATTGAAACACGCTCAAGGAAAATAACAGGCGACGCTGTGGCAGATCCGTTGGGGACAAGCCCCGACGCGGGGAATATAGAGGAGAATACACAGGGACCAAGGACAACTGGCCCCGAGATGGAGACAATAGATGACAACATAACAGGAACATCAGAAAAAAGTACCGTGAAGGAAAAAGCAGGCGATTTTGAGAAGATAATAGCAAAAACATCCATCGGATCCCTCACTGCTCCAATAACATCAACTGACACAAGCAGTTCAGTTGCACAGCCCGACTTCAACTCTCTGACTATCCTGATCAAAGAACAGATGGTCGCTTTCAAAGCACACGTAGAAGAACAGATGGTCGCTTTCAAAGCACACGTAGAAGAACACTTGGTCGCACACGCTAAACACATCGATACTAAATTCGAAGAGGTTATGAGAGCGGTCGTTTTGCAGTCCGTGCGAATCACGACAGTGGAGATTTCGGTGACAGAAAACACAAAAGCAGTCAAAGCGAACGAAGGTGGCTTGACAGAGATGGGAGAAGAGATGGAAAGAGCTAAAGAGGAATATCGGAGGGAAATAAAATTGCTTAAAAACGAAGTGATGGAGAGGCAACTAGAAACCCATCGTTACCACAGGCGGAATAACATCCGCATTGTGGGGCTTGATGAAGCAGTGAACTGCGAAGACATCAACTTTCCAAAAGAGTTATCAACGATTTTGGAAAACTCCGATCCAAACAAAGTGCCAGAAGTGGAACAAGTTTACAGAATTGGTTCCCAGGGGCAAAGTATCAACGGGCCGAGAGTCATCATTGTCACTCTGCGGAAAACTACAACAAGGGATGACATCATCAAATATGCTCGCAACCAACGTGGGAAGCTGAAGTATGGTGATAAACCAATATTTATCTACGAAGATTTGAGCAGAGAGGCCATCATCCGACGTCAACCATACAAAGATGTGATGCAAAAGCTGTACAAAGCCGGCTACAAGCCAAGGCTAGCATATCCGGCGCTGTTATCATTCTTGGGCAATAACGGCCGCAGGTCAGGTCCATTTACACCCTTTGAAGCTGAGGATTTCCTGAATCAAAATGCAGCAAATAACCCAAAGCATGACGAAAATGCCGGAATCAGTTAAGCCTCTCTCTAAATATATACCAGTGTTGGAATGACTTTATTGTGTTCATCAATGAGGTCATTCCACCAGTGTTGAAATGACATTGTTGTGTTCATCAAAGTAGCAAACGATATGCAAGTCGTCTATAACAAAGTGTACTGTGTATAATACGATTCATAATACATTATAATTTCAGTCTCTGGTCTCTGAGGGGACAAATAAATATCAATGCAAAAAGATCTATCTGGAATATTCTGGGTTTATCGCTCAAATGCCCTGGGTCTCTTAGATCATTCTGGAATGTAAAATAGTCTAGGCACTAGTATATTCTACAACCTTCTAGAATATAAGGCACCATGACAACGAAGCATACAACTATAACAATAACATTCGGTGTGCATACACATAGCAGATAATAAATTAAATGAAGTGCAATCAGTCCTTAATAATACTTTAAAATTAACCACACATAAACGTATGAGCACAGCAAGGTTATTCTAACAATTTAAGTAATCACTCCATTAAAGGCACATTGAAGCGCTAAAAGGCGCTGCTTTTCTATCTTATCTAATCAGTTAAATCGGTTCTAGTGGCTTCTCCACGTTGATAATTATTTATCTCTTATTCCTTATCTATATCTTTCCATTGATTTTTATTTAATTTAATTTTTTCTTCTCATTACTCTATATTCTTTAAATATATTTTAACTTACATTGTTCTTTTCCAATGTTCTTCACATTAAGGTGTCAATATTACTCTATATTTTTTAAATATATTTTAACTTACATTATTCTTTTCCAATGTTCTTCACATTAAGGTGTCAATATTGCTCTACAATCTTTTCCTTTTTTTTTTTTCCCCACACGTTGGTGGAGGGTTCAAAGGAATATGTCGATAAAGGTTTATTCTCTTTTTTTTATTTTATTTTTTATTTTTATCTTTAGGTTATTTATCACAACACTTCATTACAGTAAGGGAAGGTGCAAGACCAAAAGCGACATTCTATTGCAATAGAATGGAAATGTTAGATCCTATGGCAATGTGCATAGGAAAATTAGGATTACAATGCTCAGTTTGGGCAATCCGGTGGACCATGGGAGAAAGTCAATCGCGGAGGATGTGTTCTTGGAACACAGGCATGTTCGACTTTCTGGGTGAGGGGAAAATAGGGGATTTTTATTTGTATATATATATGTTTTTAAGCTCAGCTCTCAACGGGACCTCATTAATTGGATGTGCATCTATTGTAGCTTCATACTCCAGAAACATTACCAAAAACTACACGAAAACATGCATAGACTATGGCTAGTTTGAATATAATGGTATGGAACACCGGTGGGATAAACAAACAACACAAGCGCAAAAGCGTGCTTACACTCGTATGTATTGATAAGACCCTCTACTAACTATATCAAAAAGACAACATGGATAAGGATAAGAGAAAGGGTGGAAGGAAACAAGACACAGCAATTCTAACGGCGCCGATTGAAACACGCTCAAGGAAAATAACAGGCGACGCTGTGGCAGATCCGTTGGGGACAAGCCCCGACGCGGGGAATATAGAGGAGAATACACAGGGACCAAGGACAACTGGCCCCGAGATGGAGACAATAGATGACAACATAACAGGAACATCAGAAAAAAGTACCGTGAAGGAAAAAGCAGGCGATTTTGAGAAGATAATAGCAAAAACATCCATCGGATCCCTCACTGCTCCAATAACATCAACTGACACAAGCAGTTCAGTTGCACAGCCCGACTTCAACTCTCTGACTATCCTGATCAAAGAACAGATGGTCGCTTTCAAAGCACACGTAGAAGAACAGATGGTCGCTTTCAAAGCACACGTAGAAGAACACTTGGTCGCACACGCTAAACACATCGATACTAAATTCGAAGAGGTTATGAGAGCGGTCGTTTTGCAGTCCGTGCGAATCACGACAGTGGAGATTTCGGTGACAGAAAACACAAAAGCAGTCAAAGCGAACGAAGGTGGCTTGACAGAGATGGGAGAAGAGATGGAAAGAGCTAAAGAGGAATATCGGAGGGAAATAAAATTGCTTAAAAACGAAGTGATGGAGAGGCAACTAGAAACCCATCGTTACCACAGGCGGAATAACATCCGCATTGTGGGGCTTGATGAAGCAGTGAACTGCGAAGACATCAACTTTCCAAAAGAGTTATCAACGATTTTGGAAAACTCCGATCCAAACAAAGTGCCAGAAGTGGAACAAGTTTACAGAATTGGTTCCCAGGGGCAAAGTATCAACGGGCCGAGAGTCATCATTGTCACTCTGCGGAAAACTACAACAAGGGATGACATCATCAAATATGCTCGCAACCAACGTGGGAAGCTGAAGTATGGTGATAAACCAATATTTATCTACGAAGATTTGAGCAGAGAGGCCATCATCCGACGTCAACCATACAAAGATGTGATGCAAAAGCTGTACAAAGCCGGCTACAAGCCAAGGCTAGCATATCCGGCGCTGTTATCATTCTTGGGCAATAACGGCCGCAGGTCAGGTCCATTTACACCCTTTGAAGCTGAGGATTTCCTGAATCAAAATGCAGCAAATAACCCAAAGCATGACGAAAATGCCGGAATCAGTTAAGCCTCTCTCTAAATATATACCAGTGTTGGAATGACTTTATTGTGTTCATCAATGAGGTCATTCCACCAGTGTTGAAATGACATTGTTGTGTTCATCAAAGTAGCAAACGATATGCAAGTCGTCTATAACAAAGTGTACTGTGTATAATACGATTCATAATACATTATAATTTCAGTCTCTGGTCTCTGAGGGGACAAATAAATATCAATGCAAAAAGATCTATCTGGAATATTCTGGGTTTATCGCTCAAATGCCCTGGGTCTCTTAGATCATTCTGGAATGTAAAATAGTCTAGGCACTAGTATATTCTACAACCTTCTAGAATATAAGGCACCATGACAACGAAGCATACAACTATAACAATAACATTCGGTGTGCATACACATAGCAGATAATAAATTAAATGAAGTGCAATCAGTCCTTAATAATACTTTAAAATTAACCACACATAAACGTATGAGCACAGCAAGGTTATTCTAACAATTTAAGTAATCACTCCATTAAAGGCACATTGAAGCGCTAAAAGGCGCTGCTTTTCTATCTTATCTAATCAGTTAAATCGGTTCTAGTGGCTTCTCCACGTTGATAATTATTTATCTCTTATTCCTTATCTATATCTTTCCATTGATTTTATTTTATTTAATTTTTTCTTCTCATTACTCTATATTCTTTAAATATATTTTAACTTACATTGTTCTTTTCCAATGTTCTTCACATTAAGGTGTCAATATTACTCTATATTCTTTAAATATATTTTAACTTACATTATTCTTTTCCAATGTTCTTCACATTAAGGTGTCAATATTGCTCTACAATCTTTTCCTTTTTTTTTCTTCCCCCACACGTTGGTGGAGGGTTCAAAGGAATATGTCGATAAAGGTTTATTCTCTTTTTTTTATTTTATTTTTTATTTTTATCTTTAGGTTATTTATCACAACACTTCATTACAGTAAGGGAAGGTGCAAGACCAAAAGCGACATTCTATTGCAATAGAATGGAAATGTTAGATCCTATGGCAATGTGCATAGGAAAATTAGGATTACAATGCTCAGTTTGGGCAATCCGGTGGACCATGGGAGAAAGTCAATCGCGGAGGATGTGTTCTTGGAACACAGGCATGTTCGACTTTCTGGGTGAGGGGAAAATAGGGGATTTTTATTTGTATATATATATGTTTTTAAGCTCAGCTCTCAACGGGACCTCATTAATTGGATGTGCATCTATTGTAGCTTCATACTCCAGAAACATTACCAAAAACTACACGAAAACATGCATAGACTATGGCTAGTTTGAATATAATGGTATGGAACACCGGTGGGATAAACAAACAACACAAGCGCAAAAGCGTGCTTACACTGATGAAAAAAGAACATGTGGACGTGGCTCTATTAAGCGAAACGCACATTTTAGAGGGAGACATAAATACGTTAGCGGATAACATATACCATAATATTAGTCACTCTTCTTTTGCTACGAGAACTAGAGGGGTAGCCATAGTCGTCAGACGCAAATTAAATATCGAATTGAAAGGGGTATGGTCGGATGCTGAGGGGCGCATAACTATAGCTAGGATTATACACAATAACAGGAAAATTGCATTGGCAGCGGTATATGCCCCGAATTTGTACGAAGTGGGTTTCTTCACTTCACTAACAGGAGAAATGTTAAACCATCCCGAGTACTCATATATAATAGGTGCGGATTTTAATGCCATTTGGAACCCAAGGATGGACAAAACTTACCTTTCCTTCTCCAGCGAACAAAAGAATTCATCTAAAGCATTAAAAGATTGGTCGAAATCAACAGGAGTAACTGATTTATGGCGTTCACTTAACCCCATGACCCGCAAGTACTCCTGTCGTTCGGCGAGACACAACACACTATCCAGAATTGATTACGTCTTTGCATCCCCGAGAATATTTGATAAATATGAAGTGGAAATGACACCCAATGCGCTATCAGATCACTGCTACTTAATCCTGAAAGCAACATTTGGTACACTATCTACCCGGGCCCCAAGATGGCGTTTTAATTCGATGCTGCTTAACAACAAGGAATTCATTACACAAATTAAAGAAGCTCTCACAGTATTCCTACAAGATAATGCTAACTCGGTGCAAGATCCCAGAATATTATGGATGTCGGTAAAGAATATGATCAAGGATTTCTCGGATAGATTTACCTCCATATTGCGCAAAAATCAAAACACAAAACTGTCTGAAATGGAAACGCTTTACTCAACGCTTTTTAATTCTTTAAAATACAACAACTCTACTAGACTAGATAACCAAGTTAACATTCTAAAGACAGAGATCAAAGCAATGTACAGACAAAAATCGGAATTGCAAATACGCAGCACTAGACAACAGCAGTACTTCCAAGGTTCTAAACCTAGTCACCTATTAGCCATGCGACTAAGAATTAATGCAAAATTTGCAGATATAACTGCCATTAGGAAACAACAAGCTCTAGTAACAGAACCCAAAATAATAAACGATACATTCAAAGAATTCTACTCCGATTTATATAACTCAGAAACGACCTTTGATCAAGACAAATTAGACACATATCTTAATCAAATTACTCTCCCTAAACTTACGGATGAAGACGCTAAACAGTTAGAAGTACCGATCACATTAGAAGAACTCAAGAAGGCCATATCCGGAATGAAAAACGGCAAAGCTCCGGGAATTGACGGTATCCCATCAGAAATGTACATTTCTTGCTGGGACATATTTGGACCCTTATTACTAAATATGATCTTATACTCAGTCAAAGAGGGAAGCTTCATTGAACACCAAAATACCGCACTCATTTCAGTTCTTCACAAAAAAGACAAAGACCCCACTGAATGCGGTAGTTACCGTCCTTTAAGCCTCCTCGGAACCGATGTCAAACTGTACTCTAAGATATTAGCCATCAGATTGCAAAAGCATATGACGTCTTTAGTTCATCCGGACCAAACAGGCTTCATAAAAGGTCGCCTGATCAATGATAACATAAGGCGAATACTGCACGTACTAGATACAGACAAAGAGGACATCACACCTAAGGCGATACTATCCCTGGATGCTATGAAAGCATTTGACAGGTTGGAATGGCCGTTTCTATGGGCAGTATTGGAAAGGATGGGGTTAGGAAAAGGTTTCATTGATATGATTAAAGTACTATACAAGGACCCATCGGCCAGGATTACAACAGGCACATTCATCTCCGATATCTTTCCGGTATCACGCTCAGCCAGACAAGGTTGCCCTCTTAGTCCCGGACTATTCGATCTATCATTAGAACCTTTAGCACAATTTATAAGACAATCCCAACACATAGAACCAATAGTAATCAAGGGCACACATCATAAAATTTGTTTATATGCGGACGACGTAATATTGTTCATGCAAAACCCCAACAACACATTGCCGCTTATACTCAAGTTGATAGAGAACTTTGGTGATTTATCGGGATTTAAAATAAATTGGCCTAAGTCGGCTTTTCTTCCTCTTAACACCAGTGCAAAAAAAGAGACAACCCTCCCAGGTGCGATACCCATGGTCAAACATTTCAGATGCTTGGGTGTGGAAATATTTCCCACCATAAGACAAACGGTGAAGCACAATTACACAAAAATACAGAACAAAATCAAGGACGACCTGGACAGGTGGGCAAAACTTAAAAACTCAGTACAGGCAAGGGTATCAATAGTTAAGATGGATGTATTACCAAGAATCAATTTCTTCAGCTCAATGCTTCCGTTACCTCCTCCAGAGGGCTACTGGAAAAGATTACAAACCTCCACATACAAATTTATTTGGAATAACAAACCACCTCGCATAAAAAGATCCACCGCACAGAGAAATAAAGCAGACGGTGGCATGGCAGTCCCAGATTTTTTACAATATTTTAATGCCTTCACATTAAGACCATTGAAGAAGATATGGTTTGACCCCGAGGCTTTGGTATCTTGGAGAAAATTAGAAGAAAACATAGTAGCCCCACAGAGATTGAAAGACATAGCATACACTAAACTTTCAATCAAGCATTGTGAGCGAGAATTTGGCCCAATAATAACCCATGCAATCAGGACATGGCGGGAAACACAAAGGAAATTTCCTAACCCTCAAGTATGGCATAATCACACTCCCATATTCAATAACAATGCTCTCTTAATGGGAAAACGACCTATAAGATTCCCTGTATGGGAAGAAAGAGGCATACACTCATTAGGGGATATTTTTAATAACAAGGGCCTCTGTAGTTATGTCGAAATATGCATAAAGTTTAACCTCACCGAGTCCACATGGCTTTTTTACATACAGTTACGACTTTGTATGAGATCTCACGGTGTTCCATTACACATACCAATTGAACACCACAGATACCACAAATTTTTCTATGAAAGAGATACATTGGGAGGTTTTGTATCAGGTTTTTATTATCAATTACTAACGTCCTTGTATGAAACCCTTCAACTAGACAATGTCTGGAGGAGGGATATACCAGACCTGGAAAATGACTTTGATTGGCAAGGAGCCTGGGCAAATGTCCGACTTACATCAAGGAACCCGGATCATCAACAAATCAATCTGAACTATATTCACAGGACATACTTGACTCCTATAAGGCTGTGCAAAATGGGGCTTATACAAGACTCCAAATGCTCCCAATGTACAAATGGGGACGAAGGAACATTTATGCACATGTATTGGGACTGCCCACCAGTTAAGGCATTCTGGAAAGATGTGTCCCAACAATTATCAATACTCGTATTTTGGAATATACCTGTACACCCCGCGGTATTGCTATTGAATGATGTTTTTGAGTTTGCAGTGAATCCACAACTAAAAAGATTGGTTTTATCGGGTATCACAGTAGCTAAAAAACTGATCGCATCACGTTGGTTTCAACCGGAAAAAATGTGCCGGAAAGTGTGGTTTCTTACATATCTCGATGTGATATATCAAGAAATATCTACAGCAAGAATTCTGGGGCTCAATGAATCCAAAATGTCAATGTGGTTAGAAGTGGTGGAGAGAATAAAAGCTAGCCTATAATGGTGATGTTTGGTTAGGAGTGGGGGATAATGGAGGCACTATCCAAGAGGGGGTCCGGGAGGGGGGGGTTTGAGCTGGAGCATATGTGTGTAGGGTTTTAGAAAATAGGTATTAGGGGTATATTATATACTAACATTTATATAATTGTAACTTCGCTGGATATACACTGTATACGGTTAAAATGTTATTATTGACTATTTTTGTTTTATCCTGTTTCTGTACTTGCATATATTTTAACCACCTTTACTGAAAGTTTCATTATACATTGTGTGTTGAGTACTGACTTTTAATAAGTTTTGTTTTGCAATAATAAAAAAATTAAAAAAAAAAAAAAAAAAATATAAATATATATATTTGTGTATATATATATATATATATATATATATATAAATAAAGATTTAGGGCAGCAGAGCTCTCAAAGTATGTAATGAAACACAAATCAAGTTTATTAGCGACAGCCGACAGGATCATACAAAACATGTGGTCAAGGGACATATTTTGTTTTGTTAGGCTGCTGAGTGGTTAGCACACCCATCTCTAGATCAGATTTTGCCAACTTAAATGGGAGTTTGTGCCTTAGCACATTTTTGTTAGACATTTAGTTTGACTACAGATCAATCAGAAACAATTCAAGAATATAAACTTTGAGTAGGCGTAAAACCCCATATTATTTCCCCACAGGAATAAATAAAGATCCATCTTATCCTATCTTGTTTTATAAAGATATGTATGGTAGGGAGTTTACTCACTGCTCGTAGAACGTGAGATAGTTAACTGACCAAGTGGCGCTACTTCACAAGCATTAATCACTCAACCAGATTCCTTGGTCATTTACAATTAAGACACCACAATGGCCTGGTCTGTTGTGGTAAACTATAGCTGGTTAACACATTGGACGCCAACAACGTCATAATTCGTTATTGCCCGCCATGCGTTGAACGCCAACAACGTGATAATTCGTTGTTGGGATCAATATTAAATTTTTTCGCCATGGCATTCATAATTCATCCAGCCTCCCTGCGGGACTGCAGCTGCACCCTGTCTGATATTGCAACGCCTCAATACCGCCGCCTGGTGGATGATCGGGCGAGTTACACTCCACACCAAACCGGAAGTGGAGCTGGTGCATCGAGGAAATCCCTCCGGCAGTAATATCTTGTAATGTGGATCAAGAGACACAATCGAGTGCATTGGGATCGCTTTCGAAACGCATTCATCTATATGATTTCGGCGTTTATTGCGTCATACAAACGGGAAATGGATCTAGCAGATCGACGTCAAATTAATTGTAATATTTTTCCTCCAGTCTCATCGGCGAACGGTAAGAGGAATATAACGTTATTTTCAGCTTGATTGTCCATTTCTTTGTTTGCAATCCATCTGGTCAACATATCAACCCATACTAAATAAAGCCATTACTGACGATCAAGGAATTATAAACGACCCCCCCCCCCCCCCCTTTCCTTCACGCATGATGAAGCATAATGTATACCGATCATATACATCATGATGAAGCATAATGTATACCGATCATATACATTTGAATTTTTTAATATAGCGTGTATAGGAAAGAAACGCCAAACGATAATCTTTATGCTTTAGGGCCTATAACTCGCGTTTTTGGAATTACAGCAGAAAAGCTTAAAAACATACTTATATTCTCGACGGTTTTAACACAACATTGTATGAATGAAAAAATATAACGTTCCCACATCCGGAACGATAGATACCCGATGTTGAATGGGCCATAGTAATGTCAAGTTATAGCTATAATATTTAAAAAGTTATAGCCCTGCAAAGAAGGTAAACATCTCCATAGGCTCACAGCGGTGGCAGACTGGACCCAATGATGGGTACAATGCACGGCGCCCAATGTGTTAACGGCTGGGGGATGTTACTCTACAATTACTAATATTTCTTTTACCTCCTACATTTACCAAGAAAACATATACACACACTGATGGTAAGCTACTGTATATTATACGGTAGCGACACAATCCACATGTACAGTATATACACTTAATGACAGCTGAAAATTGCAATAATACACACGTACAACAAATGTTGTCCTATTTTAC
Organism: Notolepis coatsorum; assembly: GCF_963971535.1. Classification (NCBI taxonomy): domain Eukaryota; kingdom Metazoa; phylum Chordata; class Actinopteri; order Aulopiformes; family Paralepididae; genus Notolepis; species Notolepis coatsorum. The sequence goes on from NC_140173.1 coordinate 51,000,110, forward strand.
GCTAACGTTATTTTCTGCTGTTGGCACCGCTCACAGGGTAAAGAAGCACCACCTGGTGGCCGTCGGTACAAACAACACCCAGTGGTAGAATGCCCTTCTTTTTACACTAAAAAGGTGGGTTTTAGAACTGTGTAGACTGTAGACTAGGGGCGCATTGTCTCTATACAAAAGAAGAACAAATTGGAAAGAGTCACAGCAATGCCTCTTGACCAAAGCAAATCAATCAGAGGTAGCTGTTGTAGAGTCACGTTATACCACACAGTAAAGGCATAGGTTTTCTTTTGCCCACGTGCCATTGGCCTACCTATCTATTTTATTGCACTTCTATTTTACTTTGTCCATTGCTTTTTATTACAGATTCAAAACGGTCAGGTATTAAACTGTGTTGGTATCAAACAAGAAAGACTGTCAGGCTTTAAAACTGTGTAGGACCCAGGCCTAGAACTGCGCCCTGAGAGGGAGGTTTGCCCTGAGTGGGAGGTTCAAACGGTCAAAGTGGGTATCAAACAGGAGGGAAGATTGTCAGGTTTTTAACTGTGGATACCAAACAGAGAAGGTAAAGACGACTTTAAACTGTTAAACAGTCATCCAGAACTATTTTATTGCACTGTAAAAAAACAGATTTTATATGTATGCACTTTATGTGCTCATTTCATGTCTATTCTATTCTACTACTTATTGCACTATTTTACTCTGTCTATTCTATCTTACTATTTTTATTATTGTCTTTTTTTTAAAACTGAATCAAACCATAAACACGGTGGCCTGTTGGGATGTTAGTCTAATCTGAAAAACTGTGATTTTATATGTCTGCACTTTATGTGCTAATTTTATACCTGTCTTTTTCTGTTGTGAAGCACTTTGAGCTGCAGTTTCTGTATGAAAGGTGCTATACAAATAAAGTTGTATTATTATTATTATTATTATTATTATTATTACCTGTCACTCTGACCTTCCTGAGAATCTTGGCTCTCCTGCGGAGCTCTCCCAGCAGCAGCTCCAGCATGCCTCCGTCACTCAGCACCTCCGCTAGGAGACCACTACACACCGTCATCCTGGAGGAGACGGAGGAGAGACGGAGGAGAGACGGAGGAGAGACAGAGGAGAGACAGAGGAGAGACGGAGGAGAGACGGAGGAGAGACGGAGGAGAGAAAGAGGAGAGACAGAGGAGAGACGGAGGAGAGACATCACTGGACCAAAGCCAACATGCAACATAACCTGTTAACACAATAAGCAGAACCCCCACTCACCCACACAGACACACACTATTGTCCAAAGATCGAAATGCTAAATAGTACCATCATAGTACACCTCTGTACATACATCTGATTAGCACTACACTCAGTAGTACTCATTTATATATTTTATACCCAGTTTAATCACCTGTACATTGTATATTACTACTGCACTTTACTGTTACATTTGCACTCTGGTTGGATGCCGAACTTATTTTCGTCGCACTGTACCTGTGCTGTATAATGACAATACATTTCTAATCTAATATAATATAATCTAATCTAATATAGAAAGTCAAGTCAAGTCAAATCAAGTCAATTGTTCCTTTATTAATCCCCTTGGGGAAATTCAAGTGTCATAGCAGCATGGGGGGGGGGGGGGGGGGGGGGGGTGCAGGTGGGATAGGTATAATATTAATTGTATAAGTAATAATAATAGAACATAGAACAAAGTGCTAGTAGTAATGATAATAGTGATAACTGTAGTAGTAGTGAACAGTAGTGGGTGGCAGGATTTATTCAGACAGTAGTAATAGTGATGATGGTATAGGTCCAAACCATAGTAAACAGTGTTTATTATTAAAGGGGACATGCATTGCTATTCCTAGCACTATTTGGGCAACTTTACACAATTCCTGTTAGTCTATTGAACACATCTGTAAGCTTTTATAAAAAAAAATGCATTGTTTTATATTTCTAATCAAGTACTCAAAAGCCAATTTGGATTTCAGGCTGTGTTGGCCTGGCTCCGCCCATAAGCACTTTGTGTAAATGAGTGTGCGCTACTGCTGCTTCCCTGCGAGGTCCAGGTTGGAGAGACGCGCGTGGTTTGTTCCCCGCGCGTGGTTTGTTTCCCCGACAGAAGGTCCTCTCTCTCTCTCTCTCTCTCTCTCTCTCTCCCTCTCTCTCCCTCTCTCTCCCTCTCCCCCTCTCCCTCTCTCCCTCTCTCCCTCTCTCCCTCTCTCCCTCCCTCCATCTCCCTCTCTATCTCTCTCTCACTCGCTCGTTGTCTGTCTCTCTCTGTTTGAGGAAGTGAAGATAATTCCACTCGCTCTGCTGTCGCTGTCAACCATAGAGTTAGTTATGCAAATCAGTGCTATATTCACGTCAGCAAAACCATCAAATCAGAACAGCTTAGTTGAGTGAGGGAGGATCTCGTGAACTCGAGACTAGACTGATGAGTCAATATGGTATTTAGAGACACAGACCAATTGATACTAACCCCTATTACTATAAAACCATGCTAAACACAGAAAAAAGCCATTTATAATACATGTCCCCTTTAACACATTGAGTGCCACGCCCCTTCCGGGAAGTGACCTGGCCTTGCCGTCCATTAACCCCATGTAAACGTAGTTGTACTTTGTAAAGCTAAACCTATATTTTATAGTATAGCTATGGGTCTAATAACGCCGCCGAGTCTCATTGAGCTGCTTCTGGTCAACGTGCAAAAAACTTATTCTTTTTTCATCCATACATTTCCGTTTTTAATATGAACATAGTCCGGCCGCTTCTGAGCAATGCCAGGGAAAATACAAGAAAACAGCGTTTTTGTGTAATTCAATAAACACGTTGTAATTTTTCACGTGATTATCGGATCTTCCTGAAATCAACGCTAGATCATCACTATTATCCTTTGTCGTGCACGCATGCAATGTGATTTAGACCGGCGCCCCCCCCCCCCCCTCCTGCAACTCAACGGCACACAGTTATACACATAAAACACAGATAGCTTCAATAGCTGTAGAAATAAATATCAGATCAACGCAAGCTTTCATATATGGTGTCCTTACCTGTTCTCTGAAGTAATGCAAAAAAAAGAATCCAATAATCTCATCGCCATTCCAGTTATCCACAGCGATCATGTCCCCAACGTTGTTGGGCATTGCACTTCAACGGGCGGGCGGGGTCAGTAGTTCAAACCATCCCTACAAGCATGTGTTTTGCCGGAGTGTTTAGGACCCGCCCCCATTCCGCAGCTCGGTAGAGAAAATAAACGAACCCGTTTCTAACGGGGTGCATTACTGGCCGAAGGCGTTAGAGGGCGGTATAATACAGTCTGCCAGCTCAGACACACTCAGAACAGTATGCACAAGGTGCCCCGCTGAATTATGAATGGCAATAGATAATAAAACGAAATACTGTGACAGAAACGTAGATCTTCGTGAATGGCAATCAAAGTGTTAAGAGTCAGATACTCCTAACAGTGTTTATTATTAAGAGTCAGATAGTCCTAACAGTGTTTATTATTAAGAGTCAGATAGTCCTAACAGTGTTTATTTTTAACTCATTGGACGCCACAGACTTGAGCATCGTTTGTTCCTACCACGCCACGCTCTAAAAGCTAGAAATAAGTGGCAGTGTTTTCAGGGCTATATATTCTATATTATAGCTATGGATACAATACTATGGCCCATTTGACACCAACTATCTATCGTTCATATGTGAAAAAGAATAGATTTTTAGTATCGTATCGTTTTAGAGTGATCCTGTCTAATCCCAGAAAACGACGATATGCAGCAAAACATGAATTTCACTAAAAGCGTTGGCGTTTCTCGCCTGGACACGCTACTATTTCCAAATCAAATGTATATAATAGGTATTATGTTTCATCATGAATGCATGAAAGGGGGGGGGGGGTAATTTTTTGATGCTTTGATCGTCACCAACGGCATACGTTGTGGAGTAACGTTACACACACGTTGCGATCGAGGTGAAATCATGGTTGGATCAAAGCAGGCTTGATATAATTTAGTCCTTACCTTCAACTAGGAGGTACCCCAAAAAGAATATTCCAATTGTCTGATCGCGAGTCCAAATATTGGTGTCCGTCGTGTCGCCAACATAATCCACCACAATAGATGCATCGGGGGCATTTGAAGCTGCTCAATGCGATCGGGATACCCGCTCGACTCGCCTGACAAAGAAAAGTGCGCCCTGAAGACATTTGAACGTTGCACAGGCCAATATATAAGGTTTCAAAGGGTGCTCGATACTGCCACCTGGGAGGATGCGGCCGGTATTGCACTTTGGTGATCTCAGGATGATTCCCCATGTTAACCCTGAGTCCGTGTGCCTGTAATCGAATAAAAGAAATAACGATGAAAACCCGACTATACTCGGGTTTTCGGGGGTCCTGGCGCTCAACGCATGGCGAGATAACCCGACTATCCTCGGGTCTGGCGCTGATTGAGATAGTCCTAACACTGTTTATTATTAACCCATTCTCCGCCAATCACATGTTAAGGCGGGTTTCTCCGCCAACACGTAAGGCGTGTTTGAGATCAATATTTCATATTTTCGTCATGGTATTCATATTTCACCCACGGAGTCTTGGCTGATGCTGTCTGAGCCATCACAACTCTGCAACGCTTCAATACAGCCACCTGGTGGCCGATTGGCGAGTTGCCAAACCGGAAGTGCCCATTGGAGCTCGGTCCGTCCCCTATTTTTGTCCGGCCACTTGTTTATCGTCCCGGGGCTCAATACAGACACTGTCGATATGGATCTTTGCCATAACTCAATAATCAACATGATTTGGACGTGTATTAGTAATATACAAACCGGAAATGGATCGCATCGATCAACATCCCATAATTGGGATCTGTTTGATCCACTCTCATCGCCCAACACTACGAGGAGACTGGGGTGAGTTTCAGCGTTTTTCTTTATCATTTTCGATACAAACTGCTCTGATCAATATATCACCCATACTACATAAATCATTTAACGTCGGTCATTGAATTATAAACGACCCCCCCCCCCCCTCCGTTCACCCGCAGATTATCAGTCATGACGTTTAGGACCATGTACAGTTGACATTTTTAATATAGCATGGATCGTATCAAACTGCATTTGATAATCTAATATATGCATTTTTTTTTTATCCACTTTTTCTCCCATTTTCTATATTTTCTCCCATCCCAATTTCATATCATCCAATTCAACCCTCCCCTGTCACAGACGCTGTTTCTTGCCTCCCGCAAGCCGGCTGCAATGTGGACTAAGTCATACATAGCACAAGTCCCCTCCGGTACTTGAGGTAACAGCAGTCGCATCTTTTCACCTGCGCAGCTCGATCTCTCAGTGGCGAGGAGTAACGGGTGGGAGGCTCACGCTGCCCCCGACACTTCCTGATTCTACTGCACAGGCGCACCAACCGACCTGTAGGAGTCGCTGTCCACAACGCCCGATCCCCACCCATCAGTTTCCCACCCCCTAATACGGCCAATGTGTATTAGTACGGACGACCAGCTAAACTGAAAGCAAATGTGGAGCGCTGGGCTCGAACTGATCTAATATATGCATTTATGCCTATATCTCACGTTCTATGAAATACTGCAGAAAACGATAAAAACATATTTATACTCTAGACGGTATTTTAGTATGAATGTGTGAATGAAAAAGTAAAACGTGGTTGGGGGGGAAACACTGTACAACTGCACAAGCAAAGCTGTACATTGGAATATTGACAACCATACTAGGTAATTTACTGTACATTGGAGGGGGTACTTTTATATAAAATGCTTACTGTAGCCACTACAGTAACATCATTAAGTCTGCTATAAGCTATTCTCCCTCTCATGTGTGCAGATCTTTATGCAGTTTTAAAGTTCAAGTTCAAGTTCTTTAATAGTTGTCATACAGAAGTACAGAATACTTTCATACAAAATGCTTCTTACTGTTACGCTCCAGAGACTGTGCTAGACAAGATAGTATCAAATAACATAATAACATAATATAGCATGAATTTAGAAGAAGAAAAATGAGGTCACAGTGTTCGGTATAGACATATGTACAATGTTCTGAGTTACCATATAATATACAATACACAATACTATGCAGTGTACTAATGTACAGTACTATCTAGTGCAAAGCAGAAATGGGATGAGGTACAATTTTAGGTACAATTTACAGTAAGGTGTACGAGTTGTAGTGCAATCCTTCATCCATAAATATAAAGTGTGGGGAGTGGGTGCTACAGTGTGTTTGTTTAAAGTGGGTGTGTGCTATAAAGTGTGTGGAGTGGGTGCTACAGTGTGTTTGTTTAAAGTGAGTGTGTGCGTGTGGATGTGTGTGCTATGTGCGTTTGGTGGTTGTTGTTGTGTAGTGTTCATTCATTGTTCGTTTAGCAGCCTGATGGCCTGGGGATAGAAGCTTCTTCTGAGTCTTTCTGTGCTCGCCTTGAGACTCCGGTATCGCTTGCCTGACCGCAGCAGTTCAAAGAGGCAGTTGTTCGGGTGACTGGAGTCTTTAATGATTCTCTTAGCCTTGCCCCTGCAACGCTTGTAGTAAATGTTCTGGAGGGTGGGGAGCCCCCCTCCAATTGTGCGTTCGGCTGAACGTGTCACTCTTTGTAGTCTGCTTCGGTCTTGTGCAGTGCTATTCCCAAACCAGGAGGTGATGTTGCCGGTCAAGATGCTCTCTATTGTACATGAGTAGAAGTTCTTAAGGATCTTCTGGCTGACTTGGAACTTCCTTAGGCGCCTGAGGAAGTAGAGGCGTTGTCGTGCCTTCTTCACAACACTGTCAATGTGTGTGGTCCATGTCAAGTCCTCGGATATGTAGGCTCCGAGGTACTTAAAGCTGTTGACTCTCTCAACCGGTGCCCCGTCGATGCTGAGGGGGCTGTAGTCCTTGACCCCCGACCTCCTGAAGTCCACAATCATCTCCTTTGTTTTGCTGACGTTCAGGGAGAGGCTGTTTTCCTGGCACCATCCCGCCAGGACCTTGACCTCTTCCAGGTAGGCCCTCTCGTCGTTGGCAGAGATCAGGCCCACCACCACTGTGTCGTCAGCAAATTTGACGATTGTATTGCTACTCCGCTGAGCCACACAGTCGTGTGTGTACAGGGAGTAGAGGAGGGGACTCAGAACACAGCCCTGGGGGGCCCCTATGTTGAGGGTGATGGATGAGGAGGTGCAGTTGCCTGCTCTCACCACCTGGGGTCTGCCAGTCAGGAAGTCCAAGACCCACTGGCAGAGGTCATAGCCCAAGCCCAGGTCCCTGAGCTTGGCTATGAGTATGGAGGGGACTATGGTATTGAATGCCGAGCTGTAGTCGATGAATAGCATTCTCACATAGTTCCCCTGCCTCTTGTCCAGGTGTGATGCTGCTGTGTGCAGCACATGGGATATGGCGTCCTCCGTGGACCTGTTGGGGCGGTATGCAAATTGCAGGGGGTCCATGTTGATGGGGAGGGAGGAGCAGATGTAGCCCTTTACTAGCTTCTCAAAGCACTTCATGGCTATGGAGGTGAGAGCTACAGGGCGGTAGTCGTTGAGGCAAGCAGGCTTGGATTTTTTGGGTACAGGGATAATAGTGGACTTCTTCAGGCAGGTGGGGATGACAGCCTGTTCTAAGGACAGGTTAAATATGTCAGTGAATACTGGGGCCAGTTGGTCGGCACAGACTTTTAGGACGCGGCCGGGGATGCCGTCCGGACCTGCTGCCTTCCTGATATTCACTTTTTTAAAGGTCCGCCTCACCTCATGCTCTGTTACCCTGAACACTGCGCCTCCATCAGCAGCCGACCCCCCCCCCCCCCCATTGCCGAGGCTTGTGAGCTGGTGTTGTTATTACCAGCATCAAACCTCGCATAGAAGGTATTGAGGTCATTTGCTAAGGAGATGTCACTGTTCAGTTTGAGGGAGGCGCCTTTGTAGTCTGTCATCGTTTTGAGCCCCTGCCACATAGCTCTAGAGTCAGCTTGTTCAAACTGGAGTTCAATTTTATCCCTGTAGCGCCGTTTGGCCTCTGACACTGTCCTCCTTACGTTGTATCGCGCCACCTTGTGGTCATTCATGTTGCCTGCCACTAGGCCGTCGTTGTATGCTTTGGTGCGCTCTCTCAGAGCTTCACGGACGGATTTGTCTACCCAGGGTTTTTGATTTGGGTAAACTTTCATTTTGGTAGTGGGGATTGTTTCTTTCACCCTAGTACAAACATAGTCCAGCACTGTCTCTGTGTAGACATTAATGTTATCTGTGTCGCGGAACACATTCCAGTCTGTGTAGTGAAACACTGACCGGATCGTCTCCTCTGACGTCAAATCCCATTTCTGCACCTCTCGCGAGACTACGGGAGTACTTTTAATTCTCTGTTTGTACTTTGGTGAAAGAAAAATGGACGCGTGATCTGATTTACCAAAGCCACTATCAGAATGAGCCTTGTAGCCACCTTTAAATTGCGTGTAACAGTGATCTAGGATGTTACCGCCTCTGGTGTTGCAAGTCACATGCTGATAGAAGTCAGGCAATACCTTTCTCAGATTGGCGCTATTGAAATCTCCCAGCACTAAAATGGCGGCGTTAACGTTCGCCACTTGTATTCTATTTACCTCGTCGTGTAGTCTGGAGAGCGCAACCTTGTTGCTGGCTTGCGGTGGAATATACACTCCGATCAGGACGATCGCCGTTAACTCCCTCGGGAGGAAGAAAGGACGACACTTGATGGTTATATATTCCAGTTCTGGGGAGCAGTGGTTGGATAATTCCTTCACGTTAGTTGGATCGCTCCAATTTTTGTTAAACATGAAGGCAATACCTCCTCCACGTTGTTTACCGGACTCTGATGACCGATCCTTGCGATGGATAAAGAAGTGATCCGCTGGTTGAATTGCGTGGTCTGGAACCTCCGGTGTGAGCCATGTTTCGGTGAAGCAGAGGACGTAAAGCACATTGGCTTTGTTCTGAATGCACTTTGTAGTTATCCTACAGAGAAAAGAAAATGCACTTGACTTGGAATTAATGTACTGTATGCATTCAGAAGTGCTGAATAAATGTTTTATGGACCCATAATAGTGATTATTTATTATTTAAGTTAAGTTTTGCCATAATCATATATTTTTCCATAATCAGGTAGCTGAACAACATTGGTAAAAAAAAATTCTATTCTATGAATCATTTTCAGCCTTTCGGCATTCGGTTTTCGGCCAACTGTTTCCTATTTTCGGTATTGGTTTCGGCCAAGAATTTCCCATTCGGTGCATCCCTAGTCCTAACAGTGTTTATTATTAACACATTGTCTGCCAGGCATTGTGCCCATCTTTGTGCCCTCTCTGCCAGCGCTGTAAGCCTATGGAGTCGCTCACCTTCTTTGCAGGGCTATAACTTTTTAAATATTATAGCTATATCGACATTACTATGGCCCATTCAACATCAGGTATCTATCGTTCCGGATGTGGGAACGTTATATTTTTCCATTCATACCCTCGTGAATATAAGTATGTTTTTAGACTGTATAGCAGTAATTCCTAAAACGCGAGTTATAGGCCCCGACGCATATGATACATTATCGATTGGCGATTTGTTCCTATACACGCTATATTAAAAAATTCAAATGTGTATGATCGGTATACATTCGGCTTCATCATGCGTGAAGGAAAGGGGGGGGGGGGGGGGGCGTTTATAATTCCTTGATTGTCAGTAACGGCTTTTTTTTACTATGGGTTGATACGTTGATCAGATGGATTGCAATGAAATAAATAAACAATCGAGCTGAAAATAACATTAGATTCCTCTTACCGTTCGCCGATGAGTCTGGAGGAATAAGAATTCCAATTATTCGATGGCGATCTGCTAGATCCATTTTCCGTTTGTATGATGCAATAAACGCCGAAATCATATTGATTCTTGCGTTTCGAAAGCGATCCAATGCACTCGAGTGTGTATCTAGACCCACGTTACAATATATCTCTGGCGGAGGATTTTCCCAGATGCACAGAGCGCCACTTCCGGTTTGGCGTGGAGTGTAACTCCCCCGAAATCCACCAGGGGGCGGTATTGAGGCGTTGCAATATCAGACAGGGTCCAGCTGCGTCCCGGAGGGAGGCTGGATGAATTATGAATGCCATGGTGAAAAAATGAAATATCGATCCCAAAAATGAGTTTACTCGCTGTTGGCGCACAACGATTGGCGGGCAATAACGAGTATACTCGTTGTTGGCGCACAATGTGTTAAGAGTCAGATAGTCCTAACAGTGTTTATTATTAAGAGTCAGATAGTCCAAACAGTGTTTATTATTAAGAGTCAGATAGTCCTAACACTGTTTATTATTAAGAGTCAGATAGTCCTAACACTGTTTATTATTAAGAGTCAGATAGTCCTAACAGTGTTTATTATTAAGAGTCAGATAGTCCTAACAGTGTTTATTATTAAGAGTCAGATAGTCCTAACACTGTTTATTATTAAGAGTCAGATAGTCCTAACAGTGTTTATTATTAAGAGTCAGACAGTCCTAACAGTGTTTATTATTAAGAGTCAGACAGTCCTAACAGTGTTTATTATTAAGAGTCAGATAGTCCTAACACTGTTTATTATTAAGAGTCAGATAGTCCTAACAGTTCTCAAATTCACCAGAACTGAAGACAGAACTTCAACGTCAAAATACACTGTGATTTCTGTTAACGTTAGAGAGAATGAGATGTGGTCTAATGCTCTAACTTGCTGTGTGGTTCTGAATCTAAACTGAATGGACAGCCATGCCATACCTATAACACCCATTATCACCGTATCAGTGCCGATCCTTTATATACCTCACTATGGAGGGGCTGTCGTGGTGTGTGCCTAGAATTCTACCCGACAGTGCATTACATACAATCCTCTACCTACCTGTGAAAGCAGCTGAGAGCCGCCACCCCAAACTCCACCCCGGCCACACCTCCCGCTATCGTTCCGGTCCAACTCTGTTTCAACACGCCCTGCACGGCCCGCAAGGTCTCGTGAGGAATGTAGTTGAGCTGGAACACCACCTGTAGAATAACCCAATGGACAATCCTCAGACACGGTTTAACGCAAGATATCATGCTGTGAAGAAGACCTTCCTATCTATTGCAAATCAGATCATTAATGGGGGTAAACAGAACATTAATAAGGGGTAAACAGAACATTAATAAGGGGTAAACAGAACATTAATAGGGGGTAAACAGAACATTAATAGGGGTAAACAGAACATTAATAGGGGTAAACAGAACATTAATAGGGGGTAAACAGAACATTAATAGGGGGTAAACAGAACATTAATAGGGGGTAAACAGAACATTAATAGGGGGTAAACAGAACATTAATAGGGGGTAAACAGAACATTAATAGGGGGTAAACAGTAAACATTTTCCAAGATGGCTGCACGTTTGTGAGTTGTGAGTTTGTCTCTGTTTTTATCTCGTCTAATGTCGGCTAAACTGGATTAAATTCCCATCATTTTTCTTGGAAGCAACAGTAGTCTACATGCTACATGAAAATCAACCTTTGAGCTGGACTACGTGCTTACTCCTAAACTCCTGCTTGCTGCTACAATAGCTGAGTCACTGTCAACTGAGCTGTGAGTTTGTCTGATTGATAATCAATCAGTCTATGTTTTTACCTCGACTAATGTCGGCTGAACTGGATTAAATTCCCAATCATTTTGTCTGGAAGCAACAGTAGTCTACATGCTACATGAAAATCAATCTTTGAGCTGGACTACGTGCTTACTCCTAAACTCCTGCTTGCTGCTACAATAGCTGAGTCACTGTCAACTGAGTTGTGAGTTTGTCTGATTGATATCAATCATTCTCTGTTTTTACCTCGACTAATGTCGGCTGAACTGGATTAAATTCCCAATCATTTTGTCTGGAAGCAACAGTAGTCTACATGCTACATGAAAATCAATCTTTGAGCTGAACTACATGCTTACTTAGATGAAGGAATGGGTACAATAGGAGACACGCCTCCAGTTTTTCAAAAGTTTTTGACACGCCTCAGCTTCTGAGCTGAAGGCGTGTTTTTGCGGACCTCCCAAACTTTCAAACTTTAGACTGTTTTCTTTATACGTTTTTCTTTTTCTTTCTTTCTACCACAAGACGCGGCCACTGATGGGTCCATGGGACTTGGATAAGTCCTGTGGACCCAACTCTGGCCACTGACCACATGAGCGAACGGGTACATACGCACACAATACACGGCCACTGATGGATCCATGGGACTTGGTAAAGCACTATGGACCCAACTATGACCACTGATAAAAACGTAACTACACTAGCATTATAAGACCTAAACATTGCTACCTACCATACAAGTGCATTGGTTTAGTGCACTTCCGGTTGCCACTGAGCGGAAATGTTTGTGCGGACCTGTTCTCCCAAACTGGTAAGCAAATTACTGTTTTTACGTTATTCTCATTTTTACGTTACTATTATTATTATTATTATTTTTTTTTAAACATTGAACTTAACTGATCACTATGACTTTATTGCTTTTATCGTTATATATGCCTATAATTGTGTACAGCACTTTGAGCTACATGACATGTATGAAAGGTGCTTTATAAATACTTACTTACTTACTTACTTACTTACTTACTTACTCCTAAACTCCTGCTTGCTGCTACAATAGCTGAGTCACTGTCAACTGCGTCTGACTAAACACCACCAAGCATCACCACCAACTGTGCTGCTCTTCACTCCTCTCCTATAATCGGTCTGCTCATCTCACACTGCTTGCTGTTTCCGGGCCTGGCTCCGGGTCTAGTCAACGACCCCTTACCCCTCTGCGATCCTCTCATACCTCCCCCTGGTCTCGTCCAACTGCTACCCCTCGAATCCCCTACCCTCTCGTACACATTTGTGTTCAAAGCCGTTCTGTTGTGCATCGAACTTTTGCTGAAATCATGCGTGTTGCGTTCGCTGTACTAACTCTGTTCTATTTGCTAACACAAATGGAACAGCAAGGAAATGGACTTGGTGAACTTTTCTCGTCCCGTTTATCACTCCAGCACACAAAATCCACTTGGACCTTTCTATCTAGGTTCAGGTGTAGTAGACCTACTAGAATTGTGACTTTATCCCCAGATCAATTGTCTGTTACCATGATATGTCACTATGCACTAAAAAACTATTTCACTATGTCAACGGACTCTCTTTTCTACTCCATTCTAAGCTCTGATGTAAATTCAAAGTGTAACTCCCCTAAAATGGCTAAATTAAGATGCATGGTTGTGTTACTGCTGATGATCTCTGGTAATGTTCAACCAAATCCTGGTCCTGATCTTCATTGTATTCAGACTCCTTTTGACTTCAATGCAAGATCTGGACTTGGCATCATTCATGTAAATGTTAGAAGTCTCTTGCCGAAAATTGATTTTGTTCGAATCTGGGCGCAGACAACGGGAGCTGATATCATTATAATTTCTGAGACTTGGTTAAACAAATCTATTTGCGATAAAGACATTTCCATTGATGGCTATAATTTAAGTCGTACTGATCGTCCTAAACGTGGTGGTGGCATAGCTGTCTATGTTAAATCCAAATACCACACCAAAGTGTTAGTAACGAAATCTATACCTAAGCAGTTCGAAATAATCGCCTTACAAATTGAATTACCAAAGGGTTGCAATGTCACGGTTGTCGGCTGTTACAGACCTAATTCTGCTGTAAAGGAAACGTTAGCCGCAATATCTGACATTATTTCCCAATTAACGGACAATGAAATAGTCATTGTTGGTGATTTCAATTGGGACTGGTTATCTCCGGCGTCAGATGAATTTAAAGCATATTGCAATTCAATGAATTTTACGCAATTAATACTCTCCCCAACTCGCCCAAATCTGAAATGTCCTGAAAAATCTACACTTATTGACTTGTTCTTAACAAATAATCCTCATAAGTATACCTCGATAGGCATGTTTCCTAATGACGTGAGTGACCATTGTGTTATTGCGGGTGTTAGGGATACAAAGATATCGAAGTCAAAACCTCGCTACATTATTAAACGTGATACAAAGCACTTTTTTGAACAGGGATTTTGGCAGGATATGTACCTAAATGATTGGAGCAGGGTCTCTTTAATACCTGACGTTGAATTAGCATGGAATCTCTTCCTGGATATGTTTTTGCCAATTGTAGACAGATACGCCCCCTTTAGGAAGTATAGAGTTAGGGGCAGGGATAACCCCTGGTTTTCTAAAGATTTATCCAACCTCATACGAGAAAGGAATCTCATCTGGGCCAAGGCAAGGAAGGCAAACTCTGAAGCTCTCTGGACCACTTTTAGATGTTTAAGAAATAAATGTACTTCCTTAGTAAAGAAGGCCAAATCAAGTTTTTATCTCACTCTCACAACAGAAAACCTAAATAACCCACAGAAATTTTGGCAGACAATCAAATCCTTATCCCCAAATAGCACAGCTGGTCTTCCACCCTGTATTGTATCTGGTCTATCTACTGTGTATGAGAAAACTGAGATGCTCAACTGCTTTAACAAACACTTTGTCTCTTCTGGGTTTCTCTTTGATCAAGTAACAAACAATACCATAACACAGGTCCCACTTGAAACTGAGCCCCCATCACATAATACATTTGATTTTCAGCCCTTCTCTATTGGTGAAGTGCATAAAGCCCTTAAGAATTTGAATCCTAAAAAACGGGCTGGGCCAGACAAACTGGATCCCTATTATTTAAAGCTTTCTGCTGATTTTATTGCAGAACCTCTAACTTATATTTTTAACTTAACCTTGACTTGTAATGAAATACCCAAGATTTGGAAAAAGGCTCATGTTCTACCCCTGTTAAAAGGTGGTGAGCCTTCAAACCCCAACAACTACAGGCCAATTTCTAATTTGTCAGCTTTAGCCAAGATACTGGAAACTCTGGTAAGTAATCAGCTGAAGGAGTTCTTATATAACAATGCTATTTTATCTTGTGATCAATCTGGTTTTAGGAAATGTCACAGTACCGTTACAGCAGCTACAAAGGTAGTAAACGACATAATTGGGGCTTTAGATAGGAAACAACATTGTGCTTCCCTTTTTATTGATTTTTCAAAGGCATTTGATACAGTGGACCATAATATAATGAAGCATAGGCTAATTAATGTAGGACTGTCTGACTCTGCTGTTGGCTGGTTCTGTAATTATCTTGCTGACAGGACTCAGGCTACGTTTAGACGAGCGTTTTGTGAACAGAAACCGCAAAAGTCGTCTTGCGGTTTCACTTTTAATTTTGCGTTTAGACGAGCGTTTTGGGGTGGAATTCTCTGTGCAGACGAGGCTGTAACGACGGAGCACCGCTGTCACACGATTGGCGCATATGTCACATGACGTGCTGTGAAGACCCGCCCTACTCTGCCTCTGATTCGCAGACTGTGGATGGGGAATGTGATTGGACCAAAGCAGAGTCACTCACAGACAGTGGGTCCACTCACGCCGCGGGACAGATTCTTGTGTATTTAACCCTTTCACTGCCACACGACAGCCGGTTGTGTGATAGTAAAGGGTTAACCTTCTGTCGTGTGGCAGTGAAAGGGTTAAAAGTACTGCTATAACGCTACGTTCAGAACACAGAACGGCGCGGGCCAGTCGAGGCACCTGCTGGCCCTGTAATTGGAATGAGTACACTTTAAATCCTTTAACGAGGATCCATTGGAGGGCAAGTCTGGTGCCAGCAGCCGCGGTAATTCCAGCTCCAATAGCGTATCTTAAAACTGGACTGATTCTTGTGTCTTTAAAAGTACTGCCAATGTAGCCTTCAAGTGATCTCCGTTGATATAGTCAGACATACTTGCTTTGTTTACGTCTCGGCTACTGGCGCTTACCTGCTACCTGTGACGTAAGCAGTACGCGCGACCAGAGCCGTGACAACCCTTTCGTCATCGTTTTAACAGATTTATACGGTTTAATAGTTTAGACGAGAGCGCAAAGGTTTTGCGTTTCTAGGAATTCCACCCTGGAAGGTAGTCTCACTTTTTTGCGGTTTCACCCCGTAAAAACGCTGTTTCCGTATAAACGAAAGGCACATCCGTAAAAATATTTTTGCGGATTCACCTGCTAGCGTTTCCGTCTAAACGGGGCCTCAATGTGTTCAGGCTGATGGTTTTTATTCTGATGTTTTATCTGTCCACAAGGGGGTGCCACAAGGTTCTGTTCTAGGACCATTGTTATTTACAATCTATATCAATAATCTAGGCAAAGATTTTCCAGATGCAAACTTTCATTTTTACGCTGATGACACTGTCATTTACTGTTGTGCTAATACGTTGACAAAAGCTCTGGAAAGTTTGCAAAATACGTTTAAAGAAATAGAATCCCAACTTCAGCAACTAAAGCTTGTTTTAAATCCGGAAAAAACAAAAATTATGATTTTTACTAAATCCAAAACAAAAATGCCTTGTCTTGCCTCTATACACACATCGCAAGGCATTCCAATTCAGATTGTGTCGACTTTTAAATACCTTGGCTTTTTACTTGATGACAGCTTGTCTTTTAAACCACACGTTGAAAGCCTGGTCAAGAGGCTAAAAGTGAGGTTGGGTTTCTTTTTCAGAAACAAATCATGCTTTTCTTTTAATGCAAAGAAGCAACTAGTTGCTGCCACTTTTTTACCAGTATTAGATTATGGTGATGTTTTATACATGAATGCCTGTTCCACCTCACTACACATGTTGGACACTGCTTACCATGGTGTATTAAGATTTATTTCTGGATATAGATCACTTACCCATCATTGCACTCTGTATGCTAAAGTTAACTGGCCGTCCTTGACTGCCCGTAGACTGCTTCATTGGTACACCTTCATTTATAAAGCAATTATTGGTCACCTCCCTTTTTACCTCGGTTCATACCTCACCATCACATCAAACCCATTTTACAGCTTACGATCCCAGGGCTATTTATATGCCTCAGTACCCAGAACCCGCACAGAGTTTGGGAAAAGGGCCTTCATGTTCTCTGCTCCCTCTGCCTGGAATGGACTTCAAAAAACTTTGAAACTGCAGGCCCTCACTACCATATCTGATTTTAAAGTTCAAATTAAGGGCATTTTAAAGAATGAGATGGGAGAATGTCGCTGCTTCACTGTATAATGTGCTGTTATATTTTATGTTTTTAACCTGACCTTCTCTCCCCAGCAACCTCCTGCAGGGCCTCACCTTCCATCCTCTTTCTACCTTTTTACCCTACCCTCCAATCTCCCCCTGATCCCATTCAATCTGATTTGCTGCAGCTCAAATGTATCCCCTTGCCCCACTTTGCCTTTTATGTCTCTGTCTGTGTTTTGTGTATTTTTGTATGTTTGTTTTTTGTTTTTGCTGCCATTTTGGCCAGGTCTTGCTCGAAAAAGAGATCTTTGATCTCAAGTGACTACCTGGTAAAATAAAGGTAAAAAAAAAATAAACTGTCACACTACCGACGGCGAGTGAAAGGGTTAAATAATTATTAAATTTCTTTTTTTTTATATAACTTTCTTTTTATTGTTTTTCACAATAAGCAAACAATCACAAACAACAAGACATAAGGGGCGGCCGGGTGGGTGGTAATCTGGTCGTTGTAAACAGCGACTCCTACAGGTCGGTCAGGGCGCCTGCACAGCGAGGAAGGGATCTGGGTGAGGTAGTGTGCCCTCCCACGCGTTACACTTCACCAATGAGATTCCTCGCTGCCAGGTGAAAAGAGGCTGCTGGCTGTCTCCTATGTATCGGAGGAAGCATGTGATAGACTTCAGGGCTCCCTAGACCGGCAAGTAGGGGGAAAATGCGCGCAACGACCAGGAAGGGGAGGGGGGAATTGGCATAACGACTAAATTGGGATGGGAGGAAAATACAAGAAAAAATAGGAGGAGAAAAAGTAAAAAAAAAAAAAACAAGACATAACAAAAACACAATCCCGGGCTGCATTATTAGTGATTATTTAATTTATCGCGTATTATTCAGTGCGATGATCCTCACCGTCTCCAGCAGTGAGAAGAACAGCTGGTGGACGGGGGCGGCCTTGCGCCACACGCAGGCAGCAAGCCGGGCCAGAGACTGGACGCTCCACTCCAGGAGGAAGAAGTTGCCCGTGTCCCACTCCCACACCGTCCGTAGGGTCCGCAGGATCTGGCCACACAGCAGGGGGTCGCTGGAGCGCAGGAAGGAGCTCTGCAGGAGAAGGAACGCTTGCAGGTTCTTCACAGCGCAACCTGGGGACACAGGTCGGAGAGAGGAGAGGAGTGGAGGATTAGGAAAGGATTAGTCCGCAAAGCATCAAGGAAGCTGTAGTGGTCACTTAGGAATCTACTGGATAATGTGCTCCTGAGCAACTTTGTGATCATTTACTGTAACCCTTCAGACAAAGAGCCATATAACCCTGTTTTAACAGAGTGTTGCATTTGCCAGTTGCAACGTCAATTAAAATCACTTGGCAAGTGAATGTGATATATCACGGGAAATGTAACGCCCCAACTCTGGACTCCTTCAAAAAAACTCCTCAAAACCCACCTCTTCAACTTGGCCCCTAATTTCCTACATTGAATGTTGTGTCTGTCCACCATGTTTGTTATTGTTGTTTTCCCCCTATGTAAAGCGACCTTGGGTTTTATGAAAGGCGCTTATTATTATTATTATTATTATTAAAAGTACTCAAACTCTACTGTCTTTAAGTATGAATGAACACAACACTTGACAACTTACCATTTTTAGATAAAGACTGAAAAAACATTATTCCTCTGAAAACCTTGAGCAAGACACTTAACCCCTAACTGCTCCAGATGAGCAGGTTGGCACCTTGCATGGTCGCCTCCGCTGTCAGTGTGTGAATGTGTGAGTGAATGGGTGAATATGAGGCATACGTTGGAAAGCGCTTTGGATAAAAGCTGCTATATAAATGCAGTCCATTTATGACTACCATTTACTGGAGGTATCCAATTGTCACGGATGTTGAGATTTTATAGTTTAATGTTAGATTTTCTACGTCAGGCTTACCGACTCCCTTTCGTTCAGACAGTAGAATACAGTCTCACATAGAAGGCACCTTCTGCGAGAAGCAGACCGACCCATCACAACTGTTGCTTCCCTCTGCCTAACGGTTACTTTCAGATCAAGTTATCCTCAATTGAATAGGGAGGTGTAGTCTGACGTCACTTTAGTTTCCTGCACGGTCCACCCGTATAGGGATTTATCATTGGAAAAATGTGTTTATCGGCTATTGTAATAAAGCTGCCTCAAGCTTTCCATTTTTGCACAAAATTTTTTCCCTTCTATCACTAACATTATTGTTTAAGCATTTTTGGTTGAAATAAAGTTAGTTAAAAGGTTGTTTAATTTGTCATTAAAAAAGAACTACACTTACAAGTAGAACGTTTAGTGTTGTCGCCTAATACACGTCACGGGCCGGCCATTGTGTAGTTTCTCAGTGAATGAAAACATAAACGTTGTTATTTTGCTACTTTGACGATGAATTGCAAACATTTTCATGTTGAGCTATAGATTGTGGATGAATACACACAGAAAGGTATACCATGCCAATGTTCATGCTTTATTTGTTTTAAACGAGACGATTTAGAAATGTATCCATTGAGAATACATTGCAATTTCAAGTGGGTCAAGTGCCGAACGCACAATTGGAGGTGGGCTTCCCACTCTCCAAGACATTTACAACAAGCGTTGCAGGGGTAAGGCTAAGAGAATAATCAAAGACTCTAGTCACCCAAACAACTGCCTCTTTGAACTGCTGCGGTCAGGCAAGCGAACCAGAGTCTCATGGCCAGTACAGAGAGACTCAGAAGGAGCTTCTATCCCCAGGCCATCAGGATGCTCAACGAAAATAACACTATGTAACAAACCATCAAATACACTCACAGCACACACGTACACACTCACTTTAAATAAACAACTCACGGCGCCCCAGTGGCGAACCACATAACGCGCTGAGTCGCGGCACGGCCGACCCGGGTTCGGTTCCCGGAGCCGTCGTTATTTACAGAATGTCTTCCCCCCACTCTGTCTCCCGTTCCTCCTCTCTCTTTCTCTACTGGACTGCCCAGTAGTAAAAAGCGATAATAAAAAAAAAAAAAAAAAAAAAAAAAAAAAAAAAGCACCCACTTTACCCACTTTAGACACTTTAACTCAAGAGTCAGACAGTTTAAGCCACGCTTAAGTGCACCAGAGGGCGCTAAAGAGCCACCGCTTTAATCAATGGGAGGAGTGGGAGATTTGCGAGTGCTTAAAATATATCTTAAATTATGGCTATGGGTCTAATACTCTCGTCGATTATCAGTGAGTTTTCAAGTTTCAAGTTTCTTTAATAGTTGTCATACAGAAGTACAGAATACTTTCATACAAAATGCTTCTTACTGTTACGCTCCAGAGACTGTGCTAGACAAGATAGTATCAAATAACATAGTATAGCATGTAATTTAGAAGTAGAAAATGAGGTCACAGTGTTCAGTATAGACATATGTACAATGTTCGATGCAGAATAGACGTAACTGAGTTACCATATAATATACAATACTATGCAGTGTACTAATGTACAGTACTATATAGTGCAAAGCAGAAATGGGATGAGGTACAATTTAGGTACAATTTACAGTAAGGTGTACGAGTTGTAGTGCAATCCTTCATCAATAAATATAAAGTGTGGGGAGTGGGTGCTACAGTGTGTTTGTTTAAAGTGAGTGTGTGCTATAAAGTGTGTGGAGTGGGTGCTACAGTGTGTTTGTTTAAAGTGAGTGTGTGCGTGTGGATGTGTGTGCTATGTGCGTTTGATGGTTGTTGTGTAGTGTTCATTGTTCGTTTAGCAGCCTGATGGCCTGGGGATAGAAGCTTCTTCTGAGTCTTTCTGTGCTCGCCTTGAGACTCCGGTATCGCTTGCCTGACCGCAGCAGTTCAAAGAGGCAGTTGTTCGGGTGACTGGAGTCTTTAATGATTCTCTTAGCCTTGCCCCTGCAACGCTTGTTGTAAATGTTCTGGAGGGTGGGGAGCCCCCCTCCAATTGTGCGTTCGGCTGAACGTGTCACTCTTTGTAGTCTGCTTCGGTCTTGTGCAGTGCTATTCCCAAACCAGGAGGTGATGTTGCCAGTCAGGATGCTCTCTATTGTACATGAGTAGAAGTTCTTAAGGATCTTCTGACTGACTTGGAACTTCCTTAGGCGCCTGAGGCGTTGTCGTGCCTTCTTCACAACACTGTCAATGTGTGTGGTCCATGTCAAGTCCTCGGATATGTAGGCTCCGAGGTACTTAAAGCTGTTGACTCTCTCAACCGGTGCCCCGTCGATGCTGAGGGGGCTGTAGTCCTTGACCCCCGACCTCCTGAAGTCCACAATCATCTCCTTTGTTTTGCTGACGTTCAGGGAGAGGCTGTTTTCCTGGCACCATCCCGCCAGGACCTTGACCTCTTCCAGGTAGGCCCACTTGTCGTTGGCAGAGATCAGGCCCACCACCACTGTGTCGTCAGCAAATTTGATGATTGTATTGCTACTCCGCTGAGCCACACAGTCGTTTTTTGCTTGCAGTCAGCTCGTGAGTTGCTTGCAGTCAACATGTACAAAACGGATTGTTTTTTCATCGGTACATTTCCGTTTTATACCGTTTTGAATACGAGTATAGTTTTGGTGATTTCTAGTAATTCCAGAGAAAGACGCGATAATAGCCCTTTAGTGGAATACACAAAACACGTTGTCATTTTTCTGCTGATTATCGAATCTTCCTGAAATCAACGCTAGATCATAATTATTATCCTTCCTCGTGCACGCATGCAATGTTGTTTAGACCGGCGCGCCGCTCCCCCCCCCTCCTCCCACCCAATGGAAAACAGCCACACATACACACACAGATACAGCGTCGATCGGGTAGAAATACATATCAGATCAACGATCAAATGTATATATAATGTTCTTACCTTGTATCTGATGTAATGCAAAAGAAATAATCCAATTATCTGATCGCCATTTGAAGTACTGGGCGCGGAGGTCCGTGCCACGTTCAACAGCATTGCATATGAGGGGGGGGGGGCAGCGTCGCATATGTATCGTTGAAATCAGGTTACCTCGCCTGATTATTTAAACCACGCCCGCACGGCTTGGATCGTCCCAGAAAAAACCTATACCATTCCCAGTGGAGTGCAATACCAGCCGGAAGGCGTAGGGGGCGGTATTTGCCCTTTTGCGAGCTCAGACCCATTCCCAACGATAACATCAGGCTGGATGGTTGAAAATGAATGGATATCGCTAATAAAAGAAATAACGATTAAAACCCGACTATACTCGTGATTGGCGCTGAACGGTCGGCGAGTTAACCCGACTATCATCGGGTCTGGCGTCCAATGAGTTAACACACTTTATATTTATTGGTAAAGAGATTTGCACTACAATTCATACCTCATTGCACCTTACCCTAAGTTGTACCTCATCCCATTTCTGCATTGTACTGTATACTGTATTGTAACTCAGTTACAAATTTTTTCTACTCTGTATTGTATATTGTATATATGTATATTGAACACTTGTTTACACTTTGTTTACATACTTTTGACTGTCTATTTTATACTTTATCTATTTGTATCTAGCACACTCTCAGGAGCATAACAGAAGAAAGCATTCCACATAAAAGTATTCTGTATCTTTGTATGACAACTAATAAAGAAACTTGAAACTTGAACTTGAACTTGGGGCGGGCCGCGCGGGAAACAACAATGACGTAACCACAACACCTCCCTGTACGGTTTGCTTCTTTGTTTACAGTAAGATTTTGACTCGCCGATAGTGTGAGAAGCTAGTCACGCACTATCAGGAGGTCAAGGAGCTTCGGTTAAAAGGATCTATTTATCATATTTCGCTCTAGCAAGGTCGGACGGTCAATTCCGTAGAGGAAGGAAAAACAGTTAAATCACAAAGAAGCCATTACCCTGCGGCGCGCGCTGAACTCCCAAAGCAAAATCGAGTTACACCTACATAGATAGATTGAAAACAAACAATCAAGCGCGTGCAAAGACAAGAGCAAGGTGTCGTAATTCAACGCTGATGGATTTTGGTTCCTGCGATTGTCAAAATATTCAGAAGAGGCGTTGGGTTTTGGGAGCGGAGGCTCACTTGGTTTTCGCTGTAAATAAATATACAAGTGGTCGTTAATCGGATTCATTTTCACACTTAATCAAAATCACATCAGAGCCAAATAAGATCAGCCCCCAAACAGACCTCTGCTGCCTACGCTGGCAAGAGAGCTACTCCTCCCGGTGATAGATCGGTGCAATGTGTGTGTGTGTGTGTGTGTGTGTGTGTGTGTGTGTGTGTGTGTGTGTGTGTGTGTGTGTGTGTGTGTGTGTGTGTGTGTGTGTGTGTGTGTGTGTGTGTGCACGCGTTATAGGTGCACTTCTGTTTACGAGTGTTGGATGGAGGTGTGTGTGTGTGCGTGTGTGCATGTGTGCATGTGTGCATGTGTGCATGTGTGCGTGTGTGTGTGTGTGTGTGTGTGTGTGTGTGTGCGTGCGTGTGTGTGTGTGTGTATCTATGATAGATGGCTGGGTGCTGGTAGACTGGTGGTGAATGGATGCGGGGCGTCCTAACGCGGTTAGAGCAGAAGCCTCCACTTCATCATTCCCAGACATAATCACCTCAGCTTCCTGTTAACCTGAGGGATGCTTGGGGGGGGGGGGTGCTTGAGTGGTCAGAGTGGCTGGATGGGTGAGGGTGGATGATGTGATGTGAGAGAGAGAGAGGTGTTAGAGGTCAGGGGTCGGAGGAGGAAGGGGAGGGCGACCTGTGGGGTCAACTTGATTTCCCCTTAAAACGCTTACGCCGAATCAAAAGGGGATAAATCTGTATCCTGGGTCAGTGGTTCATGTTCTTGATATTTATTTAACTGCCGACTCTAATGCTGTTTCAAAAAGCACGTTTGTTGTACAAAGGCAAAAGAAAGCGTGTCATTTTGACAGGCTCAACATCCGGTTTGAAGAACGAGCAAAGGTTTTGAAATATTTAAACTTTTTACTGTGACATATTCTGCTGTTGCTGCAATGACTGTTGCCATCAGCAGATTTTGCCATCATGATCTGATGAGCTAGTTTATATTTAAACATATCATAGGCTGTGAGACAGGGTATGGGGGGGGGGGGGGGGGGTTCCAGAATGGCAGAACTAACTGTTGAGCCGGCCTAACTCACCAGTGAAGGGAGGTGCCCACTTGATAGCCCTGGCCCTCGCTGCCCATCTACACGTTTGGGTTTGGATGGCCAGTAGTTATTGGTAGTGTATTGTTGTTATGTAGCATTGGCATTGTCAATATCTGGAGCTCACATCAAAGGGGCCTTAGGTCTGTTGACGTTGGTAACGCTGTTTGGGGGCCATTATGGACCATGTTCTACACTAGACCCAGGGATCTTTTTCAGCCGGACCAGGATCAGAATTTAATTAATGAAGTCTTATCTACAAATATTACTAGCGCTCTTATCAACAGTATATTGTCAAAGTGTGCTCCAAAATAATTGGAGTAAAACAGAGAGACCTATGTTCTCTCTGGACGGACCAGGTGGTCAAGAAGGGGACGAGCATCACAAATCTCTGTCTCAGCGGTTTTCGCTGTTGCCTTCTGGCCGCCGTTATGACGTTCCACCAAGTAGGACCAACCGTTACGCCAAATCTTTTGTACCCTCGGCTATCAGACTTTCTTTTTTTTTTAATCCACTTTTTCTCCCCATTTTCTATTTTTCTCCCATCCCAATTTCGTATATCCAATTCTTCCCTCCCCTGTCTTGAACGTTGTTAGACTATGCCTCCCACAGGTCGGTTGTAGTGAGGACAGAAGCCCCTCCGGTACACAAGGAGGCAGCCTGTTGCATCTTTTCACCGCAGCAGCTCGAACTCTGTGGCGAGGAGTAACGCGTGGGAGGCTCATGCTGCCCCCGTCACTTCCTGCTTCCGTCGCACCGGCGTCACCAAACCGACCTGTAGGAGTCGCTGTCCACAACGTCAAATCCCCACCCACCGGCTTTCCCACCCTCTAACACTTGCCAATTGTGTTAGTATGAACGACCGGCCAGCCGGCAGCAACGCCGAGAGCTGGGCTCAAACCCAGCGTCTCCTGCGTTAGAGGTGAGCGCCTTGCCCACTGCGCCAATCAGCCGCCCGGCTATCAGACTTTTAAACACATACAGTAGTCATTTTAAGTAGCCTTTTACACTTAGTTGTCTGTTTTTACTTTTACTTTTACTGGATTGTGTATTGCATGGAATGTTGTTGTTGCCGTGCTGTCATTGAGATGTTTTTGTTTTTGTTGTTTGTTGCTTTTCTTACTCGTGAAGCTACAAATATGAATTGCCCCACGTGGGATCAATAAAGTTAATCTGAATCTGAATCATATTATGTGGACCCAAAAGACAGTAGGATTCATGACTCATCTTTGGTTCTGATCCAAAAACAAAACATTGTACAAGACACTGGCAGGTTGTCAAGCTTGTGCTTAATCTATTGTCAGTTAACCAAATTGTGTTCAGTCTAAAGAAAACGACATACATTAGCTGCTAAGAATTTCAATTGGCTTTTGAAACTCTGAATCCACTAATGGCTGCAGTAGATTCGTACCCTGGTTAGGGAGAGTGCACACGGAGAGGGTAAAGATTTGGATTTGGTGCGATAGGGAGGTGAGATTACCTTTAGTGAGTGGAGGGTCAAACTTGAAGCCTGGGGGCTGGGGGTTGCTGACACACAGGGCGACCTTCAGCTCACTCTTCCCAAACAGAGTGAGAGACGCCACGAGAGTCAGCAGGTCCTCAACCGGCTGGAATTGGTCCACACACACGCCTTCCTCACAGCTGGCATGAGAGAGAGAGAGAGAGAGAGAGAGAGAGAGAGAGAGAGAGAGAGAGAGAGAGAGAGAGAGAGAGAGAGAGAGAGAGAGAGAGAGAGAGAGAGAGAGAGAGACAAAGACAGAGAGAGAGAGACAAAGACAGAGAGAGAGAGACAAAGACAGAGAGAGAGACAAGAGGTAAACAAGCAATATCTGTGACTGCATACGTGCGTGCAACCACACGTGAAAGCATGCACACACAGACACACACACCCTGTCTTTCAGTACTGAGTTACCTTCGGCTGCTTCCCCCTCAAAGTGAATCAGGACATAGCAATCGGTCGGAGATTTGATGCCTCAAACCTATTGTTTCCCGTATGATAGCCATGCCCAATATACACGAGTAATTGCGATCGCGATGGGACGACTGGGATTTATTAATTTTGGAGTACATTCTGACTAAGGTAAGGTCTATTTTAGGTAACCTGCTGGTATTTTTTTTTACCTAAAACATGCTTTTGTACCGATCACAGTATCGTATTTTACCTAACCTAAAACATGCTTTTGGTAACGATCGCAGTTTCGAGGTAAAACAACCCCCCCCCCCTTGATGATTTTGTGAAGAAACATATATATATGGTATATACCTTTGATTTGGAAATATTTGGCATAATGCATATAACACGTCATATCTCGCGATCTAGAAAAAAAGACAATTTAAAGATTATTTTGGAAAGGGGTGATGTTTAGCATGGAATAGCGCACAAACTAAATGTATGTATGTAGAAATTAACTGGTTAGTCAGTGTTGGACTATAAACAATGCCTGTCAAATGAGCCATACTATTGTCTCCATAGCTATAATACAGAACACATGATGGGTCCGCAAACATCGCGAAAATGGTCAATAGCGCTGGCACCATTGAGTAGAGATGGGAAAACAGCGTGGCGGTCAATGAGCTAATGTGTTCTATTGTGGTGGATCAACATAATGTAGCGATCCGTCATGCAGTAATGTAGGGAAGAAAGAGGAGAGTTTCCTTGTATGGTGCTTTATTTCCAACTCAATATGGGGTTTTACAAGTTGATACTTCCCTTCTCATACACAACACAACTACCTGCTAATACGCTAGCTACACAACAACAACGTAACATCCGGTCTGTCCTCCCATATCTCCCGGGGGGAAACAACACCCCCAGCATAACAGTGGTGCCCCTAAGACCATACAACTAGAGCGACACACAAAACCCCAGAACATTACAATAATTCACCCACGGAACAATGTGTTGGGGATAAGGGTTCCGCACCGACAATTGTGTTTGTTACTTTCCTGTCGGCAAAAGTTCCTGTTAGCTAGCAAGTAGCAAGTAAACAGTGTTGAAGTTGAATAAACGTTTAGCAAGATTTTATTTTGCAAACTACATTTTGTGTCGTCATTTTTAGTCAACGACATTGCATGAATAATGTCGTCACGTTAGTGTCACATGATCTCCATTAACGTGACGTCTCGTCTCGTTTTTTCGTCAGGGGGAAAAAGCTTCGTTGACAACCATTTTTTGTCAGAATTTTCCTTTAACACTGTTCCTCACATTCACCCACTCATTCACACACCGACGGCGGAGGCAACCATGCAAGTCGGCAACCTGCTCATCTGGAGCAATTATGGGGTTAAGTGTCTTGCTCAAGGACACATCGACACGCTGCTCAGGAGGAGCCGGAATCGAACCGGGAACCTTCTGATCACCAGACGACCGCTCTACCTCCTGAGCCACTGTGACCCCAGAGTATCCAGAATAATACCTGAATGTGAATGTTCCCAGTGACTGCGGGCTATTTCAAAGTCAATGCAGTCTCTGTGCTCAACATCTTCCACTGTAGTGATGGGAATTCCGGCTCTTTTTAGAGAGGTGGTTATTTTGGCTCGGCTCACAAAAAATTCCAATAGGGTATATCTGCAGAGCCGCAAGCCCAACGTCTGGCCGGGGCTTACTCTGTTTGAGGCGGGGCTTCTGGGCTTGTACTCTGTTTGACTGTGCATTCGGGCTTGTACTCTGTTTGACTGTGCAGTAGTCAGTTTGTGCTGTTTATTTTTACAAGCAGTGAGGACTCGACAGCATTTGCATTTCTGTGTTCCGTGTTGCAGGTTAGGGTTAGGGTTAAGGTTAAGGTTAAGGTTAGGGTTAGGGTTAAGGTTAAGGTTAAAAATAAACAGCACAAACTGACTACTTCCGGGTTTTACAGGAAACAAGACAAGGTACAAGACCCGACGCCCCGCCCACGCACAGTCAAACAGAGTACAAGCCCCGAAGTCCCGCCTCAAACATTGGGCTTGCGACTCTGCAGATATACCCTACTAAAAAATTCGGCTCCCAACCGGCTCCTCAGATTTTTTGTTGCTTAAATTCATTTATTACCAAAAATTATGTAAAATGTATTACTAATGTAAAGACATGAATTACATTAAATGTGTATCATTTATATAGCTTTAATTACATACTCAACATGAAGCAGAGTGCTAAAAAAAATTGTGTCATAGCTTTTTGCAAGCTCTGGGTTGTAGGTCTAGGTGGTTGTGGTGTGTACTGGATGATGCTGTAGAAAATATTGCAACAGCAGCAACAGTTGCAGTAGACACACTGACACCTTCATTAATAGCAGGTTCCCTTGCTTGTCTTTTATTTTCCAATTGCTAATTGTACTGCTTTTGCAGCTGTCACTAATTTACTCACATTTCCATCTGTTGCGCTAGTGCATGTTCTCTCTCGCTCTCTCTCGTCTCCCTCCCGCCTCCTGTTCATGTGCACTGCGCTGTGTGTCTATAACCCCTCCCCTCCCCTCCCCCTTCTGCTCAGCGTGGACACACAGACGCCACCACAAATATTATTGACCAATCACGTGCGGCTTAAAAAAAAACTAAAAAACATACAAAGAAATTACCGGCACCCGTCGTTCACTTCAAAGAGCCGGCTCTAAGAGCCGTTTCGTTCACAACCGACACATCACTATTCCACTGTTTGAATTGTCCTGAGGGAGTAAACCCCATCCCACCTGCTGCTTCCAAGCAGAGGAAAACAAACATGATCTGACCCAGGTCTAGGGCCTGTTGCACTTCAGTCTTAAAGGAACACGCCATCATTTTGGGAAATTAGCTTACCGTCTTCTCCAGAGAGAGATAATAAGATAGATACCAGTTTCCTCTGCGTTCAGTAGAAAGCTATCTGGCTGCACGTTAGCCTGGCTTAGCACAATGAATGGAAGCGGACATGGCCGGTTAGCCTAGGCATTGTCCAACTAACACCTCTCCCGAAGGCTAACCGGCCATGTCCGCTTCCATTCATTGTGCTAAGCTAGGCTAACGTGCAGCCAGATAGCTTTCTACTGAACGCAGAGGAAACTGGTATCTATCTTATTATCTCTCTCTGGAGAAGACGGTAAGCTAATTTCCCAAAATGATGGCGTGTTCCTTTAATAGTATATTGCACTCTGTATACTGTATATCTTACCGTTTCAGGATGTTCTCCAGGGCGGTGTAGCCGTTGTTGTTGTCAAACTCGGTGAACAGGGCCGGGTTGAGGGGATAGCTGTCGCTGATGAAGCTAAACACGGCCACGGCCACCTCAGCCAACACCGGCCCGGGGATGTCAGCGTTGATCCGCAACAGGTTCTGAATGCAGAATCGCACGCAAGTCTTAGCTGAGGAGAGGGAGGAACAGAGGGACATCCGCTGGGTTGGTGGATTAACAAATTGGAGATTTTCAGAGATTTGCAGCAGGAAAATCTTTTGATCATTGCTGAATAAGTATCGTTATTCAATAGGACTTTACTTGAAGGGTCTCTCCAAGGTATAACAATGTATCAAGGTATCATAAACACAAGGGGTGGAGGACGCCATCGGGGTGGAGGACACCATCATCTATATGCTCCACAGAGTGTACACACACCTGGAGCAGCTCAGTCAGGAATGGATTATGTTCTTTGATTCCTCCAGTGCCTTCAACACCATCCAGCCATCACTGCTAGCGGAGAAGCTCTCTGTGATGCAGCTGGAGCACGGCTTGGTGGCCTGGATCAAGGACTACCTCACTGAGAGACCACAGTACGTCAGACTAAAGGACAGTCAGTCTGACGTACTGGTGAGCAACACCGGCGCCCCTCAAGGAACTGTGCTGTCACCCTTCCTCTTCACCCTCTATACCTCAGACTTCTGCCACAACTCAAGCGGGTGCCACCTGCAGAAGTTCTCTGACGACTCCTCCATCGTAAGCTACATCACCGACGATGATGAGGAGGAGTATAGAGCCCTGGTGGAGAGCTTTGTGGGGTGGAGCGACAGCAACCCCCTCCAACTCAACACCAGTAAGACCAAGGAGCTGGTGGTGGACTTCCGGAGGGGCAAAAAGAGCCCCCCCCCGATTCCCATCACCATCCGAGGGGAGGAGGTGGAGGTGGTGGAGTCATATAAGTTCCTTGGAGTACACCTGAACAATAAACTGGACTGGTCGGACAACACAGAGGCCCTCTACAGGAAGGGACAGAGCAGGCTGTTCTTCCTGAGGAGACTCAGGTCCTTCAATGTTTGCAATAGACTGCTGCAGTCATTTTACCAGTCTGTAGTGGCCAGCGTCCTCTTCTATGCTGTGGCATGCTGGGGGGGCTACACCAACTCGAGGGACACCAACAAGCTAAACAAGCTGGTGAGGAAGGCTAGCTCCGTGGTGGGAGTCGAGCTGGTCAGACTAGAGGTGATGGCAGAGAGGGGGATGAGAAGGAAGTTGGCTGCCATCCTGGATAATCCCTCCCACCCCCTCTACGATGAGCTAGTCAAGATGAGAAGCACGTTCAGCCACAGACTCATACCCCCCCGACACTCAACTAACCGCCACGGACAGTCCTTCATACCAGCGGCCAGACATCCAACTAGAACTCATAGGAACCCAAGAAGGACAATAACACTACCGTATGCATACTGCACCTTATGTGAATACTGCACCTTATGTGAATACTGTGATACTGAGAGACTCAGAAGAAGCTTCTATCCCCAGGCCATCAGGATGCTCAACGAACAATAACACTATGTAACAACCATCAAATGCACTCACAGCACACACACTCACTTTAAACAAACAACTCACTGCAGCACCCACTTTAACCACTTTAGAACACCTAAACACACTTTATATTTATTGGTAAAGAAATTGCACTACAACCCATACCTCATTACACTTTACTGTAAATTGTACCTAAATTGTACCTCATCCCATTTCTGCTTTGCACTGTATAGTATACTGTATGGTAACTCAGTTACTTCTACTCTACATTGAGCATTGAGCATATATGTATATACTGAACACTTTTGTCTACGTACTTGACTTCTATTTTATACTTGCTATACTTATTTTATACTTAAATATTTTTGCCTAGCACAGTCTCTGGAGCGTAACAGAAAGAAGCATTTTGTATAAAAGTATTCTGTACTTCTGTATGACAACTAATAAAGAAACTTGAACTTGAACTGTGAATACTGTATATTTCAGTTAGTTAGATAGTACATTATAACACTACCTTATGCATACTGCACCTTATGTGTCACTGTGAATACTGTATTTTTTCAGTTAGTTAGATAGTAAATTATAATGACTTATTTCATTATTTGTTTACACTGCTTGTGTTGTTTTTACTACATGTACCCCCCCCCCCCCCCCCCATGCTGCTATGATGCCTGAATTTCCCCAAGGGGATCAATAAAGGAATATCTTAAGGTATAAAAATCACATTATGGGTGCATGATCATTGCATCTGAACATATATAATGCATTGTCATATCTAATGAATAAGGCTGTCTGTCTGTCTGTCTGTCTGTCTGTCTGTCTGTCTGTCTGTCTGTCTGTCTGTCTGTCTGTCTGTCTGTCTGTCTGTCTGTCTGTCTGTATGTATGCATGAACACTTTCTTTCCCTGGATATCAAGCAAACTAATATCTCTTCTAGTGGGTCCCAATAAACAAACTAAAATAATAACGAATGTAATATAATGCACTCATGATACCTGATAATGAACCATAGTTAGCTGCATGATGCCTCACAATGCCTCTTAAAGGGGCTGTAAGTGGTATTGTTTTTGTTAAGACAAGTGTTCAATAGCTCTATATTCTGACAGCCATCACTGATATAGAGTGTTTGAGAGAACACTAGATATTTTGACTTATTTCAAGAAATATTAACAAGACAAATTGTCTTATTGTACTGGTAGATTATTTTACTTGTTTCAAGGACACATTTGCTTAATTTTTTTTTCTATTTCTTATTTTTGTCAGACCATTTTTGGAGTGTGGAATTCTCTCACCTGATTGGTTGAAGTGGGAACTGGATTCCAGAAAATGTATGTTGTGTTTACTGCAGAGTGGGGGGACTGGGCATGTTACTGACCAAAACACTCTAGATCAGTTACGGCTGTGGGAATGTAGAGCTATTAGCACCTCTTACAGCACCTTTAAGAGTAAAAAAACGTGATTTATTCGAAACCTTCCATCCGCGGCTTCAGGATGAAAATAGTCTCTTGCTTATCAAAAGCTTCATTTTAGCCGCCGCCGCCCCCTCACTATGTCACACACCAGCTGTTTGTCTCCCTGGCAGCCATGCTTCCAGTCCGTACGCCAGACGGTTGACGGCTCATCATCTCCAAAACAAAACCAAAACAGACCGGACGGTGCCAGCGAGACATCTGAGTGGATAATTGGCGCTGACGGGGTTGTCATGTGAAACATATCTGTGCGTTTCCCCTGGGGGCGTCATGTGCTCTGGATAAACCCACACAACACTGCCTCACTCTGCCCATGTACCGTCTCTGTCTGCCCTACTGAACTGAACCAGGATCAGGTGAACGCTGTGTCACAGCTCTGTCTGCCCTACTGAACTGAACCAGGATCAGGTGAACGCTGTGTCACAGCTCTGTCTGCCCCACTGAACTGAACCAGGATCAGGTAAACGCTGTGTCACAGCTCTGTCTGCCCTACTGAACTGAACCAGGATCAGGTGAACGCTGTGTCACAGCTCTGTCTGCCCTACTGAACTGAACCAGGATCAGGTGAACGCTGTGTCACAGCTCTGTCTGCCCCACTGAACTGAACCAGGATCAGGTAAACGCTGTGTCACAGCTCTGTCTGCCCTACTGAACTGAACCAGGATCAGGTAAACGCTGTGTCACAGCTCTGTCTGCCCCACTGAACTGAACCAGGATCAGGTGAACGCTGTGTCACAGCTCTGTCTGCCCTACTGAACTGAACCAGGATCTGGTGAACGCTGTGTCACAGCTCTGTCTGCCTTACTGAACTGAACCAGGATCAGGTGAACGCTGTGTCACAGCTCTGTCTGCCCCACTGAACTGAACCAGGATCTGGTCAACGCTGTGTCACAGCTCTGTCTGCCCTACTGAACTGAACCAGGATCTGGTCAACGCTGTGTCACAGCTCTGTCTGCCCCACTGAACTGAACCAGGATCAGCTAAACGCTGTGTCACAGCTCTGTCTGCCCCACTGAACTGAACCAGGATCAGGTAAACGCTGTGTCACAGCTCTGTCTGCCCCACTGAACTGAACCAGGATCAGCTAAACGCTGTGTCACAGCTCTGTCTGCCCCACTGAACTGAACCAGGATCAGGTAAACGCTGTGTCACAGCTCGGCAGGTGTGAACGGCTCCTCAGGCTCGCCGTGCGCCTGCTCTCTGGTTCTGGGTGAAGTTTGAATTTGCAGGCCTGACTGAGTTGAACTGATGATGAAATAAAGGGGTTAACCACTTAACTGGCAATGGCCCGGCCCCTCTTGAGGACGATTTGCCCACCAGCGCGACGCGCCACTTTGCCGACCTTTAATACAATATATAGAGAATTAAAGCCCTATTTGTTGCCTGTCGATAGCCCTTTCAGGCGACCAAATCCGTTCAGCGGTTCTCGAGTTACATGCCGATATGTGAGGCGTGCGCCAAAGTACACGGCAGAGCTTTCTCTACAACTCAAGTTCAGACCTATGTTACTCTATTTCATTAGCACTAAATCTTTCCTTATTGTATCAGACATTTCTGAATGTTATCTTTCAAAAGAGACCAGGCTTATGAATGTGCTATAAGTATAAAGATACTTTTTAAGAGGTTGAACCGGCGTCCCGTCCGCCTCACCTAGCAGGTTGGGGACGGTGTTGCGCGTCTTCGCCGCCGAGACCGCCCTGAGGACGCGGGACGCCTGCCGCCTCCAGGGGGTGCTGATCTGTTCCCACAGCGTCGTGAGGGAGATGATCAAACAGTGCAGCTCCTGAGTGTCCACCATCTCCTCCACGCTGACCGGCCGTCTGCAGAGCTGGAGGAGAACCTGGACGAGCGAGAGAGGGGAGAGAGAGAGAGAGAGACAGAGAGACAGAGAGACAGAGAGAGAGAGAGAAGAGAGAGAGAGACAGGGAGAGAGATGGAGCATGCGCAAAGATATTACAGTGATATGCTGGTGCTCCCGACTGTGAGGGAGAGAGAGAGGGAGAGAGAGAGAGAGGGAGAGAGGGAGAGAGGGAGAGAGGGAGAGAGAGAGAGGGACACACGGAGGCACGGAGCACTTACACACAACCTGTGTAAACGCTCCGTGTGTGTGTTTGAGAGAAGACGGGTCCCTTACGCGGACGAGCGAAAGAGAGGGAGGGAGAGAGATGGAGAGAGAGAGAGGGACCCGTCTTCTCTCAAACACACACACGGAGCGTTTACACAGGTTGTGTGCCTCGCAGTCAAAACCCGTTTGAGGAAGTGTCGGGTTACACTATGCGCTCTCCGCCTCGCTCTGTTTGAGGAAGTGAAGATATTTCCACTCGCTCTGCTGTCGCTGTAAACCATAGAGTTAGTTATGCAAATCAGTGCTATATTCACGTCAGC
The DNA here is from genome assembly GCF_963971535.1 of Notolepis coatsorum. Classification (NCBI taxonomy): domain Eukaryota; kingdom Metazoa; phylum Chordata; class Actinopteri; order Aulopiformes; family Paralepididae; genus Notolepis; species Notolepis coatsorum. Next base: position 51,034,755 of record NC_140173.1, read on the forward strand.
AAAACTGTCAAATCAGAACAGCTTAGTTGAGTGAGGGAGGATCTTGTGAACTCGAGACTAGACTGATGAGTCAATATGATAATTAACGACACAGACCACATTGATATAATCCCCAATTGCTAGGAAAACATGCTAATCACTGGAAAAGGCCATTTATAATGCATGTCCCCTTTTTTTTTTTTTTTTTTTTTTAAATATATATATATATATATATATATATATATATTTTTTTTTTTTTGTATTGTTTTTATTGACCTATAGTCCATTCATGCTGAGTGAATTAGTTCCCCCAGCCACATTTACATTTACATTTACATTTAGTCATTTAGCTTTTTGTGTATTCAATTTTTTTTGGGGAATTAACTGATAGAAAATGTATAGAAAATGTATCGAATCATGTCATGTTTGTTTATTATGTTTGTTTAAAAAATAATAAAAAATATAAATAGAGGAAAATGTATCGAATCGAGGGCGGCTGGGTGGTGCAGCGGACATTGTGCTCGTCACCAACGCATGAGACACCGGTATCGAATCCGGCTGTCGGCGTTGCCTCCGGCTTGGGCCAGCCGTCATACTGGCTCAATTGGCAGAGTTAGCGGGAGGGAAGTCGATGGGTGGTAATCTGGTCGTTGTGAACAGCGACTCCTACAGGTCGGTTGGGGCGCCTGCACAGCAAAGTCAGGAAAATGGCGGGGCAGTGTGAGCCTCCTACACGTTACTCCTCGCCAATGAGAGTCCGCGCTGGCAGGTGAAAAGATGTGACTGGCTACCTCCACATGTATCGGAGGGGACATGTGATGGGCTTCTATCCTCCCTACAACCGGCCAGTGGGGGGCACATGCAAGCAACGATCAAGACAGGGGAGGGGAGAATTGGCACGGCTAAATTGAGATGGGAGAAAAAAATTTAAGGAGAAAAAATTCATAAAAAAAATATAAAGAATTAATCGAATCGAATCGTTGTCAAATGAAGAGATTTCATGATGCATTAAATCGTTGCCTGAACGTGGCTGCGTTACGCTCCTCTACATCGTGTACCTCGTGGCTGCGTACGCTCCTCTACATAGGAAGCTAATTGAAAGCAGCCATGCTGCTAGACGAAGTCGGTGGAAACGGGCCGTTACTCACCTGCAGGGGTGTAATAAGTACCCAGAAATTATACTTAAGTGAAAGTATGGGTACCGTCTCAAAATCGTACTCAAGTAAAGTATCTGGCTAAAAGCACATTTGAGTAAAAGTAAAGAAAATTCTACTTTTAAATGTACTTCAGTACTAAAAACCGTTTAGTTTCGTCCTCTTCATCACTCGTACTATCGTTTGTGGCCATCTTTTATAGCTCGTCACTCTGACTGTCTATTCCTCTGTTAGCAGGTGTTTTTTTTTCTCTGAAATATAATTGAGTAAAAGTACAAGTATACAAACCTAATAATACTCGAGTAAAGTACAAATCCCCAGAAGCAGTACTTAAGTATTGTAACGAAGTACAATTACTCAAGTACTTTACACCCCTGCTCACCTGTGTGAGGAGTTCCTGAAAGGTCTCCTCTCTCGCTACGTCCTCCTCCCTCGCTGGAAGACACACCAGCAGGTAGAGACACTTCACCAGAGCAGCAGGGAGACCTGGCTTCAGCTCTGACAGGGTATCCTACACACGCACGCACACGCACACGCACACACCCATACATTTGAGGTTATTTCATATTGCACATCGCTATGAATTGAAAATGGGGGACCCTGATGACAAACGTCTTTCTCTGGTGTGCATCCCCTTAACAATTGTGTGTATTGAGCCGTACTGTATTGTACCCATTCTGCAATCTGTTAAATAAAGTTTTCATTCATTCATTCATTCATTCATTCATTCATTCATTCATTCACAGTCATTTTATATTGCACTATCCTGTGTAGGTTGCGACCACATTTCTATCCTAATTGTTAAGTAGGCTTATTGAATGTGGTACACATTTTTTTAATTATCTTTTCATTATGTGAGGGTAGCAGCATGCGAGGATCTTCTATGATTTTATGGGCCATTCTCAACATATTTGTAGTGTAAACTTTCCAGAAATGTCTGGTCGATGGATATGATGATGATCACGACAGTGACAAATCTTTGTTTTTTTGGTTAGCGTGTTTGATGAAATGATTTTCCCAAGATGACAATGCATGGCCTCTAACATCCCAGGCATGACATACTGGCACATGGCACGTACCCCAAACAAACCGTGGTTGCAACATCTGGCAATGACAGAAGATGTGCTACTCTATGGCGGCACGGTGGCACAGTGGTTAGCACTGATGCCTCACAGCAAGAAGGTCCTGGGTTCCTGGCCTTTCTGTGTGGAGTTTACATGTTCTCCCTGTGTTCGTGTGGGTTTCCTCCAGTTTCCTCCCACACCATAAAGACATGCATGGTATGCAGGGACTACAGATGAAAACGAGCTCATTAGCTAATTCTGGCACATTTACATTGATGTGGAAACTGAAGATGTTGATTAATGTGCACTGTCCCTGGGTAATTTTTTTTTTATAAATAAACTCTGAGAATGTTGCAACGACTTTATGAGTATTAATATTGTGAGATTTAATATCAGATTCACTGCCACTGGGACATCCTAGTGGCCTACTAAGCTGAGGGTTGGGCTGATCGACGATCACCGATGGATGACAATCAACCACTGAGCCCAACATCACGATTAATTTCTTTTTATTCACTGGTATATCCTGCAATTACATCACTATGATAATGTTTTTATAATCAGATGATCTGCTTAATGAGGCTTTTAGGCTCTAGGGAGGAAAAGTAAAGAAAGGCCAGGTGAGAATGTGAGGATGATGTGTGGTCATTCATATACAACATACATACATATAAAAAATGTATAGGAGTAGCAACAATGACCTCATCGTCCTGTGGACATGGTCATATGCCAGACCTCGCCCAACGCTACCGCTACCATACTCATAATGTACTGGGTCCCAATCCAGCCCATGAGCACTGATGCATGACATCCTCCTCTATGCCTCCTTCTCATGTTTCTATTTTGTTGTGCATTCATTCATTACCACACAGTCCAATGCTTTTTGCTATGTATTTTTCATTGCATAAAAAAAAGAAAAGAGAGAAATCATAGCGACACACATCATGCGATTAAAACATGTTAAGAAATGTTTTATAGTTCCGACAGCCCTGAAAATGAAACAAACAAACAAACAAACAAAGACAAACATCTCACTCACTGAGTCATCAGCTGTCAGGAAGGACAGAGACTTCAACAGGAGCCATCCTGCGCGGCCTTTCTCCTCGGCGTCCGTGTCGCCGTGCGTCGCTCCGGACGGCCTCTGGAGGAACTGGACCACCTCGTAGCGGGCGTCCTCTGGGAACACACAGCGGACGTCACACAACCACCTGCTGTGATCAGAGACGGGCTGAGCCCAAACGTTCGAACGTTCGAACCTTCGTTTGTTACGTTGGCATTCGAATTCTAAATCAACATTCGAATTCTTTTTTTTTTATTCTTTTTTTTTATATATATTCTAAATGTTTTCATTTAGTTTTTCTTCACAGTTGCAGATAAAGATTAGGCTACACTAATATTATAGTATTAAAACTGATGAGTTATATTCATTAAAGAAAGTTGATTTAATTGATTTAGTTGGGCTGGGGCTTCTCCCTGGGCTGGGTGAGGTCTGGGGCTGGAAAGTTGATTTAATAAAAAGAAAAAAGACTAATTTAATCAGATTAATCACTTTATTCAAATTGAGGATTTAGTTTGAAATTAAATTTGAAATATTTTTTATTTTATTAAAAACAAAGGTTCGAACGTCCGTTTGAAAAACCCTGACGAAGTTCGAATCCCAAAAACAGGCTTCGGGGACAGCCTTAGATCAGAGACGCACTGGTGCCACTCTAACCTGATACCCGAGTACTGATCTGATCCTTTTGCTGAACAGTAATCGACTTAAACCTTTTGCTTTGGGGTAATTTGGACAGAAATAATTGAGATATCATCTATTAGATTAGAGAGATCTGACGTGGTTCCATGTGTCTAAAATGCTGGTAATCAAGGCTCTATTAGGTGTCCGACATGTCTGATAAGCAGCTCTGGTACCAGATATTTCTATATATCGGGGGAAATTCTCAGATATAGACGCCCTGTTTTAACCTGGCAATTCATCCTGGATAATCACGTACAGTAGTTTATCATGAATTATCATGCACTAAATTCGACCTGGGTAATTATATGCAGTAGTTAAATCTGGATATGACTAATATTCATCCTGTATAATCATGTGCACTAGTCCAGCCTCGATATCCATGTGTTGTTGTTTTTTTGCACATTTGAGCTCATTCACATCCCATCCTGATCCCAGTCTTCCCTTACTTCTCTTCCCTAGAGCCTAAACACTACCTCACTAAGCAGATCATCTGATTATAATTTTCATTTTTTTTAAATACTAGTCAGTGATGTAACTGCAGAATATACCAATTCATTACAAATAATTATAATAACGATGTTGGGCCCAGGCGATGGACGATGTAGTACTACTAATGTAGTAAAATCTTGGGTTTTGATTGAACAACTTGTCTTTTTGAGTAATTTCTGATATGGCTTCTACCTCCCTGTGTTTAAAAAAAAATGAAATGCCGTCAATCAAATAACAAGTCCATGTGTTGTTTACCGTGTTCTTCACCGTTTTAAACAGGTGAAGTCTGTGAGCATTACAGAGTAACAAATCAAGAGCAGAGCTCTCAAAAACAAAACAACCTACTCAGGGCTTGACATTAACCTTTTGGCTCACCAGCCACTGTGGCTAGTGGTTTTCCAAAGTCACTAGCCACTCAGCATTTTCACCAGCCACACACACACACACACACACTCTATCCAAATATCCAGTTTGTTTTTATAGTGTAAAGTTTGGCTACTTGAGACAGAGAGAGAGAGACTCTCATTACGCTAGATGCAAGTAAGCACGCACTGTGTTCCGAGAGAGACTCTCATTACGCTAGACGCAAGTAAGCGTGCACTGTGTTCCGAGCTAAAGAGACTCTCATTACGTGCTACGCAAGTAAGCGCGCACTACGTTCCGAGAGAGAGAGCGAGAGCGAGAGCGAGAGAGAGAGAGAGAGAGAACTACATTGGCTCCCCGTCTCATCCCGAATCAACTACAAAATCCTGCTGCTCACCCATAACCTACAGGAACTCATCACTCCACAATCCTCCACCTGTACCCTCAGATCTGCAGGTAGCCTGCTCCTTCGGGTCCCCAGTACCCGGCTCTGCACCGTGGGGGACCTTCTGCTCGGCTGCACCACGCCTGTGGAAGAGACTCCCCATCCAGCTGAGGGCACCACAGAGCCTGGACTCTTTTAAAGCAGGCCTGAAAACATTCTTATTTCAAAAGGCCTTTGATTGCTAGCTATTTCTTGTGATTTATTATTATTATTATTATTAACCGTTTCTGCGCCATTAACACATTGGTCGCCAAGAACGACTTACGCCGTTTTTGCCCGCCATGCGTTGAACGCCAACAACGGCGTAACTCGTTTTTGGGATCAATATTAAATTTTTTCGCCATGGCATTCATAATTCATCCAGTCTCCCTCCGGACTGCAGCGGCACCCTGTATGAGATTGCAACGCCTCAATACCGCCGCCTGGTGGATGGTCGGGCGAGTTACACTCTCGCCAAAACCGGAAGTGGCGCTGGTGCATCGAGGAAATCCCTCCGGCAGTAATATCTTGTTATGTGGATCCAGACAAATAATTGGGATCTTTTTCCTCCAGTCTCATCGGCGAACGGTAAGAGGACACTAGCGTTATTTTCAGCCCGATTGTTTATTCATTTCACTGCAAACCATCTGATCAATATATCAATCCATACTAAATAAAGCCGTTACTGACGATCAAGGAATTATAAACGACCCCCCCCCTTTCCTTCACGCATGATGAAGCATAATGTATACCGATCATATACATTTGAATTTTTTAATATAGGAAAGAAACACCAATCGATAATCTATCATATGCGTCAGGGCCTATAACTCTATATAACTCTATATAAGCTATAAGTTATAGCCCTGCAAAGAAGGTAAACATCTACATAGGCTTTCAACGGTGGCAGACTGGGTACAATGATGGGCACAACCCCCGGCGCCCAATGTGTTAACGAGTATACTCGTTATTGGCCACCATGCGTTGAGTGCCAGAAACGAGTTAACTCGTTTTTATGATCGTTATTTCCTTTATTCGCTATTACCATTAATAATTCATCCAGCAAGGCTCCGGGAGACTCTGGACTCTGTCGGATATTGCAACGGCTCAATACCGCCGCCTGGTGGATTTCTGGCGAGTTGCACTCCACTCTCAACCGGATGGTGCGTTCTGTGCATCGGCGAAAATATTCCGGGCAGAGCTCTCTTGTTATGTGGATTCAGACAAACACTCTAGTGCATTGGATCACTTTCGAGATGCAAGAATCAATATGCTTTCTGCGTTTATTGCGTCATACAAACGGAAAACGGATCTAGCAGATGGAAATCAAATAATTGGAATTTTTTTTCTCCAGACTCATCGTCCACAGGTAAGAGGAATCTAACGTTAATTCCAGCTCGATTGTCCATTTATTTCATTGCAATCCATCTGATCAACGTATGATGTCGTACTAAAGAAAGCCGTTACTGACAATCAAGGAATCATAAACGACCCCCCCCCTCCCCTTTCCTTCACGCCTGATGGAGCATAATGTATACCGATCATATGCATTCGAATTTTTTTATATAGCGTGTATAGGAACAAAACGCCAATCGATTATGTATAATATGCGTCGGGCCTATAACTCGCATTCTAGGAATTACTGCATATGCGACGGTATTAACACGACAATGTATGAATAGAAAAATAACGTTCCCACATCCGGAATGATAGATACCCGATGTTGAATGGGCCATAGTAATGTCGATATAGCTATAATATTTAAAACGTTATAGCCCTGCAAAGAAGGTGAGCGACTCCATAGGCTTACAGCACTGGCAGAGAGAGGTATAAGATGGTCAAACTGCGTGGCAGACATTGTGTTATGTGCATTCATACAGTAGTTAAAAATCACATCCAATATACATATGGATTGACCTCCAAGTAATGTTACAATGTTACAAAACAGCTGTGAGTCATCAAACTCATCTCAATATTAGGGCTGCACGATTTTGGGAAATAATCTAATTGCGATTTTTCGGACAGATATTGCGATTGCGATTACATTTGCGATTATAATAATTTTTTTAAGCAGCCCCACAGAGGTTTATTGTAAAATGCGGCTTGCATCTGGCCTACGCGGTGGGTCTTTTCAGGACACCGAGCCTGAAATTTTTTCTTTTTACCTGGGAATCGATACCGGTACCGAACGGTACCTTTTTTTCTGTACTTTACTCTCCCTCTCTGAAGTCTAAACTTCACAACACACAATCTAAAACCCCTTACCTCCCTCTCCCAAACCGATCTTGTATCTCAATGGGACTTCCTGGTTAAATAAATGTAAAAAAATAAATAAAATAAAAACGATATATATATATTTTTTGCGATTTGATAATTGCATCATTCCAAATCGCGATTTCGATTTTAAATCGATTAATCGTGCAGCCCTACTCAATATACATGACCGGACTTGACTCAAGCAACTCAACACCAGAAGGTACAATATTATGTGACGCCCACTACAGCTGTATTTTGAGGTGTGATGGGCTAAGAAAGTTCTGAAATAAATAGATAAATAGTTATTTTCCATCTATAAGCCAATCTATATGAATATACCCAACATTTACATGGTGACATCAAGTGGCAGATTGCATCTTTAACTGAAAGCAGAAGCAGTGGGAAGCAGCAGGAAGTCCCTCTCCTGGGAAATTACAGTATGTACAGTAGTACACACACGTCTGGGAGTTTCTGAATGATGAGGTTATACTGTACCTGTACAATAGGTCTAATGATGTGGTTATACTGTAAGGCTGAGACTATAAGCCATTTGGAAGAATCGATAAATCGGGTAAAAATGTTAGATAAATATCTATATTTTTATTAGTATTATTAACCCTTTGGTTGCCGTTCACGAGAATTCTTGTTTCTGTGGCCCAAAGGTTCAGTGCCAAAAAACAAAGATTCTCGTTTCTGGGTCGTTATTTCTTTTATTCACTATTGCCATTCATAATCCATCGAGGCACCTTGTGCAAGCTGTCCTCAAAGGGTGTGAGATCGCAAACGTCCAATACCGCCGCCTAACGCCTTGCAGACGCTATTGCACATCCTTGGATTCTATCTGGCTCCGCCTGTACTTTGATCTAACAAGTCCGGTGAAGGTTTTCCTACCCGTACAGTAGTAACCTTTATAACACATGGACTGGGGAGAACCAAGCACAGTGGATTCATGTATTTCAGTGGATTATCTTGGCAACACGATCGAGATCAATACGTGGAATGGCGATCAGATAATTGGAATATTCTTTTTGCAGTACCTCCTAGTCAAGGTAAGGGCTATATGTTATCAATCTTGCGTTGATCCGAGCATGCCTTCATTTTGATCCGTGTGTGTCCTGTAACATTACTCCACAATGTATGCCGTTGGTGACGATCGAAGCATAAACCTATATTGAATGCACAGTGCAGAGTTGCAATTCAACTGAATTTACATGAAATGGGGATGTTTTAACTAAAACATGCCACAATACTTGGTATTTTAGTATAGTATAAAGTATTTATAAGAAATTTAAGAAAACATTTTTTCTTAATTTTTTTTACACATGCAAGAAAATCGATAAGTGATGCCACTTATCGCTTTCACGCAATTATCGATAATTATCGATAAATCGATAAGTGGTCTCAGCCTTATTATACTGTACATACAGGTCTAATGATGTGGTTATACTGTACCTAAATGTCTAATATTGTGGTTATATGATGTGGTTATATGATGTGATTATATGATGTGGTTACACTGTATACAGGTCTAATGATGTGGTTATATGATGTGGTTACACTGTAGGCTACCTACATGTCTCATATTGTGGTTATATGATGTGGTTATACTGTACCTACATGTCTCATATTGTGGTTGTATGATGTGGTTATATGATGTGGTTATATGATGTGGTTATACTGTACCTACATGTCTCATATTGTGGTTATATGATGTGGTTATACTGTACCTACATGTCTCATATTGTGGTTGTATGATGTGGTTATATGATGTGGTTATATGATGTGGTTATACTGTACCTACATGTCTCATATTGTGGTTATATGATGTGGTTATACTGTACCTACATGTCTCATATTGTGGTTGTATGATGTGGTTATATGATGTGGTTATATGATGTGGTTATACTGTACCTACATGTCTCATATTGTGGTTATACGATGTGGTTATATGATGTGGTTATACTGTACCTACATGTCTCATATTGTGGTTATATGATGTGGTTATACTGTACCTACATGTCTCATATTGTGGTTATATGATGTGGTTATACTGTACCTACATGTCTCATATTGTGGCTATACGATGTGGTTATATGATGTGGTTATACTGTACCTGCAGGTCTATCCTCTAGTCTGCTGTAGATGTTGGCCACCACTGTGTCAGCTGTGAGGGCCGCTAGCCCCTTCAGGTCCAGTCCTTCAGCCCTGACATCACTCTGACAGACCTGGCAGCGGAGAGGGGAGAGAGGCAGGTTAGTGGGAGTTTTTCTATAGGAGTCGCTGTTTGCAATGACCAGGACTCACACCTCATCGGCTTCCCACCCGCTAATACTGCCAATTGTGTTAGTAGGGACGACTGACCAAGCCGGAGGTACCGCTGCCAGCTGGATTCGAACCCAGAGTCTCTGCGGTGGTAGGCGAGTGCTTAGACCTCTGTGCTACCCAGCCGCGCCAGATCAGTGGGAAGTAGACATGGATTTGAGCCTTGAGAAGGCTTGAGTTGTTTCCTGTGAAAAGGACACATAATTGTGTGCATACACACACAACATGTAGCTAGTAGCTAGCTGCCCAAACATACGGTACATTAATGTGCAACATCCCAAGCCCACCACAAATAGACTTCCAAAGGTAGTACCATATCAACAGTGTTTCTAGCCTTACATGTACAGACCTTTCTGCGAATCGGTTCTGCATAACTTTACATTTAGTCATTCAGCTGACGCTTTTATCCAAAGCCACTTACAAGTTGTGTACAACAAGTCAGCAGGAAGGGTACAACTCTGGCAGCTAAGGGTCAGTAAGATCGTTAAACAGTGTTCAACTTGAGTGCTACAGTCTTGAGTGCATAGTAGTATAGACGTGTTATCAAAGTAAGTAGGTAGTAATATAGGCAAGGTAGATTCCTAAGTAGCAAAGTGCATGATAGTAATAGTTAATGATTATAATAATAGTAATGATTATTATTTTCTTTTTCTCCAGATATTGATTGAAGAAGTGTGTTTTCACAACAAATAGCCTAGGAACCTGTGATAAACAATTAAGGAAAATCAATCTGCCATAAAAATACTGGAGAGCAAAGTACTCAGCAGAAGGTTTCAGTTCTCTCTTCACGCACTGCTGCGTGATTTAACACGTCAGTACGACAGCATGAAGCTGAATTCCGTTGACTAATGCACCCCATCATAAATAATATAGGCCATACTGTATGCTGCATTCCTTTCTATAAGAGGATATCACATTTCACTGGGGTTGCTGTTTGTAAGAGGGCCCCTATGTTCCAAGTCATGAGGCTTGTGTGTCTGTGTTCTGTGTGTGTGTGTGTGTGTGTGTGTGTGTGTGTGTGTGTGTGTGTGTGTGTGTGTGTGTGTGTGTGTGTGTGTGTGTGTGTGTGTGTGTGTGTGTGTGTGTGTGTGTGTGTGTGCTCATCAGGAACAGTATTACCACATCCTATAACCATATTTCACCGGTGCGCCATAGAAAGCATACCCCATCAACCCAACACATCACAGATACACCACTCCCTGCAATTTAGTCTATCCATCACAAACGGTGTCTGAGGAAGGCACTGTTTGCCCTCCGAGAGGCTCTACAGGAACCTCCTCTCCAAGTCAAGCAGACTCCGGAACAGCTTCTTTCTGTCAGCTGTCATCGCCCTGAACTCTGTGCCACGATGACAGCAGACTCAGGAACAGCTTCTTTCCCTCAGCTGTCATCTCCCTGAACTCTGTACTCCACTGCCTATACCCCTAGGCTCTGTTGCCCATACTATACGAGCATTGGACTTTGTTGCCTACTGCTTTCTACAACTGCCTTACAGTGTAATCAAAGTAATCATATAATCTTAACTACCTACCTCAAACTATAGTCTACCCATATAACTCTGTGTGATAGCATGTAGAATAGTGCTGTATATACCATATATAATATAGATTTATATTTACCACGTCATATATATATCCATATCTGTCTGAATATACCTGCATATAATCCTTCTATATACCTACTTATACACCTGCATATAACCCATATAACTCTGTATGATAGCATGTACAATAATGCTGTATATATATATATTTATTCTTACCGTAGATATATTTATCCACATCTGTCTGTACATACCTGCATATAACCCTTGTTACATATCACAATGTAGATACTATACAGTATCTATATCTGTACATATCCCTTACCTACTCTTACTAGTTACGCTACTGGCCAGTATGACTTACTAGTTACTACCATCGTGTCTTTATACCTGTATCACTGTACATAATAAAACCACAAGTCTGTACATACATCTGATTAGCACTATTACTCAGTAGTACTAATTTATATATTTTATACCCAGTTTAACCACATGTACATTGTATATTACTATTGCACTTTACTGTTATATTTGCACTCTGGTTGGATGCCAAACTTATTTTCATTGTACTGTACTTGTGCTGTATAAAGACAATACATTTGAATCTAATCTAATCTAGTCTAATCTAATTAATCTAATCACACGTGCACCCTACATCGCCACCACCCTACCCCACCCCCGCCAAATCCGGAGAATGATTACGTCTGCAGTTGTAAGCCCGATCAATGGGCATTACACACACACACACACACACACACACACACACACACACACACACACACACACACACACACACACACACACACACACACACACACACACACACACACACACACACACACACACACACACACACACACACACACACACACACACACACACACACACACACACACAGATCACTGATGGAATGCAGAGCGTGAGCACATGGGGATGGGTGTCTACACCGGTTCCTGACAGGGAGCGAGCGAGCGAACTAGAGACGAAATCGCGCGCGACACTGTCCTGATATGAGGCGGCGCGTGTCCGAGTGTGTCTGTGTGTGTGTGCGTTACCTGGAAGCACACGTGGGGGGGGCCTGCGATTCTTGACCAATAAAAAGTGTTTAGGGGCGGGACTCGGCCGCGTAATCGCTCAACTAGAGACACAGCGAGCGAATATCTGAGGGGTGGACGACATCGCTGCTCAGTTCGCTGTCGCTCGCGGCAGGTCAGGATAGTCTGATTGAAACTAATACATTTTAATCATTTTCGCAATCACGCTCGCTCGCGTCGCTCCCTGTCAGGAAGGGGTGTTATAAATCCCAGTTTGTCCAAATCACAGCTGCGAGACTCAAACCCTGTGGACCTCAGTGAATCGTATAGTTCAAGTGACGGGTACTGAAACCGTACAGGTCTTGCTGAGGCCAGTCGCCCAGACATCAGCTCAGAGGACACTGGTGGAGAGGTGTCTGTTGAGAGGGTCATCGGACTGCCCCCCCTCCCCTGTCATGTGACCTCACTTCAGGAATGTTCTTTCCAGTTTCCCTGGAGGATTCCTATAGAGTAGGTCATTTCATGTGTGCAATGCGGTATCGTTAGGACCTTCAGGGTCCATTTCATCCTAATAACAATTCAATATTGAGAAGATTTTATAAATTCTGGTTTGGATTATGATGTGCTTTTGATAAGCAACTTACCAGTGTAAAAGGCAAGGTAAATGGTGCATTTATATAGCAGCTTTTATCCAAAGCGCTTTACAATTTTGTTCCTCACATTCACCCATTCACTCACACACCGACGGCGGAGGCGACCATGCAATGGTGCCAACCTGCTCATCGGGAGCAACTAGGGGTTAAGTGTCTTGCACAAGGACACTTCGACACGCTGCCGTAGGGAGTGGGAATCGAACCAGGAACCTTCAGATTACCAGATGACCGCTCTACCTCCTGATCCACTGTCGCCCCGCATTCATTCAATCTTTATTTAATCTCGAAAGGTCATCGAGAGCAAGTTCTCATTTACAATGACGTCGGGAGGTACAGTACATAATACAAAAACAATATAGAAACAATTTAATTCAACTATTTAAATGAATTAAAACAACTACAGACCGAGGTGAAATGGTTGCTTTAAACTGACCAATGGATACTAAAGTATTACGTTTTAAAGTGCTTTGCAAAACATTCCATGTGTCGGAGGCACAGAAGCTAAAAGCTGATTTTCTTAATTCAGTGCAAACTCTGAGAATCTTAAGCCTAAAAGCCAATCACCAGAGTGAGTGTGATAAGGTCCAGAGTTCCACTCCAGTAATGTAGTAGTGTAAAGTGATGTAGGGTGGAAGATCATCAATAATGGATTAATTTCATACAGAAACAGATGCCAGTGCAAGTGACATCTCTCTGCCAGAGGACCACACAACTTTATCATGGAGGATACAATGATGGTACCATAACTGTCACCGGGGATACACCGAAGGGCAGAGAGATATGCAGAGTCCAAAGGCTTTAGAGTGGAATCCACACTCATTAAAACATTATTTTGTCAAATGGGTATTTTGAATACTCAAAATACCAAACCATAGAAGAGCATCGTGCAGAATCTTCTTCTTAATGTTTGATGTGACACAACCTTTCCGATGCACTGCCACCTGGGCCTTTTGGATTTTACATTTAGTAATTTAGCTGACACTTTTATCCAAAGCGACTTACAGATTGTGAACAACGAGTCAGCAAGAGGGGTACCTCTCTGGCACAGGGTTTCCACAGACATTGCAAAATGAAATTCAATGACTTTTAAGTACTTTTCCAAGCACTATTTTTCATTTTCAAGGATGTCACTCGAAGGATGCAATTCACTTTCAAAAGCATCTTCTTGGCCTGCATGCCAGCTAGAGCAAGCTAGAGCAGTGTTTCTCAACTGGTGGGTCGCGACCCAAAAGTGGGTCGCGGGGCCATTTTGAGTGTGGAAAAAAATGTTTAAAAAAAAAGTTTATTTTAATTTTTATTATTATTATTTTTAATTTTTTTGCACTATCTATCTTTGTGAAAGTGGCTTCTCAGCTCTGGTCCAGCTGAAGACAGAGCAGAGGAACAGATTGGACATTGAGCATGACCTCAGAGTTACTTTGTCTACCATCACCCCAGACTTTGAGACTCTTGTCAGGAGCAAACAACATCCCCAGTTATCCCATTAGTTCCCTGGGATGTTAAGCTAAGAAGTCTGCTAAGAAGCATATATAATTTATTATTATTATTATTATTTAATTTCATTGGGTTTTTAGCCCTAGTTGCACTTTCGTTGCAACCCCAGTTATCCCATTAGTTCCCCCAAACTTAGGTCTGTTATGTTAAGCTAAGAAATCTGCTAAGAAGCATATTATTTATTATTATTTTATTTCATTGGATTTTTAGCCCTAGTTGCACTTTTGTTGCAACCCCAGTTATCCCATTAGTTCCCCCAAACGTAGGTATGTTATGTTAAACTAAGAAATCTGCTAAGAAGCATATATTATTTATTATTATTTTATTTCATTGGGTTTTTAGCAATAGTTGCACTTTTGTTGCACTTTTTTGTGTTTATTTCATGTTTTGAAAGATTGCGTATTTCTGCAATTTTTTTTTTTACATAAATCATAGTGGTTAAAAATTTTGGGTCGCGACTTTGTGCATGCCTAACAATGGGGGAAACCCCTGGGGATTGGTGTCAGTTTTGATACATCATGTTTAAAGCCATATAATTTTACCTGTTTACTATTTTTAAAACATTTTTCTACCCATGATTAACAGTAATAGTATAATCTCAATATATCTCTCAACATATTACTCATATTTATGAATTATAACCACTCAAACCTGTGTTTGTTTGATAGAACGTGTTTTTTCATCGAAAAAAAACGGATAAATGTTGTTTTTGACCATATTTCCCATATTTCTTTTGGATAAATACCAATTAGAAATATCTCGACGAATTACCTCTGAATACGAATAAAAAATAATATTAAAGATTCGATGACTAGTTCGGCCAGAAACGGCGTTGAGGCGAAACGTTAGTAAGTGCTCAACTGACTGCGGGCGGTTCGAAAAAAACGGATAAATGTTGTTTTTGACCATATTTCCCATATTTCTTTTGGATAAATACCAATTAGAAATATCTCGACGAATTACCTCTGAATACGAATAAAAAAGAATATTAAAGATTCGATGACTAGTTCGGCCAGAAACGGCGTTGAGGCGAAACGTTAGTAAGTGCTCAACTGACTGCGGGCGGTTCGAAAAAAACGGATAAATGTTGTTTTTGACCATATTTCCCATATTTCTTTTTGATAAATACCAATTAGAAATATCTCGACGAATTACCTCTGAATACGAATCAAATAAAATATTAAAGATTCGATGACTAGTTCGGCCAGAAACGGCGTTGAGGCGAACGTTACTAAGCGCTCAGCGGTTCAAAAAAAACGGATAAATGTTGTTTTTGACCATATTTCCCATTTTTTTTTTTGATAAATACCAATTAGAAATATCTCGACGAATTACCTCTGAATACGAATCAAAAAAAATATTAAAGATTCGATGACTAGTTCGGCCAGAAACGGCGTTGAGGCGAAACGTTACTAAGTGCGCAACTGACCTAATATGCTGCGGGCGCTTCCATGTGTTGCTGCGGCAGGGATCTTGGGCTCGCCTCGCTGGTGGGACGAGAACCAGACCTGATCCGTCCAGGACACTTCCTCGTTGGCGCGCGCCGGCTATGGGGGTCTTGTTTTTCGGCGTGTGGCGCGCTGTGGACTGCGCGGTCCGGTTCGCCTCTGGTTCTGTCTTGAAAATCCACTCGCTCCCCCCCCCCCACCACCACAAAACCTGTGTCCGGAGTTTCAATGACCGGCAGCCCGCCAGAGCCTAACTCACCTCCCCCTGAATTTTGGCAAAGTTATCTGTGGAGCGATGACGCCACCATGAGTTTTACATCGGTAACAGCACATCCCGGCAATTACAAGGTCCTTATCTCGTGGAATATGCAAAGGATGGCAAGATATATCGAGAATTGAACGAATAAGAGCAGATTTTAAAATGCTTAAAAATGCCGTTTTAACGTTGAAGTGGATGGGAGTAGAAAAAGGGACTAGGGGTGAACGAGTCACTAAATCTGTAACTATTTTTCTAGAGTGTTTCATGTTATAAGCTTTTCACACAATGAACATATATGTAAAATTAAGATATTTACCCAATTTCATGAAATAATAATAAACACAGACACCGCTGTGCTCACACACACACTCAAAATATTTCAAAAAAGTAGAAAAAGACCCCAGGGGTGCACAAGGGTTTTAATGACTAAGGAAAATGGTGGGTCCCGAGGCTAGACCAGTTGAGAACCACTGAGCTAGAGCATCACACACGAAGAAGAAATGAGGAAAAGCAGTTGGAGCGCACGAGACAGCGACTCGTCAGATTTGATTAAAACCTAACAAAAAATAAACGATTTCTTGATTCAGAACAATTTGATCTTGAATTTCAAGGACTCGTCAGATTTGATTAAAACATAGCAAAAAAAATATGATTTCTTGATTCAGAACAATTTGATCATGAATGAACAAAACATTCAATGCGAATTGTTGATTTGAATTTCAAGGACATTTTAAAGACCTCGTTAAAAAATGTCTGTTTTCAAGGAATTCCAGGCCTTGACTTTTTTTTATAAAAAATCAAGCACTTTAAGCACTTCAAGGACCTTGCAAACCCTGCTAGCAGCTAAGGGTCAGTGGCATTGTTCATCAAATAGTATCGAGCGTGAATGTTACACTCTGAGTTAGAGCTGCCGCGGTATCGATGTTTTCCTTACCGCACACATTTGCAAAATATTTCCTACCGCTGCGGTTATTACCGCACGCACACAAAAAATAAAAAATAAAAAGTTTGAATGCATTTTTTTTTTAGTAGTAGTCTACTCTTTATAGCATATAGCCTGCCTCTAGTCTAAATGTCTATCTTTAGAGGATGACTTTGCAGCATGAATATTGTTTGGGATTCGGCAAGCACGCATTAGTTATTGAAAGTGAAACACGGATTCGAAGTTTCCCCTCTGGTCGTGCGCAGTTCACTCGGTGTCGCGGGCAGGGGTGGTTACCCCTAACCCCCCCGACCCTTTCTTATTATTATTACTATAAAGTTACTACTTTATAATAAAGGCATTCGTTTTGTGGCATTAACATTATATAGTTATACGTTCAATAACATCAGCGTATTTACCCGACCATAGCAAGGCAAGCAATACTCTATTCATATCTCAGTTCCTTTCTTTGCTCAGAGCGTGCTGAGTTGTCCCATTCTGCGGTCTGTTAATAAAGTTTTCAATCAGACAAGTGTATAGAACGAAGGGCTTTTATTATAACATTCGTTGCAGACAGTAAAATCATTATGTCTCGTTTAGTACTCCTGAAGAGCGATGGTAGTCCACTCCGGCGGAGAGTTAAAGCTAACGTTATTAGCCGTGTTGTGATGAGCTGACATTCAGGACGTAAAAAACGTGTGACGCGTCTCTCTTCTGACCAATCAGTGGTCTGCAATGTTTCACGTGACTTTTCTGGTACCCAATAGGGTCGCTTGGAACCTCGATAGAGAAGTAGGGTATATCTGCAGAGCCGCAAGCCCAACGAGAAGAGGGTAATTTATTATTATTATTATAAAAAACAGCGGTGACGCGGTATTCAGCCTACTCTGCGGTGGCCGTGATGTAACAGCGATACCGCGGTAATGCGGTAATCGCGGCAGCTCTACTCTGAGTGCATAGTAGTATAGACTAAGGCTGTTAAAGTTAACGCACGATTCTATTAACGCCACTATTTTTTTTAACTCACGGTTAACTTTTTAGAAAATCTTTTTATTTGTTTAACTAGACTTCACTCAGGTGTATTATTGATACTCTGTTTGTGTGTGTGAGAGATAGAGAGAGGGGGGGGTGAGAGATGAGGAAGGGGCAAGAGAGAAAGAGAGCTGGGAGTGTGTGTGTGTGTGAGAGAGAGAGAGGGGGGGGGGGGTGTGAGTCCTCAGCCCTTGTGTGGGTGAATGTAAGTTATTTTGTGCATCACTGTTTTGAATTTGATGCAAATTTGCAATGCATGGGGGTCATCCTTTTGTATATTAGCTATTGTAGCTATTGTATATTGTTGTATATTGTTGTAACTCAGTTACCTTCTCTACTGCATTGTATATACTGTATATATGTATATTGAACATTTTTGTTTTGTTTACACTTGTTTACGTAGTTGACTTTCTATTTTATACTTATATTATACTTATTTTATACTATCTTTTTATTTTATCTAGCACACTCTCAGGAGCAAAACAGAAAGAAGCATTTCATACAAAGTATTCTGTATTTCTGTATTACAACTTGAAACTTGAAATGGCTGCATAAAGCAAGCATTTGTTGACTCTCATGTTGATAAGAGTATTAAAACTTGGAACTTGAAAAAGATCCATTTAAGGTAGATACAAAATAAAATAAAGAAAAATGCGATTAATTTGCAATTAATCACGAGTTAACTATGGACAATCATGCGATTAATCAGATTAAATATTTTAATCGATTGACAGCACTAGTATAGACATTATTAGCATGATAAGTAGTAGCATAAGTATATTAGCATAGTAGTAAGGTACATAGTATCAGATATTGTTTGAAGAGGTGTATTTTTGGTCGATGGCTGAAGATTTGCCAGGTTTCAGTTGCCTGCTTCCCTTTGATGACCCCCCAGGAGCTCGGATAGGAGTGGGTCTGAGGCCCTGTCCACACGCACGCGGGGTGTTATGTAACCGAGCCTTAACACTTTGATTGCCCAACCCGAGTTTTCTCAGGTTTACCCCCCGCGGGTTGAATGCCCATCACGAGAATATTCGTTTTTTTTTATTAGCGATCTGAATTCATATTTCATCAACTGAGTCTACCGTTGGTAAATCAGCCACTCCAGGCGCTCAGATGTGAAAAAAGCGCCCCTATCGTCTCCCAGATGGTAATTCACCCTTTTGGATTGGACTCAATGAAAAGGCATGAGAAAAAAAAACCCGGACTCCACATTTTACTTCTCACGCATGTGACCGGAGTCGATCAGCTTCATTCTGGACCCTCAGAGCAGCGGGGATTATGTGTTTTACAGTATACGCGGTGGATCAATAAAAGGATCGATTTTCGGAATGGCGATCAGGAATTGGAATAATCCATTTGGATACCATCTGATCTCAGGTAAGGAATCTATTTGACCAGTATTAGGATAATCAGACCCGTTTTCACGGAGATATAAGCTTTCCCCCTATAATGTGATATGGCTGTTTGACTGTAAAAGCGATCAGGAACTGAGAGAATCGATTTTCAGCGCCGGCACCAGCGTGCACACGTACACATAATACTATCGATAATTTTGCGTTTATTTGAAAACGATTCATAAATAGGTCAATAAATGACAACGTTCTAGAATATTCCAGTACAGGGCGATTATCATGGAATCTCTTCTTTTTTCCGTGAAAACGAGGGCTTTTCAAAATGATATAAAACGGAAATGAACCGATAAAAAAACAATCCGCTTCGACAATGTTGACTGGAAATGGGTCATTGATAATGCGACGGGCAGATTAGACACATAGCCATAATTTAAAACATAGATTAGGCGATATTAACGTTAACATTGAAGTGGTGCTGGGCATTCAAGGGGGTAAAAAGGAAAACACGGCCAGCTCTGAAAGTGTTAATGTGCGCGGTTGCACTGTTCGTCCACACGCAACCGGGTTTTTGGAACACTGCAACCGTGTTCTTTTACAACCGAAGTCCAGGGTGAAGTTTTGCGTGCATCCCGGTTGCAGTGGTTGTGTGTGGGCATAGTAACCGAGGTTATTTCCAGTGTTTACAGCAGAGCTCTCCCAAGTAGCTGCGGCTACCAACTAAGCTCATGTGTTGTCAAGTTATTGTTATAAGGAACCCAGTCCAAACTACAACAGTCTGCATCCCCTTAACAATTTTTTGTATTGAAACGTATTGTACCCATTCTGCAATCTGTTAAATAACGTTTCCATCCATTTATTCTACTAGCGTTAACGTTACTACACTAATGTACGCTAGCCTCAATGCTAACTATTATAATGGAAAATGCCAATCACATTAGCATGTAGCTAACAACATCAGAGATCTTTTTGTGAGACTAAACTCTCCGCTCTTGGTGGTAAATTGAATGAACAAATGAGGCAGAACACACAGTGAATGTATCCTTTTTTGTTTATTGCACTTTTATTGCACTTTGTTTCTTGCTGAAAAATAAATGCTATGTTGCTAAATGGTTCATGCGAGGTAATTTAAAGATGGTGGGTTTCTGTTTTTGAGCAGGATGTGTAGTGACGCGTTCAACCCTTCTGATTGGTTGAAAATGGCCTTCATGTTTGAACTACATCGCCACCTACTGCTTTGGCATTGTACTACATGTATATACATCACTCGGTGCAGAGTTTAAACCAGTCGTGTGGACAGGTTTCTTTTTTTGAATAATTCTTTTTTTAAACGGTGTCAAAAATACCCGTGATCGTGTGGACTGGGCCTGAGGCGACCAGAAGATGCAGAGCGTAGGGGATGTGAGAATATCTGTTTGTTTACATTGTGTGTGTGTGTGTGTGTGTATGTGGGGGGCACTGACCTGTATGTAGAGAGGAAGGATTTGAAGCAGGCACTCCTCTCTCTGTTCTTCAGCGACACAGTCTATGTCTATGTGGTCAGGAGCAGGCTGTGTGCAGGTCTCTAGTGCTTCCAGTCGTTCCCTGAGGGCCTGCAGGGGCGGCTGGGGGCCACACGGCGGGCCCAGCGTCCCTCCCTTCAGCTCCACAGAGACCGCCACCTCCCCGGAGGCACTCAGCTCCCCTGTCTCCTTATTGATCCTCTCCACATCACCCATCTGCAGCTAGAGACGAGAGAGAGAGAGAGAGAGAGAGAGAGAGAGAGAGAGAGAGAGCGAGAGCGAGAGCGAGAGAGAGAGAGAGAGAGAGAGAGAATATATTAAATATCAGGGTGAAGCAGAGGACCGGTAGGAAGAAAAGGTTAGGGTGGGAGAAAGAGGAAGAGAGAGAGAGAGGTTATAGAGGGAACGATAGAGAACGAGAGAAAGAGCTAGGGTGGGAGAAAGAGGAAGAGAGAGAGAGGTTAGAGGGAACGATAGAGAACGAGAGAAAGAGCTAGGGTGGGAGAAAGAGGAAGAGAGAGAGAGAGGTTATAGAGGGAACGATAGAGAACGAGAGAACGAGTTAGGGTGGGAGAAAGAGGAAGAGAGAGAGAGAGGTTATAGAGGGAACGATAGAGAACGAGAGAACGAGTTAGGGTGGGAGAAAGAGGAAGAGAGAGAGAGGTTATAGAGGGAATGATAGAGAACGAGAGAACGAGTTAGGGTGGGAGAAAGAGGAAGTGAGAGAGAGGTTATAGAGGGAATGATAGAGAACAAGAGATAGAGATAGGGTGGGAGAAAGAGGAAGAGATAGAGGTTATGGAGGACGATAGAGAAAGAGAGAAAGAGCTAGGGTGGGAGAAAGAGGAAGAGAGAGAGAGAGGTTATAGAGGGAACGATAGAGAATGAGAGAAAGAGCTAGGGTGGGAGAAAGAGGAAAAGAGAGAGGTTATAGAGGGAACGATAGAGAACGAGAGAACGAGTTAGGGTGGGAGAAAGAGGAAGTGAGAGAGAGGTTATAGAGGGAATGATAGAGAACAAGAGATAGAGATAGGGTGGGAGAAAGAGGAAGAGAGAGAGAGGTTATAGAGGGAACAATAGAGAAAGAGAGAAAGAGGAAGTGAGAGATAAATACACTAAGATACTGTGAGTCATACAGTAGTAGATAGATGAAGTGAGAGAGAGGTTATATAGGGAACAATAGAGAACGAGAGAAAGAGCTAGGGTGGGAGAAAGAGAAAGAGGAAGAGAGAGGTTATAGAGGGAACGATAGAGAACGAGAGAAAGAGCTAGGGTAGGAGAAAGAGAAAGAGGAAGAGAGGTTATAGAGGGAACGATAGAGAATGAGAGAAAGAGCTAGGGTGGGAGAAAGAGGAAGAGATAGAGAGAGAGAGAAGAGAGAGAGAGAGAGAGAGAGAGAGAGAGAGAGAGAGAGAGAGAGAGAGAGAGAGCTAGGGTGGGAAAAAGAGGAAGAGAGAGGTTATAGAGGGAACAATAGAGAACGAGAGAAAGAGCTAGGGTGGAAGAAAGAGGAAGTGAGAGAGAGGTTATAGAGGGAAAACGATAGAGAAAGAGCTAGAGTTGGAGAAAGAGGAAGAGAGAGAGAGGTTATAGAGGGAACAATAGAGAAAGAGAGAAAGAGGAAGTGAGAGATAAATACACTAAGATACTGTGAGTCATACAGTAGTAGATAGATGAAGTGAGAGAGAGGTTATATAGGGAACAATAGAGAACGAGAGAAAGAGTTAGGGTGGGAGAAAGAGAAAGAGGAAGAGAGGTTATAGAGGGAACGATAGAGAATGAGAGAAAGAGCTAGGGTGGGAGAAAGAGGAAGAGAGAGAGAAATACACTAAGATACTGTGAGTCATACAGTAGGTTATAGAGGGAAAACGATAGAGAAAGAGCTAGGGTGGGAGAAAGAGGAAGAGATAGAGAGAGAGAGAGAGAGAGAGAGAGAGAGAGAGAGAGAGAGAGAGAGAGAGAGAGAGAGAGAGAGAGAGAGAGAGAGAGGAGAGAGAGAGACCTAGGGTAGGAGAAAGAAAGAGGAAGAGAGAGAGGTTATAAGGGAACGATAGGGAACGATAGAAGAAGAGCTGCGTCTCTACTTTCCGTAGCTCCATTTCTGCAGACCCCTCTCTGATTGGTTGAGCCCATTTCTGCAGACCCCTCTCTGATTGGCCAAGCGCGCGCATGAGCCGCGACAAGCTCCTCTAGCCAGGAATCGAAACTCTGTTAAGCTCCAGAGAGAGAGGCTGAAAACCCACAGTTCTTGCCCGACGGATGGGAGCCGAATCCCGGATCCGAGTTTTCTGATGAATACCCCCAAAACATGGAGGTCGCGAACGCAATTTATACGCATGGAAGTATTGATTACGCCATAACGAATCATTAAAAAAATATACCGTTAACTGGAATATGTTGTGTGTGCCTTTACACATATGTTGGATTATGTAATTGGTTTGTCATTAAAAACCAATAATAATCGCTCGCATCGCCGGCTTCGCTGACCAGAGCTCTCTCAGATTCAAAGTTTTAATTGCAGCCTGGAACATACATGTTTCGGAACCAATGTGTAACTAGACAGTTATAATATAACATTTATATTAATTAACCCAGTTAATGCCTTTAAGAGAAAGAGTCTGGTGGGTGGTGGTCAATGTCACTTCGGATTGCTACGGAAATGTTGTGTCTTACTAATAATAACTAATTCCTTGGTCAATAGAAGTCTCTGTGATACTTTCTGAATATGATTTGGGAACATCAAATGGGCAGGGTTATAATAGAAGAAAGACAGTGTAAACAATATAATTAACTCTGAATATAATAATGAGGAAAAAGAAACAGGATACACAACAAGGTGCATGAGATGAGGTTATTATGTAGAACATGGTACAGTTACAGTAAGTGGGGAGTGTAAACACTAAACAGTGATTCAAACCCCCTCAATGTACAGTTTCTGACAGCTGGGCTGTGTTGAACTTGTCACGTGAAATAACGTTATGTGAATAAACCGCAAAATAACCGCGAAATAACATAACGTTATGTTATATAACGTTACAATGTACAGTTTCTAACAGCTGGCTGTGTTGTGAAATGTGCATAACGTTATGAATAAACCTCGAAGTCACGCGAAATAAAACGTTATATGCAAATCTGGGAGTACATTTCTTTTTATCTTCTTGATGATAACATTACATCCGCCTTTTACCGCGTGACGAGCTAAACCAATCAGAGAGGGGCTTCGCTCAACCAATCAGAGAGGGGTCTGCAGAAATGGGCTCAACCAATCAGAGAGGGGTCTGCAGAAATGGAGCTACGGAAAGTAGAGACGCGGAAGAGCTAGGGTGGGAAAAAGAGGAAGTGAGAGAGAGAGGTTATACAGGGAACGATAGAGAAAGAGAGAAAGAGCTAGGGTCGGAGAAAGAGGAAGAGAGAGAGAAATACACTAAGATACTGTGAGTCTTTACTTTACATTTACTACAAGCGTTGCAAGGGCAAGGCTAAGAGAATCATTAAAGACTCCAGTCACCCGAACAACTGCCTCTTTGAACTGCTGCGGTCAGGCAAGCGATACCGGAGTCTCAAGGCGAGCACAGAAAGACTCAGAAGCAGCTTCTATCCCCAGGCCATCAGGCTGCTAAACGAACAATGAATGAACACTACACAACAACAACCACCAAACGCACATAGCACACACATCCACACGCACACACTCACTTTAAACAAACACACTGTAGCACCCACTCCACACACTTTATAGCACACACCCACTTTAAACAAACACACTGTAGCACCCACTCCCCACACTTTATATTTATGGATGAAGGATTGCACTACAACTCGTACACCTTACTGTAAATTGTACCTAAAATTGTACCTCATCCCATTTCTGCTTTGCACTAGATAGTACTGTACATTAGTACACTGCATAGTATTGTGTATTGTATATTATATGGTAACTCAGAACATTGTACATATGTCTATACCGAACACTGTGACCTCATTTTCTTCTTCTAAATTCATGCTATATTATGTTATTATGTTATTTGATACTATCTTGTCTAGCACAGTCTCTGGAGCGTAACAGTAAGAAGCATTTTGTATTAAAGTATTCTGTACTTCTGTATGACAACTATTAAAGAACTTGAACTAAAGAACTTGAACTTGAGTCATACAGTAGCACCTGATGGGCCTCGGCTGCATTGACCTTATTCACTCGGCGGCCATTTTGGCTCTCGTGTCGTGCTCAGGGTGGGATTCCTTTTACACCCAAGGTCAATTAATCAGGGCTGCACAGTAAAAAAAAAAGTAGCCAGAGTGCAGTGTCACTTATATTCAACTTAAAAAATGAATTCATGTCTACAACAGTAAAGGGGTGTTAAAACTAAAACCAAGCTTGGCCAACACACGTATCCCACTGTAATTCAGAAACTAGAAAGGAATTTTGCCAGGCAACACTCGCACTGCGACCAAAAGGCGTACTTGAGCGCATGGTGGGACGGTAGTGTGTTCAGTTAATTTCACATGGCAAGAGTTCAGCTGTAGTTTCTGCTCACTTTCCATTCTCAAAACAATACAATACTGGTGTTACTCGTGTAGAGCAGTTGAAGAAAAGGACATTTAAGTGATATTTGCAGGAAGAAGAGGAAATTAATAAGAGTGATGAAAGGCAGGAGGAGTAAAGAATAGATGTCTGGCTCTTAATCCAAGTGTTTCCTCATCACCCAGACCACTGAGTGTGGAGCTGGGCGATATGCCCAGAGCATAGTTTTGACTGTATTGTTTTCCGGTACAAATTACAATGTGATATGATTGTTTGCTTTCTTGTGAACACAGGGATATAAATCATGTGGAAGAGTATCAAATACCTGGAAATAGTCATTACCTCTTAGTTTTAGGTCACTTGGAGATTCATAAGGACCGTCTTGGCTGGAGAACTGTAGAACTGTTAGAACTGATCCGACTCTTACTGAACCCTGCATGGACTCTGCATGGACTCTGGACTCACACATCATTCATAATTTATTTTTTTAATAATATGTAGTATATATAAAATATTTTTTGAATATATACTTATTTGTATACGCACATTTATATTTATTGATAATCTGCTTTTCTGTTTATTTATACGAGGGTAGGCTATAGACCCAGTATGGAGTATTGCACATTGTACAGAGTAGACTTAGGTTAGCTATATATATATATATATATATATATATATATATATATATATATATATATATATATATATATATATATATATATATATATATATATTATTAAATTTTTTTTATGTTTTTGGTAGATTTTTTATTGTTTTTTACTACCGGGCAGTCCGGTAGAGAGAGAGAGGAAGAACGGGAGATAGAGCGGGGGGATTTTGGCAAAGGACGCCGGGTCCGGGAATCGAACCCGGGTCGGCCGCTTCGCGACGCAGCGAGTTACATGGTTCGCCACTTGGGTGCCCCAGCTATATATATTTGTACATGGGGTTGATTTAGGATAGAATCAGAATGTGTATGTTAAATATATACGCACATTGTGACACATGGCCCAATCTGGCCAGCACATAGACATATATAAAGGCTAGATGACCCACCCGCGCCCACTCATAACATGAATGTCTATGGTGCATGTACTATTGAACTAACCATAGCTTGCTAAATTTTCAACAAATTTTCAAACGGTTTGGTTTGTTATAAACGTCAGAGATGTACTACGTGAACTATGTTGGAGAGTCTGCCTTGCACCATCTAGTTATATATATCTATGGTCCAGCAGACCTTTATTTTTATCATTTATCTTTTTCTATTATCTACTATACTTTTTTATTATATTTGTTTTCCATTACCCTGCCTGTACCTCCCCTCCCCCTCCCCCGTGCTGCTATGGCATCTGAATTTCCCCAAAGGGATTCATAAAGATCCATCTTATCTTATAAGCTTAATATTAAATGTCCAATATACTGCAGCTGATTGCGAAAATACCAAACTTAACTTTTCACAAGTGGTGGGTAGGCGCAGGCTAACCAGCACTGTCCGCTTCCATTCATTGTGCTAAGCTAGGCTAACATGCAGCCAGATAGCTTTCTACTGAACGCACAGAGAGGAAACTGGTATATCTATCTTCTTGTCTCTCTCTGGAGAAGACGGTAAGCTAATTTCCGTGTTCCTTTAACATATTCAGTGCCGTTCACAAGAATTCTCGTTTTTGGGCCCCAACCGTTCAGTGCCATAAACTAAGATTCTCGTTTCTGGGTCGTTTTTCCTTTTTTTCCGATTTTAATACCCTATTCAATCTCAGGGAGCTGTGTGTTGCCTGAAAAATGCATACTGGGACGGTATCAAGCACCATTTGAAACGTTGAGTCTTGGGCTGTGCGTCGATTATATAGGTCCGGGCGGACTTTTCTTTGTCGGACAACCGGGACAAGTGTAGCGGTTCTAATGCTCGGATTGAGAAGAAACAATTACTCCCGTGGTGGATTCTGTGTTGAATTATGTTGGCGAAACGATGGACATCAATACTTGGAATGGCGATCAGATAATTGGAATATTTCGGGGTACATCCTAGTCAAGGTAAGGGCTATATGGTATCAATCTTGCGTTGATCCAAGAATGTTTTCATTGCGATCTGAGCATATGTGTGTAACGCAAGTCCATAACGTATTCCGTTGGTGACGATCAAAGCATCGAAAAATGACCCCCCCCCCCCCCCTTTCATGCATTCATGATGGAACATAATACCGATCATATGCATTTGATTTTTTTATTGTAGCGTGTGTAGGGACAAAACGCTAATGATTTAGTATAATACACATTGCGGCTTATAACCAGCCTCTCAGGAATTGGCCCGGATCATTCAGAAATAACACTCATATTCACCACGGTATAAAACGGGAACGTATGGATGGAAAAACTTTTTTTTTGCATCTTGACCGGAAGAAACCCAGTGTCAAATGACTATAGTATTGTATCCATAGCTATAATATAGAATATAGTTATAGCTCTACAAACAAGGTGACTGACTACATTAGTTTAATGGGTGGCATCGCATAGCCGTTTCCCGGAAACAGCGTGGCACAGAATTTGTTAACACCAACAAAAGATTACCTACTGCATTCATGTAAATTCATTTAGGCCAGCAGTTCTCAAACTACAGGTCGCAACCCAAAGTGGAGTCGTGGGTAGGTGACATTGGTTGCGCATTGGCAACCAATTTTTTTTTTTTTTTTTTTATATAAAGATATTTTGGCTAAATATGCCTCGTTTTATAAATGTGTATTGATAACATAGTGCTGTAATAACATTTTCTAATAAATATGCATGATCAAGTAGAACAACGTGGGCTTTTATTTTGATATTCCTTAATTCCACGTTGAAATTAAGTGTGGGGTCGCCAAAAAAAAATCCTAAATAAAATGGGGTCATGGTATAAAAACGTTTGAGAACCCCTGCTTTAGGCGATACCCTTCCAGCGATTCAATAAATGCCGAGATTTATCTCTGACATCATCGTCTAATCCTTCCAAACCAAGACTCCCTCACACAATAACAGCCTGTTAACTATCCCAACAAATCAGGCACGTGGAGGCGAACACAATCCCTGGGTCTGACGTGTCTGGCTACCAGTTGACTGACAGATCGTTACATCACGTGACGTCAATCCTTGTCATTGTAATTTTGGTCATTTCCATGATTTTACTCAAAATGAAGTCTGACATCATGGTCTTTCAAGAGTTCAGCTAGTTCCTAGAGCTCATGAGGCCCAGTAGAATCCATGGTATTACTGCATCGACGAGTCTCAATCTGAACAGAAACACTTTTTCATCCGATCTTTCCTGCTCAATGTGTTCAGTTTCTCTCACAGAGAGCTCGTCTCAGCTCCCTCCCTTTGCCGAGACCACAAAACTTAATTTGCTAAAATCAAGGCCACTTGTCTTCTGTAGCCTACTCCACGTTCAAGTTTTGTTTCATTCGTCACATATAAGGTACATGTACATTATAGTGAAATGCTTGGTTCCTTATGACCCTCCTGAGATTATGCTTCATACTGTAAAAAAAAGATTTTAAGTAAAAGACCAAACACTATACAAAATACAAAACTAAAATGTACAAAATGTGAGAAGAAAACAATGCAGCATGCTTTATGTGCCCTTCGCACCGTGCACCCTGACGCAGGGAGTTGACCTCCGAAATGCCCCGGAAGCAATAGGGTTCACCAAGGGGGGGGGGGGGTCAATCTGCTTTGCTGTCTGACCCTTCTCTCCGGTGGAACTGAGAACCCCTTTCAGTGTCATCGAGTCGCTCTGTACGATTGAAGGAACGGCACCTCAAGTCCAACGTTAAAACTTCCGATTCAAGTCAAGCTTTATGACCAGTACCCCTCTGGGATCAAATCAAATCAAATGTATTTGTAAGGCCCGACAACACACGTTCCCATGGGCCGGACAAGTCTTCTTTAACTCATTCAGCGCCAATCACGAGAAAAGTCGGGTTTTAATCGTTATTTCTTTTATTAGCTATATCCATTCATTTTCATCCATCCAGCCTGATGTTATCATTGGGAATGGGTCTGAGCTCGCAAAAGGGCAAATACCGCTGCCTGCACCTTCCAGCAGGTATTGCACTCCATTAGAAATGGTGTAGTTTCTTTTCAGGGCGGGGTTTAAATACTCAGACAAGGCAGGGCTTTACAACGATGGCATGGAACAGTTACCCTGCCTGCCCGTTCCTGTGGAACGCTCGGTAATGTGGAACGGACCTCCACAAGCAGTATTTGGAATGGCAATCAGATAATTGGATTATTTCTTTTGCATTACATCAGAGACAAGGTAAGAACACTATATATAAAATAAAACCTTGCGTTGATCTGATATTTCTTTCTACCCCGATCGAAGCTGTCTGTGTGTGTGTGTGTGTGTGTGTGTGTGTGTGTGTGTGTGTGTGTGTGTGTGTGTGTGTGTGTGTGTGTGTGTGGCTGTGTGCCGTTGGGTGGGAGGAGGTGGCGGGGGAGCCCCGTGGTCCAGGGCTCTTTTCATTCTTGCATGAGGAAGGATAATAATGATGATCTAGCATTGATTTCAGGAAGATTCGATAATCAGGCGAAAAATTACAACGTGTTTAGTGTATTCCACTAAAGGGCTATTATTGCGTCTTTTCCTGGAATTACTCTGAAGCACCCAAACTATATTCATATTCAAAACGGTATAAAACGGAAATGTACAGATGAAAAAACAATCTGTTTCGTGGATGTTGACTGGAAGCAACTCACTGACAATCGACGGGTGTATTAGATCCATAGCTTTAATATAAGATATATTTTAAGCACTCGCAAGTGAACAAAGCGCCCCATTGACTTACAGCGCTGGCGTAATAGCGCCCTCTAATGCATTAAGCGATGGCGCAGAATGAGTTAAACAAGGCAAGAAGAAACATCACAATAAATCAAAATTAAAACATCATGAAATCCACAACAACACTCCCAGACATACACCAGCGAAGGTAAGGAAAAACTCACTAAAAACCTAGCAATAGGAAAAAAGCACCACAGGCAGTGTGGAGGAGAGAAACCTTAGAAGGGCCATTCAAGGGGGGGGGATCCCCCTTCTTGGATGCCGGTGATAGTGTTGCTATGGATATTCGATGGGTGGAGAATAAAACAGGTGAAATAGTTTGTATGTATGAACATATAGATATGTGTAATAAAAACACAAATATGTACATGCAATAGTAGCAACTGGGGAACATAAGAACATTTGAGAAAGATCAGGGATCTGGAGAGGGTTCTGACCTCGCTGTGACGGGACATTCTTATCTAGACCAAAGGCTTTTCACACATCAGCCTGAAAGCGTGAGGTTAGCGCCCGTCTAAGAGCCAGAAAGCGTGCGGTGAGGTTAGCCCCCGTCTGAGAGCCAGAAAGCGTGCGCTGAGGTTAGCACCCGCCTGAGAGCCTGAAAGCGTGCGCTGAGGTTAGCCCCGTCTGAGAGCCAGAAAGCGTGCGCTGAGGTTAGCACCCGTCTGAGAGCCTGAAAGCGTGCGCTGAGGTTAGCCCCGTCTGAGAGCCTGAAAGCATGCGCTGAGGTTAGCCCCGTCTGAGAGCCTGAAAGCATGCGCTGAGGTTAGCCCCGTCTGAGAGCCTGAAAGCATGCACTGAGGTTAGCCCCGTCTGAGAGCCTGAAAGCGTGCACTGAGGTTAGCGCCCGTCTGAGAGCCTGAAAGCATGCACTGAGGTTAGCCCCGTCTGAGAGCCTGAAAGCGTGCACTGAGGTTAGCCCCGTCTGAGAGCCTGAAAGCGTGCACTGAGGTTAGCCCCGTCTGAGAGCCTGAAAGCGTGCAGTGAGGTTAGCACCCGTCTGAGAGCCTGAAAGCGTGCGGTGAGGTTAGCACCCGTCTGAGAGCCTGAAAGCATGCGCTGAGGTTAGCCCCGTCTGAGAGCCTGAAAGCATGCGCTGAGGTTAGCCCCGTCTGAGAGCCTGAAAGCGTGCGGTGAGGTTAGCACCCGTCTGAGAGCCTGAAAGCATGCGCTGAGGTTAGCACCCGTCTGAGAGCCTGAAAGCGTGCGCTGAGGTTAGCACCCGTCTGAGAGCCTGAAAGCGTGCGCTGAGGTTAGCACCCGTCTGAGAGTCTGAAAGCGTGCGCTGAGGTTAGCACCCGTCTGAGAGCCAGAAAGCGTGCGCTGAGGTTAGCCCCGTCTGAGAGCCAGAAAGCGTGCGCTGAGGTTAGCCCCGTCTAAGAGCCAGAAAGCGTGCGGTGAGGTTAGCCCCGTCTGAGAGCCTGAAAGCGTGCGCTGAGGTTAGCGCCCGTCTGAGAGCCAGAAAGCGTGCGGTGAGGTTAGCCCCGTCTGAGAGCCTGAAAGCGTGCGCTGAGGTTAGCGCCCGTCTGAGAGCCAGAAAGCGTGCGCTGAGGTTAGCCCCGTCTGAGAGCCTGAAAGCGTGCGCTGAGGTTAGCCCCGTCTGAGAGCCTGAAAGCGTGCGCTGAGGTTAGCCCCGTCTGAGAGCCTGAAAGCATGCGCTGAGGTTAGCCCCGTCTGAGAGCCTGAAAGCGTGCGCTGAGGTTAGCCCCGTCTGAGAGCCTGAAAGCGTGCGCTGAGGTTAGCCCCGTCTGAGAGCCTGAAAGCATGCGCTGAGGTTAGCCCCGTCTGAGAGCCAGAAAGCGTGCGCTGAGGTTAGCCCCGTCTGAGAGCCTGAAAGCGTGCACTGAGGTTAGCCCCGTCTGAGAGCCTGAAAGCGTGCGCTGAGGTTAGCCCCGTCTGAGAGCCTGAAAGCGTGCGCTGAGGTTAGCCCCGTCTGAGAGCCTGAAAGCGTGCGCTGAGGTTAGCCCCGTCTGAGAGCCTGAAAGCGTGCGCTGAGGTTAGCCCCGTCTGAGAGCCTGAAAGCGTGCGCTGAGGTTAGCCCCGTCTGAGAGCCTGAAAGCGTGCGCTGAGGTTAGCCCCGTCTGAGAGCCTGAAAGCGTGCGCTGAGGTTAGCGCCCGTCTGAGAGCCTGAAAGCGTGCGCTGAGGTTAGCCCCGTCTGAGAGCCTGAAAGCGTGCGCTGAGGTTAGCCCCGTCTGAGAGCCTGAAAGCGTGCGCTGAGGTTAGCGCACGACCTCGGGCCCTCTCCGTTTCTGCAGAAGTATTATCTAAGCTTTAGTCCGAATTTCCCCAAGGCGATCAATAAAGGAATATCTCGTCTTATCTTATAAATGAAAAGACTAGCCTATACATTGGCTCATGCCTTGTTTGAGAAACTGAGTGCACAAATCCTCCCGACAGACATGTGGCAAACGCCCTCGACGCCTACAGTATGGTATTACAGACGTGGGATATTGTTAATCAATTAAATAGGTTTTGCTGCTCTACAGTCTACATGAGCAACGCCAGTATTGTATTATTTTGAGAATGGAAAAGGAGCCGAAGACACACACACACAAATGATTTATTTATGTCCTCTTATTACTAATAGTCACAGGACACGCACACACACACACACACGCACACACACACACACACACACACACACACACACACACACAACACACACACAAGCCCTCTCGTGATGCACATTGTTCCCGCTCTGAATTCACAGACAGAGCAACTCGTGGAAAGGCAGGGCGCCAACCGACAGTAACTGAGTGATGAGAAAGTACACTCAATTAGGTTAGCCGAGGAGAACGTCATGAGAGTCAGTCTGTCAACATTCCAGTCTCACAGAAACACTTGTGGATAGTTTCTTTTTCATGTGTCCCTGGGAGAGAGCATTATGTTTTGCGCGTGTGTGTATGGCGTGTGTGTGTTTCTCGCTCTTTCTGCATACCATGCCGAAAGACAAACAACACCTAATCGTGGGCGTCCTTACACTGTCACCCAGACAGGCATGCACAAACATGCATACACTCACTGAGAACAGCATATAATGAAAGGTATTCCCTTCCTCAATCCTGCTGCTTGTAAACATTGCCAAGGTAACGTCTCAGTAGGGCATCGGACTAACTCTTTTGTACGTCAGCCAGTGGTTTATAGACTCAGAAATCCACCGGTCAGTTTAAATCTCCCGAGTTTGCTTACATAGCTTCCAGAACATAGAATAGAATCAAACAGAATAGTCTTACAGAGTGTTGTCTCATCATCAGCCCAGGTGACCAGCACAGCCAGCGTTTAGGCTGGTGTAGGTTTCCAGCCCCCTGCCGCTCTGTCAGACAGGCCGAAGCTAACAGTACTCACCTGTAGTTGTGTGAGAGTCATCAGGTTACTGACTCCAGCGACTTAGTTCCCCCGTTTCAGTCTCTCTCTCTCCGATCCATGGAAAGGCGAGTTCTGACGAGCTGAGATATGAGTACTACTGCTGTTCGTGGGCGACAGATCTGTGTCTAAAAGAGAAACCACCCGCCCCCCTTAACTAATCTGCACCTACCCAAGCAGCAGTGAACTTTGCACAAGGGCTTACATCAGCTGGCCTGGGTCATGTGCCTTACTTCCTTGGAGAGAAGCAGAAGTGAGGAACCGTTGTTCCACCAGTTAGTACGAGGCCCTCCCCTCTCTCACGGCTCTCTGCCTAAAGCCCCAATGAGTTACTGTGGGGCTTTTTATAGATTTATTTGTCATGTTGACAACCACTCACTCATGAATCATGGTTGACATTATTCCATGTTTCTCAATCAGTCTGTCTGTGTCTACGCTGTGATTTCTTAAGGTTTTGAATTCACTATGGGTGGATATAGGCCTACACACTACAGACACGCATGAGGACTGCTAAGTATGCCTGAAGTTACCATCCTATAGAGCAGGGGTCTAAAACTCGCGGCCCGCGGGGCAATTGCGGCCCCCCAGATGATTTCCAAAACAAATTTAAAAAAAAATCCCAATTTATTTATTTTTTTGCAGTCATGTCATCACAAACACTGGCATTTAAAGGGTACAAATAAAACAATTCCTGCACCAGAATGCAGGAAATGAAGTCTTTGTAACACAAAATCTCCTGGTGGCCTGACTGGGGCTATATTTTGCACTATATTTCCTGGCCTGAATGATTTCCCCAGTCCGGCCCTGGTTAAAAGCCTCCAATGCTTATTAGTGTGTGTGCGTTTGAACGTTTGCATGTTTCAACCATACATTTTCATAAAAATAAAAAAAAATACTTGAAACCCTTTTTGTGTGGAATATTTGATGCGGCCCAGCCTCACCCAGACTCTACCTCCAGCGGCCCCCAGGTAAATTGAGTTTGAGACCCCTGCTATAGAGTCAACGTTTAAGACTTAGAAGAGAGCATACTGTATGAGAGAAAAACCAGGGTGTTGGGAGTTCCACCTCGCTTTAAATTGTTTCCATTATTATTATTTGTGTGAATATCTGTTAACTCATTGGCCGCCGGGGATTAGACGGGCCCCGTTCTAGCACTGCCACGCTTTAAAAGATAGGAGTGCAGGGCGGCTAGGTGGTGTAGTGGGCAAGGCACTCGCCACCAATGTGGAGACGCTGGGTTCGCGTGTTCGAATCCAGCTCTCCACATTGTTTTCAGTTTGGCTGGTCGCCCGTACTAATACACATTGGCAGTATTAGAGGGTAGGAAACTGATGGGTGGGGATCGGGCGCTGTGGACAGCGACTCCTACAGGTCGTTTAGTGCGCCTGCGCAGTAGAATCAGGATGTGTCGGGGGCAGCGTGAGCCTCCCACGCGTTACTCCTCGCCACTGAGAGATCGAGCTGCGCAGGTGAAAAGATGCGACTGCTGTTACCTCAAGTACCGGAGGGGACTTGTGCTATGTATGACTTAGTCCACATTGCAGCCGGCTTGTGGGAGGCAAGAAACAGCGTCCGTGACAGGAGAGGGTTGAATTGGATGATACGAAATTGGGATGGGAGAAAATATAGAAAATGGGAGAAAAAAGTGGATAAAAAAAAAGATACTGTAGGAGTGCGTCACCTTGTTTGTAGAGCTATAACTATATTCTATATTATAGCTATGGATACAATACTATGGCCCATTTGACATCACCTATCTATCGTTCAATATGTGAAAAATAAGTAATTTCTTCATCCATACGTGTTATACCGTGGTGAATATAAGTATAGTTATAGCGTGGTCTGGGGTAATTCCCGAAAGGCTGAGTAATAGCCTTATACGTCAATTCTACTATAACCGTTGCCGTTTCTTGCCTGTACACGCTATTATTATTATTATTTTTTTTTAATCTTTTTCCCCCTCCTTTTTCCGATTTTTCTCCCATCCCACTGTTAGTCGTTATGCCAATTCCCAACCCCCTTCCTGGTTGTTGCGCACTTTTCCCCTACTGTTGGTCCGAGAGGCCGGAGACTGTCAGTGTCACATGCTTTCCTCCGACGCATGTGCAGCCAGCCTGGCCGCGCAGATTCTCACTGGGAGAGTGTAACGTGTGGGAGGCCGCACTACCTCTCTCCAGATCCTACCCTCGCTGAGCAGGCCCCCCGACCGAACTGTAGGGGTCGCTGTCCACAACACCCAGGACCCACCCGCCAGCTTTCCCCACCCCTTAATACTGCCAATAGTATTAGTGTGAACGGCCAGCCAAGCTGGTGACAACGCCGGGAGCTGGATTCGAACACGCGAACCCAGCGTCTCCAGCGTTGGTGACGAACGCAATCTCCGCTACGCCACCTGACCGCCCGGGGGGTAGTTTTTTGATGCTTTGATCGTCACCAACGGCATACGTTGTGGAGTAACGTTACACACACATGTTGCGATCGGGGTGAAGACATGGTTGGATCAACGCAGGATTGATATCATATAGCCCTTACCTTCACTAGGATGTACCCCAAAAAGAATATTCCAATTATCTGATCGTGAGTCCCAGTATTGGTGTCGATCGTGTCGCCAACATAATCCACCACACATCATGCATCGGGAGCATTTGACGCTTCTCAATCCGATCGTTATAACTAGGGATGTTTGATATTGGCTTTTTTACCGACACCGATATACCGATATTGTCCAACTCTTAATTTCCGATATCGATATCAACCGATACCGATATATGCAGGGTTTCCCCCCCCAAAAAACCTAATAATTTCAGGTAATTAACATTACATATCTCTTGTTGTGGAATTAACACAACATTATGCATACTTTTGACAATAAATAAAATAAGAATTTGTTCTTACATGCTTGCCTGGGTAAATAAAGGTTAAATAAATGTAAAAAAAAATTAAAAAAAAATATTTTAATTTTAATTTTTTTGAAAACTGATACCGATATTTTCCGATATTACATTTTAATGCCAATATCGGCCGATAATATCGGTAGGCCGATAATATCGGACATCCCTAGATATAACCGCTCCATTCGCCCGACAAAGAAAAGTGAGCCCGGTGACATTTGACCGTTGCACAGGCCAAGATACAAGGTACAAAGGGTGCTCGATACCGCCGTCTAGCTGGATGCGGCCAGTATTGCACTTTGGCGATCTCAGACTCATTCCCTATGGTAACACTGAGGTCCCCCCCCCCCCCCCCCGGATGAATAATGAATACAAATATTGAAAAAAAGGAAAAACTATCAAATAAAGTATATAGACGTGGTTGGCGTTCAAAGGATGGCGCCCAATAACGTATATAAACGTTGTTGGCGGTGAATGAGTTAAAGGTGCATGTAGTATGTAGTTTTGTTGGATATGTTTTCAACTCAAGTTCAACTCTCGAGTTAAGTTGTGGAGGAATTCTATGGTATATGAAAATATTCATTACAATAAACTATGATCAGGGGAAAACTGGGTCCCTGTGAGTGTGACACAGAAAGGTTATAAGACATTTTGTTTACAAATATGTTTACTATTCAAAGAAGCATCTGCTAGGCTTCTGTTTGATTTACAGTGCTTCAAAAATATTTTTCTTGGAATTTATGATAAAATGAGAGACTCTAATTCAAAGAAATACAATAAAGTAGCTGGCTCTGCAAATATAAACAATGATCTCTCTAAAAAACGACATAGTGTAGCCTACCCTTAAATTGTTTAAAACATGTGCAGTTAACATCCACCCTTGTTCTCCTACTAAAAATAGCTTAATGGTTATTATTATTTAAGGTTGTTTTGTTCAGGTAGTTCGGCAAGGTACAGTAGCTAATCCATACAGTGCGATCCTAATGTACAGTCCCCTCCCCATCATATGTATATACTCTGTCAGGATCTAGGGGTAACAGTACTGTATATTTGAATACCGCTTATGTCACAAATGTATCAGTACTAAATACCTATATGTCCCTATGCCATAAATGTCATGTATGTTGTGTATGTCATAAATGTCTATATGAAATGAAAATGGGGGACCCTGATGGAAACAAGACAAACGTCTTTCTCAGGTCTGCATCCCCTTAACAATTGTATGTATTGAGCCGTACTGTATTGTACCCATTCTGCAATCTGTTAAATAAAGTTTTCATTCATTCATTCATTCATTCATTCATCATTGGGGAACTATATTGTACAGTGATTGTTTGGTGGACAGTTATAAAAAGCATAGGTAAACAGCGCCGCCCCGTGGATTACAAAAGTAAATGCAATCGCCTATTTGTCCCCGTCAAAGCGTCTGCCTAATCACATACAATTATGTTAATCCGGTTTGTCCATCCGCTGTCATTTCACCACAGAAATACCCGAGCAATGCAATTCGCGCCTGTGCCAACATGGACACTTCGCCTTTCGCCACCAAGTGTGTAGTATGACAGATAGGCCACCTGTAAATGTCCTAACTCCTAACCCAACCCCCTCCAATGTACAGTAAATTACCAAGTATGGTTTCGTCAATATTCCAATGTACAGTTTTGCTTGTACAGTTGTACAGTGGGGGGGGACCCTGATGTAAACAAGACTAAGGTCTTTCTCTGGTCTGCATCCCCTTAGCAGTTGTATGTATTGAGCTGTACTGTATTGTACCCATTCTGCAATCTGTTAATAAAGTTTTCAATCAATCAATCAATCAATCAATCAATCAATCAATCAATCAATTATCTTTTAATAGTGTTAACTCTCAAGTGTAACGTTACTCTTTGAACTCACAAGTCAAGTTTGCAGCAGCAGCAGCAACAGCAGCAGCAGGGGCAGGGTCCACTTCAGAACTTCACTGTGATAAACACCTGCTGAAGTTTCACTGGGCTTTTTGCACTTTTTACTTATTGTCCCATTTCTTTATAAAGTGTGTGTGTGTCTGTGTGTGTGTGTAAACACTGCGCCAGTAGTTCAGCGAACCGCAGACGCGGCACGACGTACAGTGTGTTCGCTCTATTTATAGGCACCACGTGTTTTTAACGCGACCAGTCACGTGGGAAGTCGTAGCCAATGGGGCGCGCCAGGCGTGGTCTGACCGTGGTGGGCATTACGGCTCTTTGAAGGGAGCCGGATCTTTTGGCTCCATCCCTTTCTAAGAACCTAAAATAACGGCTCATCGTTCTTTTTTTTGTATTTTATTTTTTTATTATTTTTTAAACATAACATAAAATTAGACATACAAGCATTAACAGTAAACATCCAATGAAATCCTATTTAAATAAATGCAGGGTGTAAAAAGTACCCAGAAATTATACTTAAGTGAAAGTATGGGTACCGTCTCAAAATCTGACTCAAGTAAAAGTAAAAGTATCTGGCTAAAAACACACTTGAGTAAAAGTAAAAAAGTCCTACTTTTAAATGTACTTAAGTACTAAAAAGTAAAAGTATTTTTTTTTAAAGGGATAGACCAGGGGTCTCAAATTCATTCCATCGTGGGCCAAGTTTTCATTTTAACTATACATTGCACCAGGTGAGTTAGTTGAAGAGGTGAGCCAATTAGTGAAATCATCAGCTGGTGTTTAGGCAAGGCTGGAATGAAACCAAGCATACACTCTGCCCACAATGGAATGTGTTCTGCGATAGACAATGCTGAAATGAAAGAACAGAGGACACTTTTTTTGCATTAAAATTATTTAATGCACTTCTCCATTGAAGGTAAACTAACATGGACGGCATTCACATCACAGCATGAATAATATCACAATATTAAAAACAGAATGGTGTATCCCGAATAATATCACAATATTAACCACAGCATACTGGATTATCCTGAATAATATCACAATATTAAAGGCAGAATACTGGAGTACCCTGAATAATATCACAATATTAAAGACAGAATACTGGAGTACCCTGAATAATATCACAATATTAAAGACAGAATACTGGGAGTTAAGGCTGAGCCCGAACGTTCGAACGTTCGAACGTTCGTTCGTTAAGCTGACATTCGGACTTTAATTAATGGGTTCGAACGTTCGGTGAAAAAAAATAAAGCAGGCGCAACGACGGTGAGGCGATGTGAAGCGGCGCGTCCCCCGAGTGAGATCGCTCGGCTCAACCAGTATGGTCTCTGCCGGGCTGTTGCTGGATACTCAACCAGAGCTCTTGTCTCAACCAATGCAATAGAACAATTTTGATTGAATGACAGGCGATTCTGCCAATTACGTCACACCGCTTGCACCCGCCTCTGCTGTTACCACCAATCGGCAAGCGTTTATTATTTTTTTTACTTCCGGCAATGCCGCCATTGATCTGCTTGAGAGAAGCATTAACGTAGCGTTAGCTCCCCGCCGAGGAAGTAAAAGTCGTAACAACTTTCCATAGGTCAACCTGCGGAAGGATCATTAATGAATAGTATTGAATACCAGCCTTTTTCGCCCACGGAGCGCAAGCTTCATGGCGGGAGGTGGTTGCGTTGGAAACACTCTGGGCGTGTTGGGAGCCCGGCGGGACCCCCGCGCCGGTGTCTCTCTGTCTCTCTGCCGTCCCCCGTTCCGAGGTGACGGTGGAAGGAGCTGAGGCGCGCGTAGGGTGACCAGGTGTCCCCCTTTTGGTTGTACTGTCCCACCATTTGACCAAATGTCCCGCGTCCCTCATATTGAGAGGATGTCCCTCTTTTCGAAGCAAAAAAAAAACATGCATCTAAAAGCCCCTTCCTACAGACAGTAAACGTAGCAACCCGCCTCTTGTCCACACACATTGCTCTGATTGGTTATAGTACTTTAGCGCGCTGCTTGCCTGCTTGTAACGTGACTGAGACTGAGTCGTGACGCTACCTCATATCGCAGATCTGATTGGTTATAGTAATTTAGCGCACTGCTCTGCTCGTGAGAGTTGAACTTGTGATGCTACCTCATATCGCAAATCTGATTGGTAAAAAAAAAACACAACAACATTACAAGCGAACTAGTTCAAGATGGAAAGCAGTAAAAAGAAACGGACCTGCAGTTACAACCAAGACTGGCAAACGACACATGACTGGGTGAGGCAGATGGCAGGCAATCCGCAGCAGGCTTTCTGTGTTTTGTGTCATAGTTCGTTTTCAATTGCGCATGGAGGAGAATACGACTTGAAGCGCCACAGTGGACGTGAGTGGCTCACCAAAAAGAAACATCCAGATCTATGGATACGTTTCTTTTTAAACCAAACAATGATAGCCAGACGGACTAGGTCACTGCAGCTGAGATAACAAGTGTATCACACAGTACAACACTCCCATTCATACAGGTCAGCCGACTGTGGTATGAAACTAGCTCATTTGGCCAGACTCAGATATTGCAAAAAAAATCGTGTAGTCGTACAAAAGCTACATCCATAGTTATGGATGTACTGGCACCTTCCTCGAGTTGTTTGATTGAATTAAAAACCCCAATGGTCCCAGATGACCAAAACACACCATTCTTTTCGGTAACTTCTGATGCTTCCAATCATGGCACCATAAAACTTTTCAAAACTATTAATTTGTATTATTATTTTTGTATTATACTACACTGTTTTCCCTAGTTCTGTGTTAACAGGGAATATCAAACACAAGACATTCCTGTCAAGTGATGACGTTTAAATATTTA
This sequence comes from Notolepis coatsorum, assembly GCF_963971535.1. Lineage (NCBI taxonomy): Eukaryota > Metazoa > Chordata > Actinopteri > Aulopiformes > Paralepididae > Notolepis > Notolepis coatsorum. The sequence goes on from NC_140173.1 coordinate 51,076,103, forward strand.
AAACAGATGTTAGGTGGTATTTAATTTGTATTTATTTTGATTTAACCTTTAACCTTTGATTTAAATATATTCAGTGAAGACCAGTTATTCTAATAAGACATTTTACATTATCTATCTGTCCCACTTTGTCCCACCAAAATCTTACTGTTGTCCCACTTTGTCCCACCAAAATCTTACTGTTGTCCCACTTTTGGACTTTTTGCATCTGGTCACCCTAGGCGCGCGCCTCTCTCCTTCCCGTCGACCAAGAGTGAATACCTGTTATTGAACGTGTAACACTAACTATATAACGTGAATGCCACAAAACGAATGCATTTGTTTATCTAGCCCCTTACGTGACTGCGGTGTGCAAGGGCTATTGTTTATCATAAGTAGGAACTTTATGCAGTACTCAGTAGCTTGTTTATTTTCTTCTGAGTGCTTTGTTTAATTACATGTTTACATGAACAGCCACCACTGTAAACAACATGTTTTTTCACCAATAGATTATGCAATGCCGCCCTCCGTAGGATCTATAATAATAATAAAAAAAAAAATTATATATAAAATAAAAAAAGTAATAAAAAAATTTTTTATTAAAAAATTTACAAAAAACGAACGTTCGAACGTTCGTTCGATAACCCTGGCGAACGTTCGAACCCTAAAAACAGGGTTCGGGCTCAGCCTTACTGGGAGTACCCTGAATAATATCACAATATTAACCACAGCATAATGCAGATCTGACTGTCTATTCTTCTGATAGCAGGTGTTTAATCAAAGATCCCCACTTTCTAGTGTTGCACAAGGACCAATCAGCATGGGTATGGGCGGGTTCATTTTCCATTGATGGGGATTTGATTGGCTGTTTACCTGCGCTGCGGTAGCAGAATTAATAGCGTTAACGTTAGTTCGGCCAGATAAACAATTAAAATATACGAATGAAAATGGTTGGACCTGTGAGATTTGTACTTTGTAGGTCTGCATTTTAAATGTAAGGAGTAAAAACTATGTTTTTTTTCTCTGAAATGTAATAGAGTAAAAGTACAAAGTATACAAACCTAATACTACTCAAGTAAAGTACAAATCCCCCAAAACAGTACTTAAGTATTGTAACAATTACTCAAGTACTTTACACCCCTAAATGTAGTATACGAGATATACACCTAATACTTGCTATCTAATACCCTACATACATATGCTCTCGTTAAGTCCCATTCTGTTTAATCTTATAGGAGTCAAGTATGTCCTATGAATATAATTAAGATTAATTTGTTGATGGTCCGGGTTACGTGACGCAATTCGAACGTTTGCCCAGACTTCTTGCCAATCAATTTTTTTTTCCAAGTCTGGTATATCCCTCCTCCAGACTGAGTCTAGGGGGAGGATTCCATACGAGGACGTTAGTAAGTGATGATAAAAATCTGACACGAAACCTCTCGATGTCTCTCTTTCATAGAAGAATTTGTGATATCTGTGGTGCTCAATTGGTATCCTTAATGGGACTCCATGAGCCTTCAAACAAACCAATAACTGTGCGTAAAAATAATATGTGGAACTGGTGAGATAAAAAAATTTATGTATGTCTTTATAGCTACAAAAACCCCGTTCGTTGAAAACATCTCCTAATGTGTGTATGCCCTGCTTTTCCCATTTAGGGTATCTTATAGGTCGTTTTCCAATCAGGAGTGCATTGTTATTGAATAGGGGAGTACGTTATGTTGGTTAGAATATTTTTTTTGTGTTTCACGCCATATTCGGATCACATGAGTAATAAGGGGGCCAAATTTCAATTTGCATTGCTTAATTGATAATATGGTGTATACTATGTCCTGCAGTCTATGTTGTGCTACTATATTTACTTCTAAGTTTCTCCAGGATACAGATGCTTGGGAATCAAACCAGGTTGTCAGTGGTCTTAAAGAGTACGCTTTAAAATAGTGGTAAAAATCTGGAAATGCCATACCTCCGTCGGCTTTGTTTCTCTGTGCGGTGGATCTTTTTATACGTGGAGGTTTGTTATTCCAAATAAATTTGTTTTTCCAGTAACCATCAGGAGGGGGTAACGGTAACATTGAGCTAATGAAGTTGATTCTAGGTAAAACATCCATCTTAACTATTGATACCCGTGCCTGTACTGAGTTCTTGAGTTTGGACCACCTGTCAAAGTCGTATTTGATCTTATCTTGGAATTTTATGTAATTGTACTTCACCGTTTGGCTTATAGTAGGGAATACTTCAACTCCTAAACATCTGAAGTGTTTAAACATTGGTATTTTTACTGGAAGGAGTGTATTCTTTGCAGGGGTATTAAGTGGAAGGAAAGCCGACTTTGGCCAATTTATCCTAAATCCCGATAGATTGCCAAAGTCATCAATCAACTTGAGAAGATGAGGCATTGAGGTGTTAGGGTTTTGTATGAACAATATTACGTCATCCGCATATAAACTAATATGATGTTGTGTGCCCTTAATTGCGATTGGTTCTATAGATTGGGATTGTCTTATATATTGTGCTAAAGGCTCTAATGATAAAGCGAATAGTCCGGGACTAAGAGGGCAACCCTGTCTGGAGGAGCGCGATACCGGAAAGATTTCGGAGGTGATTATACCTGTTGTAATCATGGCCGATGGGTCTTTGTATAATACTTTAATCATATCAATGAATCCTTTTCCTAACGGCTCATCGTTCTTTTACATTTTTTTATCAAAATCTTTGGTTACTTGGTTTCGGTGCTGGACTGGTTTTCAGGACTCGTGACTCGACTTGGACTTGAGCACTAATGACTCGGACTTGGACTACTCGAGCATTGACTGCATTCGGTCTCGGAACAGGTACAGACTTGTTAATTGATAAATATACAGTTATTTATTTAATTTTGTAATAGGCCCTAATCATTTGGCATTTGTTTGGCTATTCTGTGACAAAGTAAATAAACTCCCTTTGAAATGGTGACCGCTGTGTCGTTTATGTTTAATGTAGACCTTTTTTTATTTGTATATCAGCTCAGACTCAACCTTGATGACTTGGACTCGGACTACGGGACTAGGTAATGGGGACTCGACTTGGAATCGAGATTTAGTGACTCGACTACAACACTGCTTGGTTTTAAATCAAAATATTTCGTTTAATGTTAGAATACGATTTGGATACAAACTTAAATACTTAAAACCTGGAAACGAAGCCTCAAATCATAAAAAAATTATCTATGATATCCAACACAAATGTGATATTTAACGTGCACCAAAGTTTGAATGAAAAAACATAGGCCTATTAATGTGACGTGAAGTCACCCCAATAATAGTCCCTGATTTAAGTCATCTGTCCTCTGCCATATCATGTCCCCGAAAATGTCCCAGATGAGTTCTTACAGTAAGAAATACGCTACATAAAACGCGTATATCCTTATCTCATTAACTCTTTCTGCACCAAACACGAGAATACCCGTGTTTCAAATCCAACCGTTGAGCGCCAAAAACGAGAACTTGTTTTTAGATCCTTTTTCCCCCATTCTAAACACTCGCCCGGACCTGCCTGTGTCTCCCTGGCACCGCTGCCTATGTTAAAATTGCAATGGCGGGCGCTCTAGTAGCACACCATGTAACGCGCTGCGTCGCGAAACAGCTGACCCGAGTTCGGCGTCTTCCCCTGCTCTGTCTCCCATTTCCTCCTCTCCATCTCTCTCTACCGGACTGCCCGGTAGTACAAACCAATACAAATCTACAAAAACATATTTTTTTTTCGAGAGTCAGGCCTGAGACCCATTAGGTTCAATCGCCTGGGGGTCAAATAAGTCCTATGAACAAAATTTAGATGAATCTGTTGGTGATCTGGGTTGTGTGATGATAGCCTAATATTTTCCCAGACTGCATCCCAATCAAAATCTATATCCAACTCAGGGATATCCTTTCTCCAAATCATATCTAAGGGTAGGTCTTTATATGAGGACGTAAGTAAGTGCTGATAAAAGTCAGAGACGAAGCATCTCAATGTCTCTCTGTCATGAAAGAATTTGTGAAACCGGTGTCGCTCTAGTGGAGCGTCCCATGGGACTCCATGAGCCTTCAGAGCTGCCCTCATTTGTAAATAAAAGAAAAAGGAGTTTCCGGGGAGATCAAATCCGTTGGATAGGTCCTGAAAAGACTGGATACCAGAGTCATTGAAAATATCCCCCAATGTATGAATGCCTTTCCCCTCCCATCTAGGGTATCTAATGGGTCGTTGTCCAAAACGGAGCAAATTGTTATTGAATAGTGGGTAATGCGTGTGCCATTTATGGCGGTTAGTGCGTGCTTTCTGGGTGTCACGCCAAATCTGGATCACATGTGTGATCAGAGGGCCAAATCGTAATTTGCATTGCTTAATTGAAATGTTGGTATACACGACATCTTGAAGTCTATGTGGGGACACCATCTTCTCCTCCAATGGACGCCAGGATACAGCCGCTTGAGCGTCAAACCAAGTGATAAGAGGTCTCAAAGAGTAAGCTTGAAAATAATACTTGATGTCTGGAAATGCCAAACCCCCGTCTAGTTTACTCCTCTGTGCAGTGGTTCTCTTTAAGAGTGGGGCGTTTGTTATTCCAGACGAATTTATATGCAGCAGAGTGCAGTTTTTGCCAGTAACCAACAGTGTGAGACAACGGCAGCATGGAGCTGATAAAATTTATTCTGGGTAAAACATTCATCTTAATTATTGAGGCGCAGGCCTGTAATGAGTTCTTTAATTTGGACCACCTGTCAAAATCCTTTGTAATCCTGTCACCCAAGCTGGAGTAGTTATACTTTACTGTCTGGTTAACAGTTGGGAATATTTCAATCCCAAGGCATTTAAAGTGCTCTACCATGAGTATGTTTGCTGGAAGGATGGTTGCCTTCGCAGTCTCGTTGAGTGGAAGGAAGGCTGATTTTGGCCAGTTGATCTTAAATCCAGATAGACTGCCAAAGTCATCTATTACTTGGAGAAGATAGGGCAGAGAGACGGCTGGGTTCTGCATAAATAGGAGTACATCATCCGCGTATAAGCTGATATGGTGATGTGTGCCCTTAATTGACACTGGGGATATAACCCGGGATTGTCTTATGAGTCCTGGGCTAAGAGGACAACCCTGTCTAGAAGAGCACGAAACAGCGAATAGTGGTGAGCAAAGCTTCCCTGTCAAGATCATGGCAGAGGGACCTGTGTAGAGGACTTTGATCATGTGAATGAAACCCTCGCCCAATCCCATCCTTCCTAGTACTGCCCATAAATACGACCACTCCAGTCTGTCAAAGGCCTTCATTGCGTCTAAGGACATGGCGGCCGTAGGGGTTGCAACATCCTTACTGGCATCAATCACGTGCAGTAACCGTCTGATATCATCCGTGACCAGTCGGCCTCTTATAAAGCCAGTCTGATCGGGTTAACCAGAAATGTCATATGCTTTTGAAGTTGGATGGCTAGTGTTACGAAGGATCAGATTAAACCAAATATATATATTTATTGATTGATATATATTGCATAATATTTGTATATCGTTTGATATCCCCTGTGTATTCCTTGTACATATACACGGAATATCCCTTTAACCTAGTACAGACCATAATATTTCGTTCTCCTATTGGACAGCGGTCCCTTAGGCGCCATTGCCATACCCCCAAAGTCTGGTTCAAAGTCACCGCCAAAGACTTGCCTGGACATGAACGGCTCTGCGCAAGGATACGAGACAGGAATAGGGCTGGTACTAGTTTGTTCACCTAACGTATAAATACGGCGCAGGTGAATACAGAAGTTAAGTTACCCAATAAGTTGAAGCCTCACCCACGATACAACGTGCAGTGAAGTATGGCCTGTTTGGCCCCAAATAGAGCATTGAGACCGCGTGCGAATTAATAACTGAAGTATCAGAGTTTAACACTGTACCGTCGAGTTTGACCTATTCTATTAATTCAGTAATAGTCTATTTATGTATAGTGTATCGTGCGGCTACCGTTCTACAGTGACCAGCATCACCAACGTTTCCTCGTACCAGCTAGTGTGCTTATCCAGGCTGGGCTGCTTACCCTGGCGCTTTCACCCGAGGAGCCCTAGACGAGGACCGTGTGGACATGTACACTGGATAATCTACCCGACGACTACATAGCCCTTTTCGGCTGGATTATATTTGCTTTGGTCCTGTAATTGATGGAGCGGAGAATCGCCTACACCCACAATTGTGTGGGATTTACCCTGTGAGGAGCAACGTCGAGCCCGCCTCTCAGAAGCCTGAGGCTGGCTAGCTTTCTTCCATGCGGAGCTGCATGCCACGGAGAACAGCTGTTATTTGTCTGCGGATCAAGAGATTATTGCACCGTCTCCTGTACTTGGAGTCTCTCTATTCATCGTTGACCCAGACTCTACTACCGACAAATCCTCTCCCCTTGTTGGCTTACAACCGGAGGGACCCTACCAGTATCTCCCGCTGCCTTACTAGAGTACCATAGATATAATTCCTAAGATTCAGGTTGTATTCATTATCTCCTGCGTAATATGAGAATGGACATACGTTATTGATTTGCTGACGCACATTCTTTTGCCTTATAAGCGCACCCTATGTAAAGTATTGTTATATATACTATCATTGCTGCTAATAAATATTCTTAAACCCAGTTTTGTGTGGAACCGTGTCATTGTGGGAAGTGTTCATCTAAGATACCTGTGTACTGTATGGCCAGTAGTAATGTACATAAGACAGTAGTGGTTTAATGATACCATACTTATATAATACAGTCAGGGAATTGTACCCCTCAGTTACAATTGGTCCTTCGAGCCGGAGGGTAACTAGCGTAATATTAATATAGTAGTATTAATATTGACATGGCCAATGATGAACACTCCACAAAACGGTTCTCCTAAAATAGATCGCCCGCAGCGTAGACGGCAGACACCTCAGTACTTAGAGGATTACGTTGCTAGTATACTACCTAGCTTTCTACAGACGTTAAAGGCGGAAAAAGTAGATAGTAAAATTATGTCCAACCCTACCGACCAGGCTACCCCGCCAGTAGAGACCCTAGTGGGTTCTAACGTAACTGACCAAGCTCACGGTGGTGACCAGGAGGGACCTGACATGACTTTACCCCCCGCCAACGTCGAAGAAGTAGTCCCCGGAGAGCTCCAGGATAAAGAAAGCCCTCCAGGGATGGAACCCGACCCACCACAAGAAGAGACGCGCACCCCGGAGATGGATCTCCTCGGTACGCGACAGGAGAACGGATCTCCAACGAGTACTACCAGGAGCCGATCACCTCAACCAGCGTCTTCCCGCAGCGAGGCGGACAAGATGCTGGCGCAGGCCTTCGTCGCCAGCCTGGCAGCCTCAACCGAGCGCGATCGACTCCAAGCACAGACGCTTAGAGAGCGCGAACATTCTTCCATGGAACAAGAACGCTTCCACGCGAAACTCCAAGCGCAAGCCCTTAGTGAACGCGAACATTCCGCGACCGAACGAGAGCGCTTTCAGGCGCAGCAACGGAGTGACGAAGACCGCATACGCCTAGAGACTAGACGCCTCCAGACGGAAGAGAATATGGAAAGAGACCGCGCCGAAGCCCAGCGCGCCGCCGCCGGTGCCCAACGCGAAGCAGAGCGCGACCTCGCTCTCACCAAGCGCGAAGCCGAGCGCGACCGATTACAAGCGCAGATAATGGAGCAGCTGATTGCCAGGGTAACCCCCCCTCCCTCCGCACGGGGCTCCAGGGCCTCGTCAAGACAAGGGTCTAGAGCACCCTCCCCTACCCGATCAAGCGACCCTGAGCCCGGCGACCAGAGAGAGCCTATACCCCTCTCCGAACCCCTTCCCCGACCGGTCCAAGCGAGACCCAGCAACAGGGAAGAACCGGCCTATACCGCGGAGAGGCTAAATAGACGACTACAGTATCTAGATGACCTGCCAGAGGAAGAAGAAGAGGGAGAGGAGGAGAGTCAAGCCCAACAGCATCACCGTACTCCACAGGACCAGGAGGTCCAGTACAGCCCAGACTTTACCCCCGCGGCTCTGCGCTACAGACCCCCGACTCAATTCACGGGTGAGCTTGACGCACGACCAGCCCCGAGGAACAGCACCTGGGTACGCGGGCCTTGGTACCCAGCAGGTACCAGCCCACCACGACACGTAAGAGGAGACTCGCCTAGGAGGCCTCTCCTCCAACGCTCACCGATGTGCCAGCCATCCATGGCATCGTACCTTGGCACACCGACGTTCCCGGACTTCACACACGAGAACAGAGCACAGTACACAGAGCTACGAATGTGCTTAGAGACAATGATGTCCGACATAACTGATGAACCGTACAAGTATGCTATCCTACTCAAGCACCTCAAGGTGCCCCGAGCGCACAACATAGCGCTGGCATATTCCACCTCTACTACCCCATACACCGCGGCTCTAGCAGCACTCGACCAACGATATGGACGCATATGGGACTACGTAATACAAGAGATAAGGAATATTGACCGTCTACCCCCAGCCACAGACAATCGACAAAAGACAAAAGACAAAAGACAAGCGTCTTTGAGCACCTGGAAAAGCGCTATATAAAATAGATGTATTATTATTATTAGATGACCTGTCTATCAAGGTACAATCCCTGGTAGGGATGCTGGGGGCGCAAAGGGAAAAGGGTATGCACGAACTGTACGCAAACTCTAATGTTGAGAGGATTTTAGAGAAGCTTCCGCCCGCCCGACAAGAGCGCTTCAGGCGGCAAAGAGACCACCGTGATCCTAACGGTCCCGAGCCATCCCTCCTAGACCTAGCCGACTTCCTGGCGAGAGAAGTCAACAGCCTACGGTTGGATACGTTCGTGCGGAGCACACCAAGCTCCAGAGAGGGACCTAGGAGAGCAAACGATGGCCGCAGACTGGTGACCGTCATGCACCAAGCCGAATCAGTACCGAGCAACAAGAACCACAGTACCCCCTCGATGAAAGAGAAGTGGAAGATTGTATGCCCGTACTGCGAAAAGGAACACTGGCTGTCACACTGTGACACGTTCAAGAAGATGACCGCCGACGAGGTGAGTCAATGGATAAAGTCCAACCGACGCTGTTACCGATGTGCGCGCAGTCACATGGCAGTCGATTGCCGCTTAAAGAAGAGGTGTAGTCGGTGTGACGGAGCCCACTTGGACGTCCTACATGACAGTAACAGAAGAAAGCCTGCACCCTCAAGCAGCACAAAGGCAAGTGTTATGTACATTGACCCCGCCAGCAGCGGGGGCGCCCGGGTGCTCTTGAAGGTGGTCCGCGTAACATTGAGTTACGAAGACAAGGTCATGGACACCTACGCCGTCCTTGACGACGGGTCAGAGAAGACCCTTCTCCTCGCGTCTGCTGCGGCCCAGCTGGGGCTGCGGGGGAGCGAAGAAACGATGACGATTCGGACAATAAGAAGAGACCTAAAGACGATAAAGGGCGAGAATGTCTCCTTCACTATCGCAGCAAGCGGGCAGCCAGAGAGACGGTATAGGATCACTAACGCCTTCACCAGCCAAGACATAGGCCTGTCGCAGTACACCTACCCCATCGCCAAGCTGATGGATAAATATGTGCACCTGCGTCAACTACCTATACCGCTCATAGACGGTGCCACCCCGACCCTGCTGATAGGATCCGACCATGCACACCTCATCGTCCCGATGGACCGGGTCCACACTGGGCCCAGAGGCTGTCCTGCAGCAGTCGAGACCCGCCTAGGATGGACACTACAAGGCCCCCTCTCTAGGTCTCCTAACCGAACAGCAGCCACTAGCTGCCTCCACTCCAGAGTGACAGAAGAAGACACCACCCTCCTACAGCACGTCAAGAGGCTATGGACACTAGAGACAATGCCCTTTAAGAACGAAAAGAAACACATTCGTTCCAAGGAAGACATTTATGCTATAGCCCTCCTCGAGCGGGGGACAAAGAGAGTCAAAGTCAACGGAGTGATGAGATACGCAACTCCACTCCTGAGGCGAGAGGGTATGCCTACCTTCCACGCCCCAAAAGAAGCGACGGAGCGGTATCTATTGAACACAGAGCGGCGCCTAGCCAGAGACCCCGCTCAAGCTACTGTGTACCGCGCTGAGATTGACAAGCTAATCACAGCGGGACACATAAAGAAAATTGACATTAAAGAGGCCGATCAGACGACCGAATCATGGTACGTGCCGCACCACAAAGTCCACCACAACGGCAAGGATCGTATTGTGTTCAACTGCAGCTACCAGATCGGATCACAAAATCTGAATAAAGAGCTCTTGCCCGGCCCAACACTCGGCCCCTCTCTACTAGGCGTGTTACTACGTTTCCGCCAAGACAAGGTGGCCATCAGCGGCGACATCAAAGGGATGTTCCTGCAGGTGCGACTAGTGGAGGAGGACAAGCCCCTGCTGCGGTTCCTATGGAGAGAGAGGATCGGGGATGAGCAACCATCCATCTATCAATGGGAAGTCCTCCCTTTCGGAACCACATGCAGCCCATGCTGTGCTACGTTTGCACTGCAAAAACACGTCGCAGAGGACCCAGCAGCTGATGAAGAGGTCCGACAAAGTGTAGGAAATAGTTTCTACGGGGACAACTGTCTGCAAAGCGTCTCGACGCCAGAAGAAGCCGAGGCCCTCCTACTCAAGCTCCGCGCCTCCCTGATCAAAGGCGGCTTTGATCTCCGGCAGTGGGCCAGCAGCGACCCTCAAGTATTGCGCAGCCTCTCCCCAGAGGACAAGGCAGCAAGCAGCGAGACCTGGATGGCGACCATCCCAGGAGAAGCCCAAGAAATGACATTAGGACTAGTCTGGCGCTTCAAAACAGACTCGCTCCATTATAAACACACACCCCTGACCAAGGAGCAGGGAAGGTCGACTGCACTACCGACCACAAGACGGAGTGTATACAGAACACTCGCCAGACAATATGACCCGTTGGGATGTATTCTACCTTACACCACCAGGGCAAAGATGATTGTAAGAGCGTTATGGGACAAGGACCAGGGCTGGGACGACCCCATACCCGAACACCTTGCCTCCACATGGAGAGAGTGGGAGACAGAACTCAGCTCACTCCCAGGTGTCAACATACGCCGCAGCTACTTCCCACCCACAGTGAGGCCGGAGACGTGCCAGATGGACCTGCACGTCTTCAGCGATGCCTCCGAAGGGGGGGGGGGGGGTCGGCTGCTGATGGAGGCGCAGTGTTCAGGGTAACAGAGCATGAGGTGAGGCGGACCTTTAAAAAAGTGAATATCAGGAAGGCAGCAGGTCCGGACGGCATCCCCGGCCGCGTCCTAAAAGTCTGTGCCGACCAACTGGCCCCAGTATTCACTGACATATTTAACCTGTCCTTAGAACAGGCTGTCATCCCCACCTGCCTGAAGAAGTCCACTATTATCCCTGTACCCAAAAAATCCAAGCCTGCTTGCCTCAACGACTACCGCCCTGTAGCTCTCACCTCCATAGCCATGAAGTGCTTTGAGAAGCTAGTAAAGGGCTACATCTGCTCCTCCCTCCCCATCAACATGGACCCCCTGCAATTTGCATACCGCCCCAACAGGTCCACGGAGGACGCCATAGCCCATGTGCTGCACACAGCAGCATCACACCTGGACAAGAGGCAGGGGAACTATGTGAGAATGCTATTCATCGACTACAGCTCGGCATTCAATACCATAGTCCCCTCCATACTCATAGCCAAGCTCAGGGACCTGGGCTTGGGCTATGACCTCTGCCAGTGGGTCTTGGACTTCCTGACTGGCAGACCCCAGGTGGTGAGAGCAGGCAACTGCACCTCCTCATCCATCACCCTCAACATAGGGGCCCCCCAGGGCTGTGTTCTGAGTCCCCTCCTCTACTCCCTGTACACACACGACTGTGTGGCTCAGCGGAGTAGCAATACAATCATCAAATTTGCTGACGACACAGTGGTGGTGGGCCTGATCTCTGCCAACGACGAGAGGGCCTACCTGGAAGAGGTCAAGGTCCTGGCGGGATGGTGCCAGGAAAACAGCCTCTCCCTGAACGTCAGCAAAACAAAGGAGATGATTGTGGACTTCAGGAGGTCGGGGGTCAAGGACTACAGCCCCCTCAGCATCGACGGGGCACCGGTTGAGAGAGTCAACAGCTTTAAGTACCTCGGAGCCTACATATCCGAGGACTTGACATGGACCACACACATTGACAGTGTTGTGAAGAAGGCACGACAACGCCTCTACTTCCTCAGGCGCCTAAGGAAGTTCCAAGTCAGTCAGAAGATCCTTAAGAACTTCTACTCATGTACAATAGAGAGCATCTTGACCGGCAACATCACCTCCTGGTTTGGGAATAGCACTGCACAAGACCGAAGCAGACTACAAAGAGTGACACGTTCAGCCGAACGCACAATTGGAGGGGGGCTCCCCACCCTCCAGAACATTTACAACAAGCGTTGCACGGGCAAGGCTAAGAGAATCATTAAAGACTCCAGTCACCCGAACAACTGCCTCTTTGAACTGCTGCGGTCAGGCAAGCGATACCGGAGTCTCAAGGCGAGCACAGAAAGACTCAGAAGAAGCTTCTATCCCCAGGCCATCAGGCTGCTAAACGAACAATGAATGAACACTACACAACAACAACCACCAAACGCACATAGCACACACATCCACACGCACACACTCACTTTAAACAAACACACTGTAGCACCCACTCCACACACTTTATAGCACACACCCACTTTAAACAAACACACTGTAGCACCCACTCCCCACACTTTATATTTATTGATGAAGGATTGCACTACAACTCGTACACCTTACTGTAAATTGTACCTAAAATTGTACCTCATCCCATTTCTGCTTTGCACTAGATAGTACTGTACATTAGTACACTGCATAGTATTGTATATTATATGGTAACTCAGAACATTGTACATATGTCTATACCGAACAATGTGACCTCATTTTTCTTCTTCTAAATTACATGCTATATTATGTTATTTGATACTATCTTGTCTAGCACAGTCTCTGGAGCGTAACAGTAAGAAGCATTTTGTATGAAAGTATTCTGTACTTCTGTATGACAACTATTAAAGAACTTGAACTTGAAGTAGCCTACGGTTCGGTGGCCTACTTGCGTGCCCGAGAGGAGGGAGGAGAAATACATACTGCCTTCATCCTGGCTCGCTCAAGAATAGCCCCCCGCAAGCAACAATCTATCCCGCGTCTAGAGCTCTGCGCAGCCCTAGGAGGAGCGCAACTCGCCACGTTAATCCAACGTGAACTCACCATTCCGGTGCAAAGAACAATCCTATGGTCAGACTCCATGACCGTACTCACATGGATCCAGTCTGATTCGTGTAGATACAAGGTCTTCGTGGGAGTCAGAATCACAGAGATCCAAGATTTAACAGAAGCAGCAAGCTGGAGGTATGTGGACACAAAACACAACCCAGCTGACGTCATCACCCGGGGAATGTCCCTGGATGACCTCACCCGTCACAATCTATATAGCGACGGGCCCGAGTTCCTCAAGCTCCCGGAAGAAGAGTGGCCTACACCCACCCCACGGGAGGCGAGTGAAGAGGAGGCAGAGAAGAAGAAATCTATGTTCTGTGGGTTGACACACACACTCGTCCCCACAGACCCCAACATAGACGACTGCCTCACCCTTGAGAGTGCGCAGCTAAAGACATTCCTGTGGCACCACCCAGAGGTTCAGCCCACTACTGACATTACTGCAGCTAACTACGAAGAAGCAGAACTCCTTCTGCTACAGCGAGCTCAGAGAGACTCGTTCCCTGACGAGCTAGACTGTCTACAGGGATCAAAGCCAGTCCCGTCAGACAGCAGATTGCTCCACTTAGCCCCTGAGAGCGACGCCCATAATCTCATCAGAGTGGGTGGTCGTCTGAGGAGAGCCCCAGACTTACCGGATGACGTCAAGTACCCGACAAGTACCCGACACAAGGTCACAGAGCTTATCATAAAGAAATACGACGAGGACGTGTATCATGCCGGGGCAGAGAGAGTCTTCGCGGAGATCAGACGTCGTTATTGGATACTGCAAGGGAGAGAAGCAGTACGACGCTTCCAGCGGACTTGTCTAGACTGTCGTAAATGGCGAGCACAGCCCAGTATACCCCGGATGGCTGACCTACCCCCCTGTCGCCTCCGACTCGGCGACAAGCCTTTTCACTCCACCGGTATGGACTGTTTCGGCCCGCTGTATGTAAAGAAAGGAAGAGGGACTGAGAAGCGGTGGGGTATTGTATTCAAATGCATGACCACCCGAGCGATACCATACTTATATAATACAGTCAGGGAATTGTACCCCTCAGTTACAGCTAGCACCTTAGCAGCATATAGCTTGAGATCGGCTCCGAGGAGACTTAAGGGTCTATAGCTGCCACATTCGGTGGGGTCCTTATCTTTCTTGAGTAGAACAGATATAAGTGCCATATTGACATCCCTGGAAAAATTGCCCTCCTCGACTGAGTGTAAAATCATTGAAAGTAATAGGGGACCAAGTATATCCCAAAACGCAGTATAGAGTTCCAGTGGAATGCCGTCCCAACCAGGAGCCTTGCCCCGCTGCATGTCAGCAATTGCATCCCTGAGCTCATCTAGTGTGATAGGTTCAGCTAACCGTTTAGCGTCCTCCTCTGTGATTTGTGGCAGGTTAATTTGACTAAGATAGGCCTCCAGCTTGGCGTGATCAAAGACCACTTCCGACTCGTACAGGTTGGAATAAAACGAGCGAAATGTATCGTTGATTTTTTTGGGGTTGGTGGTTATCTCCCCCTGTTGGTTCTTAATGGCAGGGATATCTGCAAATTGATCGCTGTCCCGTATCTTCATAGCCAGTAGGTGACTAGGTCTAGAGCCATGAAAGTAGTGGTGTTGTCTTGTTCTGTGCATTTGAAATTCAGACTGTTGTCTTAAAATGGAGTTAATCTCCTTTTTCACCACTTTAATTTGGAGCTCCAGTCGGCTAGAGTAGCTGTGCTGCATAGAAGACACCATCGTTTTATGCAGCTCTTCCAATTCTACTAACTTGGAGAGACGCCCCTTGCGGAGATTGGAAGCAAATAGAGTGGTATTACTCCTAATAAACCCCTTAACCGCATTCCACAAAATTCTGGGGTCCTGTACCGATCCAGCATTAAACTGCAAGAATTCAATGAGTTTCTCCTTAAATTGTAGGTTAAATTCCTCGTTCTTCAGCAGCGTTGAGTTAAAGCGCCATCTAGGGGCACGAGACGTCATTTTGCTGAGTGAACCCTTAAGTAGGATGTATTTGTGGTCTGACAGTGCAATGGGCTTCAAGTCAACGTCAAAGCTATCGAATAGCCTAGGGGAGATGAAAACATAATCAATTCTGGAGAACGTTTTATGTCTCACAGAGAAAAAAGAGTAGTCTCGCGAGGTTGGGTTGAGTAACCGCCACATATCAATAACTCCCTTGTCTTTAGACCAGCCACGTAGGGCCGCGGTAGCTTGCTTCTGATCGTGGGTTACAGCATCTCCGGATTTATCAATCAATGGATCCCACATGGCATTGAAATCAGCACCCACTATGAATGAGTACTCAGGTAGTTTCTTTTTTTTTGAACAAATGTTTTTATTTTGACATGACATACAAACATTTACAGTAGAAATCCACTATAAAACACATAAATGCTCTTACTCGTTCTTCCCCCCCCCACCGGACCCCCTTTGAATACATCCATTATTCCGTTTGATACCAAGAATTAATAGTTCATATAATGCTTTATCCTCTCCACCACTTCTGACCAGATTGCTATGCTGGCTTCATTAACACCTAGAATTCGTGCGGTAGATATCTCTAGTCTAGGTAAATCACATCAAGATAGGTAAGAATCCATACCCTCCGGCAGTTAGGCAGGTAGTTTCAGCATCGCTGTAGTAAGTGCAGTATAAAAGTGCGCGTCATACACATTAGGGGCGTAAGCAGCTATAAGAGCAATTTTCCTGTTAGTATATTCCATCTTCGCAATAGTAATTCGTCCTTCAGCATCAGACCACACGTCTAATAGTTTAATATTCAACTTCCGCTTAGCCACTATGGCTACTCCCCGGGATTTAGTGCTAAAAGAGGAGGAGCTTATATTATGATAAAAATGTTTTGCAAGTTTAGCACTGTCAGGCTTTAAAAGATGCGTTTCACTCAGCAAAGCCACATCAACCTTTTGTCTTTTCAACCATGTTAGTACATGCGTTTATGTTGAATATTAAGCCCCCCTGAATTCCAGATCAAGATGTTTAAATTAGCCATAGTCCAACCATGTTGCAGTATGACTGAACATGATTCCCTTGAAGTAGAGCACCACCACAACATATACACATCCCCACGCTAAGGTCCTGTTGGGCGAGAGCAGACATACAGTAGAGCGAGCCAAAAGAAAAAAAAAAGAAAAATCCCTGTATCCCCCCCCCCTCCCCTCCCCCCACCCCCCCATCAAATATCTTGTCCGATGTCGATCAAACATCATTTGGCACTGTGACCGGGTCACAGCAACCAAAACCACATTACGTAACTTAACCATTCTAACCAGAATTGTATATTGTAACGAATTAGGAATAAGGGAACCCCCCATCTCTCAACAGAGAGAATCAATCTATATCAATATAGAGGTCAGTGCATAGGAACATTATGCATACGATAAAGGCACATGAAACATAGTTCGTCCGAACAGAACTTGAATAAAGTGAGGTACTCTTAACACATGTCGAAATAATACCACTGTGGAAATAAACCCAGATCATTACCGTGCTGCTATCGGTGAGGTAATGCAGCGTCGGTGACGGTCTTGTGTTCTGCTGTGATAAGAAAGAGAGTTAAATGCACGCATTGTCCGCAGCGTTAGGATAGCCTCAATCTGCCACCGGCATACAGTTCGTTGCAAAGGGGACAAACCCCCTCGGTTGAACGGGTCATAAGCACATTCAGTCTGTTTGAGTGAGAATTGTGATCTTCATCCCGCTCGGTTAGAGCCGAATAAAGACAACAAACATGCGTAACAAACCTTGCGCCGTTCAATGCATAGTTTGAGTGTTAGATGATAAAAAAAAGGCAAGAGATAAAGAATAAAGAAAAAACTGATAAGAGTAAAGGGCGTCTGAATTACATTCAAATAGTCAGTAATCATGTTCATGATTGAGACAGTACCGTATAGAAAAGTCAAGTATTACCGTTCTGAGGATTGAGAAAGCCACGGTCGAACGTGTTTACCACCGTGCCAGCCTGGATAGCTAGCCGGTGTGCTAACAGCTCACGTGCAATATAGCCGTTAGCTTGGTTGGCTTGTATGCTAGCAGCCCACGTGTAGAACCAGCTCCACTCCTACAGGGCCGCTAGCTTGGATAGCTAGCATGCTAGCTGACCACGCGTGAAGCCAGCCTCAGGTACCCGCACCGGCCCCTCATTGCCCGTCGTTCCATGTTTGCTCCACCGTGGCCGGTCTGTTCCTCTCAGTCGGAATGACTGTATTGCTCTTCCGAATGAAGTCCTCCACCTCAGATGGTGACTTGAATAGATGGTTGCACAACACCTCACCCCGTCCCGTCTTCACTTTCAGCGTTGCTGGGAATAGTAGAAACACCTCCACCGCCCTCTCCCGTGCTATAGATGCATGGCTCCGGCAAATGCTCTGCGACGTCTCGCTGTGTAATCACTGAAGTCGGCGGCGAATCTCAGTGTACGGCCATTCACCACCGGAGGTTTCAGTCTGGCCTCCCTCAAAATATGCTGTCTTGTCTGGAATCTCAGGCAGCAGAAGATGAATGTGTGCGGGTTTGTACGCTCGCCCTTCAACTGGGTAGCGGGTCTGAAGATCCTATGAGCTCTCTCGATCTCAGGGCGAGCTAGCTTTGGGAACCATTTTGGTATAATTTCCTCTAGGTACTTTATCGGTTCGTCCTCCTCCATTTCATCAGGCAGTCCGTATATTCTCACATTACATCTCCTACCACGGTCCTCCAGATCCGCCGACTTCATCTCACAATCACGTAGTTTGTCCTCCAAGTATAATATTCCCGCGACATTGGTCTCAGCCACCTCCACGACCGTGGACAGACCTCCCTCCGCCACGGCTAATCTTCTGTCTATGCTGGCCACCGTCTCCTGCAATGCATCCACCCTGCCGGTTAGCTTAGCCATGATAGCGTGTTTCCTCACGGAAAATCGACCTAATGAGTTCCTTATCCACGTCGTTCAGGGTTCCCATCTTGTTCTGCATCTGTTTAGACATAATTTTAACTTCAAGAAAATTAAATGGTATAAAAAATAAAACGTAATCAAAGTTAATGTGGTTTGTTTGCCGAGCTCCATAAAATCAGCCAGCCATGCGCTGCGGATCGGAACCGGAAGTCCTACAAAAACATATTTAAAAACAAAATTCCCCTCCCCCTCAAAGTGGATCAGCACACAGCCATTTGTCGCCGATTTGCTCGCCTGAAACCTATTGTTTTCCGTATTATGGCCAGGCCCAATGCACACCGGTAATGACGATCGCGATGGAACTACTGGGATTATTCATTTTGGAGTACCTTCTTACAAAGGTAAGGTCTATTTTAGGTCTATTTTACCTAACCTAAAACATGCTTTTGTATTGATTACAGCGTTGTATTTTACCGAACCTAAAACATGCTTTTGGTAACACATGCTTGATTACTTTGTGAAGACACATCTATATGGTATATACCTTTGATTTGGAAATAATATAGGTTTCAGGCAAGCAACCCGAATGATTTGCGCATATGCATATAACACGTCATATCTCGCAATCTAGAAAAGAATACTGGATTATTTTGAAAAGGGGCGATGTTTAGCGTGGAATAGTGCACACACTAAAGTATGTAGAAATGAACTGGTTTGTCAGTGTTGGACTATAAATAGTGCCTGTCAAATAAGCCATACTATTGTCTCCATAGCTATAATATAATTATACGATGGGTCCGCAAACATTGTGAAAATGGTCAATAACGCTGGCGCCAGGGAGTAAAGATGGGAAAACAACATGGCAGTCAATGAGTTAAAGAATGGCTCGTAAACACCATGATCAAATCTGCAAAAAAATATTCATCAATGATAAAGCTGAGGAAAACAAAAACAAACCCTGTGAACTTTGGAAATGACTCAACAACCAACTAGGCCGCAGTGAAAAACAAAAAAAATAGATTTTCAAACATCAACATAAAGACAGAAAACACTCTCATCACAGACAAGCTGGATGTGGCCAATTACTTAAACATTTTCTTTACAAACATAGCCACAACACTGGTTAATAAACTACCCTCCCACTCTGGGCATTTTGGGTAGAACACATCCTAGCCTTCAAAAACCTAGGGGTCCGCAAAGATGACTTCAAACTCGAAATGGTAACAACAGATGAGGTGCTCAAAAAACTGAGCACCCTCCACCCTAACTTGGCCACTGGCCATGACAATATCCCCTCCAAATTCCTCAGAGACTCAGCAGCCACCATCAAAATTGTCTACGAACAGGTCAAAAAGTACCTTGTGGAAAAAAAGCTAATCTACGTATTGCAATCTGGCTTCAGAACATCCCATTCCACTGAGACATGCCTTCTCTATTTGAACGACCACATCAAACAAGAGGTGGACGCGGGCAAATACTGCGGCATGGTCATGCTGGACCTCCAAAAGGCTTTCGACACTGTCAATCACTCCATTCTGATTGACAAGCTAAAGGCAATTGGTTTTGATAGTTCATCAGTGAGCTGGATGCAATCCTACCTGGAGGGGAGAGAACAGATGGTGGAGGTGAACGGTACACTGCCCCCACCCCTCCCAGTGAGCTGTGGTGTTCCACAAGGAAGAATACTAGGACTGTTACTGTTCCTAATTTATGCAAATGCCATGTCATCAGCTTGTGACTGCAACAACTTGTTCCTGTTCACGGAGGACTCAGCCCTGCTGATCTCTGACACGGACAAGTTGCAGGTTGAAAAAGCCCTCAGCTCCGAACTCAACAGAATCTGCACCTGGCTCGCTGATAACAAACTATCATTAGACCTGGGTAAAACAGAGTCCATTCTCTTTGGATTAAATAACAAGCTCAGCAAGGCCAACGGCTTCTCTGTTATATAGCATTACTGGCAATCGCGTCTCGCTCTGCCAATGAGATAACCTCTTATCTCCTTGCACATAATGTGCTCACGAAACAAACAAATGCACTCACATGCACGTGACCAAGCCACGCCCCTGCATCTCCCTATATGACGCCGGAAATGGTCACGCTCCACCTTCCTCTTTTCGTTTCCAACACGGAAGTAGCAGTGCACTCCGTGAACTAGTTGTTATGAAACGCAGGGAGAAATTACACAATGTTGGGTATTCGCCAGAAGTTCACCAGCCCCAGGAATCATAAATCAAATCAAATCAAATTTATTTATAAGGCCCGACAACACACGTTAATGTCCCCATGGGCCGTACAGGTCTTCTTTAAACAAGTCAAGAAGAAAAGATAACAATAAGTCAAGAACAGAACAAGAACACCATAAGGTCCAAAAAATGTAAGATAAATGCAAATAAATGAAAGAATGCAAGCACTCCCAGACATACCCCACACGTAGGTAAGGAAAAACTTACTAAAACCTAACAATAGGGAAAAATGCTCCACAGGCAGTGTGGAGGAGAGAAACCTTAGAAGGGCCATTCAAGGGGGGATCTCCCTTCTTAGATGTCGGTGATAGTAGTGTTGCAGACTAGCAGTTGGTAAGCATGCACTCAAGTGTGTAGTGAAACACAGATGAGTGCATGCAATAGCAACTGAACATTTTGAAAGATTAAAGATAGAGCTAATAGCGATAGCAACTGAACATTTTGAAATATTGAAGATAGAGCTGATAGCGGATCTATTTGAGGCACAGGGGCGGCGCAAAGAGGGTCACGTCCTCCCCGTCTTAGTCACGGGACATTCAACACTCCGGTCATTGCTCAGGGACAGCCGGAGACAGGGAGATAGGGGCGGCGCAGAGAGGGTCGCGAACTCCCCGACATCATCGCGGGACGTCCGGAGAGAGGGGGGCACGCAGAGGGGGTCGCAACCTCCCGGCCTTCATCACGGGACGTCCGACACTCCGGTCAGCACTCCAGGACAGCAACTCACAGGGGGACAGGGAGACGGGACAGGCGTTAGACAGCTCATGTGATTGTAGTGGGCGGACATAGCAATAGATACAAGTGGTAAGCATATATGTGAATGAGTAGATATATGAAGTAAGCATATTATGTGAATAGAATAGAAGTACTTAACCCAGCAATGAAACCGCGTTGACTGTTAATCTGTTAACAGTCTGTTAATCAGTTGACAGGACCACGGACAGACGACGGTAAATAACTGATCCAAGGCCTCAGTGGTGCATGTAGAGCAGTCACTGCAATCTTGGCCAAGACCCCGAGGCATCCATCACCTTAGTCGGCGCTAGGAGACGGGCACTCAGAGAGATGGGGAGGGAAGGGGGGGGGGGGGGGGAGGGGGGGGGAGGAGTTAGAGAATTCCCATGTTTGTGGTGCTGCAAAAGAGCAGACATGTAGTACCCTGTAGTGCCATGTAGTACCATGTAGTACCCTGTAGTACCCTGTAGTACCCTGTAGTGCCATGTAGTACCATGTAGTACCCTGTAGTGCCATGTAATACCCTGTAGTGCCATGTAGTACCCTGTAGTACCCTGTAGTACCCTGTAGTGCCCTGTAGTACCATGTAGTACCATGTAGTATCCTGTAGTGCCATGTAGTGCCATGTAGTGCCAAGTAGTACCCTGTAGTGCCATGTAGTACCATGTAGTAGCCTGTAGTGCCATGTAGTACCATGTAGTACCCTGTAGTACCATGTAGTACCCTGTACCCTAACTAAACTAGATAGATTAATCTAAAGGTCAGTCCCCGACCAGGTGAGATCAGGGTAGGTTGAAGGAGAGAGAGAAAAGATGAGTCTTAAGCAGGGATTTAAAAGCTTCGACAGAGCAGGCGCCCCTGATGACGGCAGGTAATTTGTTCCACAGGTAGGGAGCGCGGTAGACAAAGGCTCTGTGGCCGGCGGATTTCTTTTTAACCCTAGGGATCGATAGAAGCCCCGCATTTTGTGAGCGCAGAGCACGAGCGGGCGAGTATCGGGAGATGAGATCGGATAGATAGAGCGGTGCAAGCCCATTTAAAATTTTGTAGGTGAGGAGTAGCACTTTAAAGTCAGATCGGGCTTGGATAGGAAGCCAGTGTAGGGCGGACAAAACTGGTGTGATGTGATCAAATTTTCTAGTTCTAGTTAGTATCCGTGCAGCCGCATTTTGCACGAGTTGAAGATTTTTGATGCTTGAATTAGGTAGGCCTGAAAAAAGTGCTTCTCGGCACATCCTAACAGCGCAACAGGCCTGTCCTGGGTTTTCCTCGTCTCGTGACAGCGGACAGAGGGACGTCGCGCGACGGTTAGCAGTCGAGCTAAGTCGTGCACAGGTAGGGCCTGCACTATAAGGCATTGATACTAGCATGAGTAATACTGCTTGTTGTCCCGTGAGACAACCGAGTGATGTATTGGCGCGAGGGGCAGGATATTTGGGAAAACATGGTCGTCATGACTCTTTTTTGGGTGTTTTTCCAACTATCCTAGTGCGCGCGGCTAATGCTAATGCTACAATGCTGGGTCTCCGTTCTTTGTTCCCCACCGAGGGCTGTCTTTACTAAAAGGTCTTCCCTCCTCTTAACCATTCATGCTGACGGTCAATCAGTGTCTAATGTTGGGGGTTTAACGGGGGCTTGTTTACCATTTACATGGGTGGATGGGCTGAGGCTCAGGGCAGGTGTGCTTTTTGTGAATCTATGAATTGAAAATAGGGGTCCCTGGTGTGGATGGGACTGGCGTTTTTCTCTGGTCTGCATTCCCTTAACAATTGTGTGTATTGTGCTCTCTCGGTGAGGCCTGAGTGCCTGTCTATTCGGCCGATAGCGGTGCGACTCTGAGGCCTAATCCAGTCTTTGTGCCAAAGAATATCCGGAGCTCTTTTCGCTCCAGGGATATTGTGGTTCAGGCGTTCGTCCGCCTCCTCATGCTAGTGAGTTGGAAGCGAGCCTTCACCTGTCCTGTCCTGTCCATGCACTGGGGGTTTTCCTCAGTCGGACTTGGGATCTCAGGGCTTCCGATCAACTGTTGTTTGTTACGGTGGCCCTCGCGCGGGTGAGGCGCTGTCCAAGCGGCGCCTGTCACATTGGTTGTGCGAGGGCATTGCCCTTTGCTACATGTTGGCTGGACAGGTCCCCCCCGGAGTGGCGGCCTTTACTGCCCTGTTAGGGGGGGCCTCAGTGGAGGACATCTGTGCTGCGGCCTCCTGGTCCTCCCCGTGTCCTTTCATTAAGTTTTACCTTGTGGACATGACTGGGGGTTCTGTCTCCCAGGCGGTTCTGAGGTCTGGGACTTCTCCTGCGTCCCACCATTTGGTGGGCTAGCAGGGGTGTGTGGGTGTGGGCCACGGGGTGCTGTGTCACACGTGGTCCCACCTGTGCTGTGCGTTTTCAGGGGTGCCTGGTTCCCCCTTTTTTGCACTTTGGTGGAGTTGACTGCCTCCCCCCCTTCGTTAGGACGGGCGGGTGGACGGGACTCCCCTCCTCCTTGGCTGGGGCTTACGGGCCCTCAGGGGGTACACTTGTCAGGCCACGCGTCCGTTCTGCCCCATATCTCATTGGTAGAGCAAGACGCGATTGCCAGTAATGCTATATAACGAAAGGTTATTTTTATAACCTTGTTATATGAATTCTGGCTGAGCGTCTCACTCTTAGCGCCCTGAGGTCCCTTGGATGGTTTTTCCGTGTATGGAAATCGTTCTGAGGAAGGTGGAGCGTGACCATTTCCGGCATCATATAGGGAGACGCAGGGGCGTGGCTTGGTCACGTGCATGTGAGTGCATTTGTTTGTTTCGTGAGCACATTATGTGCAAGGAGATAAGAGGTTATCTCATTGGCAGAGCGAGACTTTCAGCCAGTATTCATATAACTAGGTTATAAAAAAAAGGTTCTTCGGGCTTGGTGGGGAATTCCGGCCCCTGTATCCAAGTCTCATTGCGCAGGAATGATTCGGACGTGGTGAGGAATTCCGGCCCCTGTATCCAAGTCTCATTGCGCAGGAATGGTTCCACATTGAGTCCTCTCAACGCGTGGTCAGCGTCAGGCTTTGTTGCAGTATCTACGTACCGCCACTGTCCCACTTCTGACAGCTTCAAGGTGGTCTCCCCTCGATTCGCCCTGAAGGCGCGAAACCTACTGGTTCTGCTTGTCATGTATTTGAGCACAGTGGTGCTGTCGTACCAGAACACAGATTTGTTTAGTTGGAGCTCCAGCTCGGATCTCAATGGCCTGTCCATGCGCGCTGCCATGGTAGCGGCTGCTAGCTCCATGCGCGGGATAGGGAGGGGCTTGAGCGGGGCCACTCTCGCCTTCGCCATGACGAATGCAACATGAAGCTTGTTGTCATCACTCGTCTGTAGCAGAGAGCTGTCGTTGAGAGCTTGCCGTTCAGCTACTCTTCTGCGGTTCGGCATCTTGAGGACTGCATTCCTCACTGGTAGGCCGATGCTGTAGTGGCCATCTGTAAGTTGCACAGACTGCGAGACCAGTTCCAGAAACTGGAGGTCGTCCCTCGACTTCTCTTGTTCTTTCTGGGTAGCGCCGCCTGGTGCCCTGGAGCTGAGACGGTCACCAGGTTCCCTTTTTATCGGGACGGTCAGTGAAGCGGGCCGAGCCTGCTTGCGGGCTTGGGATTCTTCGTAGGGGGTTCGTTGGCCCCCACGCTCTCCCAGTACTTGGAACTTAGCCTCTACCTCAGCTAACGCAGCCTGGCTCTGTAACTCCTCTCTCTTTTCTCTTATTTTAGCTAAATCCCGAGCATCCTGTGCCGCCCTCTCTGCATCCTGGGCCGCCCTCTCTGCATCCTGTGCCGCCCTCTCTGCGTCCCTCTCTGCATCCTGTGCCGCCCTCTCTGCATCCTGTGCCGTCCTCTCTCTTCTTAGCTTAGATGAGTCCGCTAAGAACTGAGCCTCCTCTTCCTCGAGTTGTCGTGTTAGCCTTTGCGCGGAAAGCCGGGCCCTCAACAAGACCCTTTCTAATTCAACTTTCCAACATGCGTTTGCCGATGATCTCCTGGAAAGCGTGGTGGATGGTGCTTTCGACCCTTTCCCTCCAAAGCCGGATGCGCTGTCGTCCGACTCGATATCATCTTGGTGCTTCCTAGACTCCGTTGTACGCTTAGGCACCCTTTCAGCCTTCTTAAGTTTCAACATTTTGTGTGGTTATCCTTCCCTCCTTCCTTCCTTCCTTCCTTCCTTCGTGTTGTTCCCTTTTCCTCTTGGAACAGAGTTTTCTTACTAATGTGCGGGCCGGGGCTCCACTCCACTGGTCAAATTACTTACTCGTGAGTAGTACGTCCGTTGATAAAGAAAAGCAATGTCCACAGCCGCTCCGTGTATATTAAAGATATTCAAATGGTTTATTTGCAAAGTCTTTCTTTACAGAAGTGGTCCTAAATCTACTTTCCTAAATATTCTTGTCACTCATGCACATACTACTACAAGGTAAGAAAACTGTATTTTCCCAGTCTCCAAATTCACCGCCGACTCCACACAGGAAAAATCCTTCGTAGTGTACCAGCCGTCCAGCCGTGAATCTACTTGCTGGCTTCTGGCTTCAGTTCATTGTTGAGTCCATCCTTTTGGTCCCGTCCAGTCTGGTCGAAGATGCCACTGACACAGAGAGAATCGTGGCTATATATAGAGACCCAAATGTTCTAGAAAGTCTATTATGACATCACCACAACGCTCTAGAAGGTTCTAGGTTCCAGAATGCCCTATTATGACAAATACGACAGTTCAATGACTTTATCTAAATTCAATCAATAATAATAATAATAATAACCAAAACACTCATATGGCCTTTGTTTCGTGAGCACATTATGTGCAAGGAGATAAGAGGTTATCTCATTGGCAGAGCGAGACTTTCAGCCAGTATTCATATAACTAGGTTATAAAATAACCTTTCGTTACAGTGGGTGACAATTTGTCACAAGGAAAGATGAAATTATCTACCTGGGTTCCATCCTAGAGGCAAATATTTCCTGTGACAAAATGGCAACCAATGTAATAAAAAAGGTCAACCTACGAACACGATTCTTGTACCGGATCTCCTCTCTGGTAAACAAGAATACCTTGAAGACTCTAACAGGAGCACTCATTCAAGGGTACTACGACTATGCTTGCACCTCATGGTACCAAAGCACCTCAAAGCCCCTAAAAACAAGACTACAAACATCACACAACGAGAGGGCCTACCAGGAAGAGGTAGAGGACCTGACGCGGTGGTTCTTTTGTTTTTATTAAGGATCCCCATTAGCTGGTGCCATGGCTCCCAGCTAGTCTTCCTGGGGTCCACACAACACAATACATAAAACAGTTAATGCATAGATCAATACAAAAGATAAAAACAAGGATTTAGTATATAGCAAATAAGCCAGATTTGCAAATACAGTACTGTTTGTGATACAAAAAGAGTCCAGAAAAGAGAGTACATTTGACGTAGAAACTGTTGGAGGAGGTTGGGTAGGAGGGGTGGTAGACCACTGTACAAGCAAAACTGTACATTGGAATATTGACAAAACCATACTTGGTCATTTACTGTACATTGGAGGGGGTTGATATTGCTATAAACCTGCATTCCTTCGAATATATCATTAATCAATTAAACTTATATTGAAATACACTATATAGCCTATACACCAACACTGAAATGACAGTGGATAAATAAATAAGAACTAAAGCTAATCGGTGGAAATAGACTGCATTAATATTCCATAACAAGTCTTGTGTGCGCCTACGAATGAACAGTAGCCTATAGGCTTAATTATGGAATAATAAGCCATACTGCGTTCATTCATTACGCCCGCCGGCCCGTAGGCTATATATATTATATGTCATTCATTCATTCATTCATATACAGTACTGCGCGCGTGTGTGTGTGTGCGCGCGCTGTGGCAGGTGTGTACCGCGACCTGTATATGATGCCAATACATTAATCTAATCTAGTTTTGATGGGCGCAAGCGTGATTATGAAACCTAGCCGCATTTATCGGAGACGCTCTCTGATTGGCACTGACTGACGCTAGGTTTTGTAATCACGCGGCTCTCAAAGCACTTCCGCCATTCCATTTCACCAGTTGCTTTATAAGGACTGTCGGGGGCGTGGTTTGTATGCAAATGCCTGAACAGGAACGCGCTTTGGAGTTTACGACAGAATGCCATTCTCCAAGCAGATATCAGATCATATCATTTCTGCGACCGTTTCAGCCACTTAAGACATATCTCCAGCACGTTCAGGACTCAGAGTGTACTTGTCATAGATTATGTCTCAGTGGTTCCAAGATAAGTCTTCCAGAATATATCTTTGAAAAGATTTCGGGAATGAGACCCAATGAGATGGGAGTGGAACTTTGTACAACTTTGGGCTTCGTTCCCTTCTAGCACTGTTTTTAGTTTTTTTTTTATAATAATGTGCTAAATAAATAAACTAAACTAAACCTCACTGTTACTCATTTTACTCTGTATTGTATATTGTATATGTATATTGACTGAACATTCCTTTACTTTTTACTTACTACTTACATTTTTTTTTACTTTTTTTTACTGTATGTAGCACACAGGGGCTCATACATTTCATCATAAAGTATTCTGTATTTTGTTGTGACAAATAATAAACAAACAAACAAAACAAACTGGTCAGACTACTGCTTGACCTTACTCCTAAAACCCACCTTACCCCTGCCCATTTTGACAACCTAGGATGGCTTAGAGTAGACGACAGAGACAGAGTAGTACAGCAACTTGCAATGGGCCATGGTCTACAAGATACACTACACCACTAAGATACCCATGTACATGTCGAAATACTTCCCAAAGGTCAGTGAATTCCACGACAACAACACCAGAGGGACTTCCACAAATCATGTTCAACCCAGATTCGGCTCAAACAAGGGACTAAACACATTTTGCAATTATGCCACTGTAACGGAGGTACCGCAGTATATCCACAGTCACGGGCACAAGTAGTGACGTGGCTGTGGATGGTAAGCGGTACTGCAAGTAAACTCACTCCCCAGAGGCATCCAGACCCGGAAGCAAGCAGTGAATTCACTTCTTGCTTAGTGGTCTGTGATGCCGCCCGCGACGCGGGCGTCCGGGGTTCAACTCCCACTCAGGGCGATCCCTTAACAGGGGTCGAATCGACTTTAAAACACAACGCAGACAAGATCACACCGGCTACATGTGGTGCCGTTAGACCCGGATGCCCTGGGTGGTGTGAGTTTAGTGGGGTGAGTGTAACGGAGGTACCGCAGTATATCCACAGTCACGGGCACAAGTAGTGACGTGGCTGTGGATGGTAAGCGGTACTGCAAGTAAACTCACTCCCCAGAGGCATCCAGACCCGGAAGCAAGCAGTGAATTCACTTCTTGCTTAGTGGTCTGTGATGCCGCCCGCGACGCGGGCGTCCGGGGTTCAACTCCCACTCAGGGCGATCCCTTAACAGGGGTCGAATCGACTTTAAAACACAACGCAGACAAGATCACACCGGCTACACCACAACAATGTGGAACGCCCTATGCACAGCCGTAAAATAATGTGAATCCCTACCCTCCTTCAAAACCGCTCTCAAAGAGCACCTATGGCTGCAATTAGAAACTGGCCCCGGTAATGTCAACCCCCCGCCCCCCACCAAACCCCCTCCAATATACAATTTCTTCCCCTTCGAATGTATATATTTATTTTATGATCTCTTTCTCTTAAACAGTACTGTATATTTGTACGTCTTGCATGTCATAAATGTCTTGATGAAACAGTACTGTATATCTGTATGCATAGACGCCTGGCCATAAGAGCACTCGGAGCAAATGCTCTCTCACTATTGAACTTGGGGGAGCAAAGCTATGCTCTTGCTCCACCACTTTTTGATCATATGAAAAATTTGATATATCCCCCCCCAATATATATTTCTAACCATAACTACGTAATTTCAATCAAATTAATAATACGCAATGACACTTAATAGCAAGTTTTTAAGTTTCCAAAGATTGCGACACCCCCCCTGCTCCCCCATATGGTTTGATCCAGTGCCTCTCCAACCCCCAGCAGAGCAGACGGCGCACGGCGCTGGCGCTGCAGGTAGGCTGAGTGTAAATATCAAAGGCCACAGAAGTGTCATTTGGTGGCAGGCAGGATTTTCCAGTAAGTTGTTTATGATTGTTAAGATTATTTATGTTAGACATGTCTTCTATTGAGTGGTAGAAGTTCTACCACGCAATACAATAAAAGTGTTTCACGTCCCGAAATGCCATCTGGTCATACCAATAATAATAATAATAATAATAACAAAGTTTCCCTCTGGTTGGCGTTAGCTTTAGTGCTAGCCGCTAGCTAACGTTGTCATATATCTAGATATGTGGTGTCGTCAGCTGGATAACGTTGATTTCGTTTGCAAATTTTAACGTTCGCTATGGCAGACGAGCAGGGCCGGATTAACGACGGCCGCGGCCCGTGGGCCTTTAGTGATGAGGGCCCCCCAAGTTTTTTTTTTTTTACTTTTTTTTTTGTTTTTTAAATTTTTTTATAATAATAATAATGCAATAAAAGTCTGAAAATTAAGGGATTATGTCCATGAGTGTAATTTTTTGAAATGAAGGCCTGCCTCTTATATAAGCCTCTCTAATAAAGGCCTGGTGCTCTTTGCAGCTGAGGTAAATAGAAGACCCGTCCTATATTTGAGGATTTACGGTAAATCAAGATGTTCAATTATCTTAAGGTACAATACCTGAAATGAAAATGTGTGTGTGTGTGTGTCCAGCCAACCAGGTAACATGGCAGAAAAAAGAAAGAATACAGACATCAGAGCATTTTTCAGTACACCAAAACGCAAAGTAAGAACCCTAGTAGCCTAATAGCTCAAAGACTTAAACGGCGGGCTCCACAAATAATGGATTGCACGGTGTTAATTGCACCCTTACTTACAATTCATTATGAATTGTAAATGGGGGACCCTGATGTAAACAAGACAAAAGTCTTTCTCTGGTCTGCATCCCATTAACAATTGTGTGTATTGAGCCGTACTATATTGTACCCATTCTGCAATATGTTAATAACATTTTTAATCAATCATTAACAGATTGCAGAATGGGTACAGTACAGTACGGCTCAATACACACAATTGTTAAGGGGATGCAGACCAGAGAAAGACTTTCGTCTTGTTTACATCAGGGTTCCCCATTTTCAATTCATAATGAATTGTAAGTAAGGGTGCAATAGAAATGTTTCATAATGATGTTCAGTGTATTCATAAGTGTATTGCTCTCCTTAATGTAGAATGATATGGTGACTGTGCAGACTCAGGGAGGAGGCAGAGAAGGAGAGAAAGAGACCCAAGAGTTACAGGTAATGGAAATATCAGACAGCTTAAAGTGTAGGATAACATAACAAATTAAGACACAAAATAGGCTATATTTACAGCAGACCCTGTTATTGTTCCTTGTTGGTATTTTTTCTCTCTTTCTTATTAAAAACTTGGCCTATTTGAAAGGAGATTGATTTAATAAAAATAAAAGAGCGAAAAATCAATATACAGTATATATATATATATATATTAATATATTATTATTATTATAGTAATTGGCTATCATACTGCAATATAAACTGAGTTTTATAGTGAAAAGAGCAGCTTTATTGGTCAAGATTGAAGGCTCTATATTGCAGGAAATTGCACGTACAGGTTCATTAAATGAAAAAAATATCGGCCGTGGAGGGGGTCGTGCCGGACCCCCTCCAAACCACCCCTTGCCTGTCAAAAAAAATTATAAAAAAAAAAAATTAAAGAAATAATATAAAAAAAAATTAAAAAAAATTATGCACCCCCACTTTCAACTATAACTAGGCGGCCATGTAAGGCCTATGTCATAAATGTCTTGATGAATTGAAAATGGGGGACCCTGATGTAAACAAGACGAAAGTATTTTTCTGGTCTGCATCCCCTTAACAATTGTTTGTATTAAGCCGTACTGTATTGTACCCATTCTTTCAATGAATGAATGAATGAATGAATGAATGAATGAATGAATGAATCAAACACACCTGTGTGGATTGCAAAAAAAATTAAAAATTGAAAATCACAAATGTATATTCTTTTTTAAACTTTGGCCATTCCCCTGGCTCTTTTATGTGTTTATCACATTTATTCTGGTCAAGGATGACCGACAGAAACAGGCTGAAAGGGTTCAGATGGGGGGGAAGACACTCTGGGAAGGGCACGGCTGCAGTCCGGGATTCGAACTCGCTAAACCCCAGATCCGTGACGAGCACGGTTGTCCACGGCGCCGAAATAGCGCTCGCGGTACGTGGTGAGCTACTGGAGCTCCCCACAAATGTATATTCAAGGCAAGCTCACACACAAAATCCAAAATCAACGACCGAAAAAAAAGGAATAGGCTGAAGCACATGCTTATTTTTGCCCATCCTTTACAAATTCTTAAAAACGAAATATATTTTAATATAAGAAAGAAAAACTTAAAATATGCTGCAAGCTGTAATTTTTTTAAAGAAAAAAACAAATGTTTGATGTTTACTCAAAACTGTACTCCTGAATTATTTTATCGGCTTTTTTAAATCTCTCTGAGAAGTACACAACTTCAACCCGTCACTAAGGCTATTCCATAATTTAACTCCCAAAATTGAAACACATCTAGCTTTTACATTAGTTCTTTCCTAATCAATCAATCAATCAATCAATCAATCAATCCCACCAAGTATGACTCGGTTCCCTTCGTTGTACCAAAGAGCCGTTCAAAATAATCGGATCGTTCGCGAACGTCACATCCCGAAAATGAAAGATCCCGTTACTTGGATGCGGAAACTATCGTACTTATCGCTTCACGTTACATTGCCAGCCCAAGACGACCCATGTGATTTTATTTCTAGAAATCGCCGTCGGTGCGAAGTGGGAACATTAGAGATTAGGCTGTGCCATTATTAACATCATGCATCCGATTCCCGTGTGCTCGGTGGACGGGGGAGACATATTTGACTGCATCCAAAAAGGAAATGTTGAACAGTGTGCATACTTCGTTCAACACGATCGATCAATTCTCAAGCAAAAAGGTAAGGTAGGATAGACAGATCACTGTAATAACCATTCATCATCATCATCGAGTCACTGTACTGTATGTGCATCTACTGCTGCTTGTTTGTGCAACTAATAACACTGGTCTTGTAGACAATTGCCTAATACTGTGCTGTGCTATGGTTCGTATATTCACACACACACACACACACACACACACACACACACACACACACACACACACACACACACACACATACACACACCGATTGTAATAAACCATTGGTTGTCAACAATGCGTTTACTGTATTTACCAAAAAACATTTAAAAAGTGTAAACACGCTGAATGAATAGCCTCAATATTCATGTCTATAACGAGTGGGCTAGTTCACACTTGACTTCACAAGGCCTGCAGATTAAAGCTATGTTCTCCACTGTCAGTGTCTTCTGCTCAAATAATAACGAAGGCCCATTACCAACATATACCGCATTCCCTGCAACCACAAGTACTATAATAAACAAGAGCGTTTGCACACTGGGCTATGTGTTGAAACGACCCCGTGGATCATCTGTGGGTGTTGAAGTTGGTCTTGTGATTTTGTCCTGATGCCAGTGTGTGTGTGTGTGAATGAATGAATGAAAACTTTATTTAACAGTTTGCAGAATGTGTACAATACAGTACGGCTCAATACACACAATTGTTAATGGTTTACATCAGGGTCCCCCATTTTCAATTCATAGTGACATTTATGACATACACAACATGCATGACATGATTGACATCATGACATTTATGGCATAGGGATAGGGACATACATGACATACAGGTATAGTATTGTTTGTTACATTTGTGACATACGATGGACACTGGATGCCTGATCCCACGGCAGCGTCGCAGCGAGCTATCAGTGATCTGAGATGGTGTTTAGTCTGCGGTCTGCCCCCAATTCCAAAGGCAACGCAGCTCCAGTGACTGACAACATGGCACAAAGTCACAACCGGCTAACGGGAACAGTCACCCATTAAGTCATCAGTCAGGTTGAGTTGTGTAGTATTGCCTTTGAGTCAGAGTCGTAAAATCGAGTTCCTTGATATGAAAATGGAGAGGTGTTCCAAGCTAACCTAAAATAACTAATAATAAACCAAAATGTCTATAGACTGATCCAATCCATTGGTTTTTCTTCTTATATAATTGTTAAAAAAAAGGGGATTTGAGTTCTGGGGAAATGTTCAGATACACCATAGTTACATGCACATACTGTAGCCTGTTATCAGCATGGTATCTGATATCGGTATCAGAGTAGGCTATACCTATAACCACACACACAAGGGGTGAGAAGAGGAGGTGTGGCTACACAAGGTAAACTGAGGTTAGACAAGGTTAAACTGAGGTTAGGTTAGACTGCATCTAAGCATCATCAGTAAGACAAGCGGTAAACACGATGTAAACATGACAATGCACACAATTTCCCTATGTTTTCAATGTCGGGTGAGATCTCAGGAATGTCCTAAGTAACTTGCCTTAAAATGTTTGTGAACCTCTGCAGTAAGGCTATACATGAAAATGGGCCAGTCTCGCCTGCGCCAAACAAGTACTGTACCTCTTTGAGGGTCACCTTCCCCCCTGAAAACATACATTTGTGTTTGTGTGTGTCTGGTCCAGGCTGGGGAGGGTTCACGCCACTCCACTACGCTGCCCTGCATGGCAACCGTGCTCTGGTTGACCTGTTGCTAAGTAATGGAGCTGACCCCAACCTGACATGTGACGCGGGACAGACGGCCTTTCATTTCGCCTGCAGGTCAGTTGCACGATAACCCCAACAACGAGCGCACTGCAACCGGCCAGTGACGTAATGCGGTCCTTTCAGGTCAGTGGAGGGTCAAAGACAGGGCGCCACGGGAGCGGTGTCGCGTCGGAGCGCTGTCTCGTCATTTTGATCCTGTGTGATAACGATACGCGATTCAGATAAAACATGATTCATGATGCACACGCGATGGCAGACATCTCAGGGACGCACTGACGCACAACTGCATAAGAAATGGCTTATATAAATAATAATCTTACCGTTCATTTGATACATAGTCATACATAGTCAATATTATTATTATTATTATTATATAGTCATAAGAAACCGACCACGTAGCTCTCATTAACCACATAGACTCTAAATAATCACATGAGCAGACACACAAAAGCGCCTTAAGTGACTTACACACCACACAAGCACACTTATTACACACACACACTGCTGCTACTCACACTGTATAATCATTTCTTTGTAAAAGACATATACTTTGTATTGTATAGTTTGTATATATTGTTGTTTACAAACCTACTATGGTCGAGGATTCTGGGGAAAACAAGCATCTCACGTTTTTCTGAATGTATGTACATTTAAAAAAAAAAAAAAAAAAAAGCTGTGACAAAGGGCGGCTGATTGGCGCAGTGGGCAAGGCACTCGCCTCTAACACAGGAGACACTGGGTTCGACTTCGAACCCAGCTCTCGGCGTTGCTACCGGCTGGCCGGTCGTTCATACTAACACAATTGGCAAGTGTTAGAGGGTGGGAAAGCCGGTGGGTGGGGATTTGACGTTGTGGACAGCGACTCCTACAGGTGACCGGTTTGGCGACGCCGGTGCGACGGAAGCAGGAAGTGACGGGGGCAGCGTGAGCCTCCCACACGCTACTCCTCGCCACTGAGAGTTCGAGCTGCTGCGGTGAAAAGATGCGACAGGCTGCCTCCTCGTGTACCGGAGGGGACACGTGATGCAAGGCTTCTATCCTCACTACAACCGACCTGTGGGAGGCATAGTCTAGCAACGTTCAAGACAGGGGAGGGAAGAATTGGATATACGAAATTGGGATGGGAGAAAAATAGAAAAATGGGGAGAAAAAGTGGATAAAAAAAAGATTCTTGGTATCAGATCCACCTCGGTATCCGACCATCTCTGATACTGATTTCCTATTCTGGTATCGGCCCAATATCCAATTCCAGTATATAACAGCAACAATAACAGATGGTGCTGCCCCCCCCCCCCCCCCCCCCCCCCCCTCAGGCATGGGAACATCTACGTCATGCACCAGATGATGCAGCAGGGGGCAGACCTGCGCCTGGTCGACCTGCAGGGTAAAACCTCACTGCACCACTCCGTGACTGGAGGCAATATGTGAGTAATGTATTCATATCACACACACACACACACACACACACACACAGAGCAATCTCATTATTCTCTTCCTGCAAGTGCTTCTGAGTTTCTCAGATTACACAAACACACACACATTTTAATGATTTTTTAAATATTATTATTATTTTTTTTTTTATCAAATATTTAGAATTTTTCCATTTTAAACATAAAACAAGGCAACACAATACAGTAATAATAATAACAAGATCACACAGTACCACAACAATAATAATAGCAACAATAACGACATTAGCAATAATACAAATAATAAATACAGAACATAAAAACCAACTTGTACTATTACAGACACCACAAAAGACATCACAAAAGAAATTTCCTCCGCCACTCCCACCCCCCACCCCAGGACCAACACCCCAACCCCGCTCCGCTGCTAGATAGTGGCCTTTACTTTATCGGCCGCTGCGATCCACAGCGATTTTAATGATTTATTTATGTCCACATAAATAATAACAATCAGATATTGAGAGACAGTTAGTTACAAAAGGGCCTGATTTGCCACATTGTTGTGCACAATCAGAATAATAACACACGTGATGAAACATAACAGTAGCAGGTGAAAAGCTAACAAGAAAAGGTGTAAGACTTTTACTAGTTTTAGCCCTTCTTATTTTATGTTCTTTACTCTTTTACCAATTTTAGTGTTATTTTTACTCCTTACTAGTTTTAGTCTTGCTTATTTTATATTATTTTTTTTACTCTTGCTAGCTTTTGTTATTTTACACTGTAGCGCTTTGATATTTGCTCTACAATTATAAAGCGCCCTACAAATCAAATATATTATATATTATTATTATTATTATTAAGACAAAAATAATACTACCAGCTTGTGTACATGACCTAGCCTACCAAAAACAAGAACACTTCTGAATCATCACTACACAGATTAAACATGTAGTTAAAGAACACTTCTGAATCATCACTACACAGATTAAACATGTTGTTAAATAACACTTCTGAATCATCACTACACAGATTAAACATGTAGTTAAAGAACACTTCTGAATCATCCCTACACAGATTAAACATGTTGTTAAAGAACACTTCTGAATCATCACTACACAGATTAAACATGTTGTTAAATAACACTTCTGAATCATCACTACACAGATTAACATGTTGTTAAATAACACTTCTGAATCATCACTACACAGATTAACATGTTGTTAAATAACACTTCTGAATCATCCCTACACAGATCAAACATGTTAAAGAACACTTCTGAATCATCCCTACACAGATCAAACATGTTAAAGAACACTTCTGGATCATCACTACACAGATTAAACATGTTCGGCTTCACAGTAGAGTGTTTATAAAGCACTATGGAAGAACTAAAGATGAAAGTGATGTATTTTGAAATCGAATGCACTGTTCTGTCGTGCATACAGATGTAAAGCCCCTTGTACATGGCAACCATTTAAGATGGTTTCAGCTATTTGTTTGTGATCATGATGTATACAGTAAGGAGATGTATACACACACACACACACACACACACACACACACACACATGCTATTAATTAGGTCATGATGGATTAACTTGGAGCCTGTCTATTTGCTTTGTCTAATTGCAGTGTGTTTGTTTTGTTTACAGTAGGTGTGTTTATGTTTTGTCAGTGTATGGTGTTGAGTGTGAATGTATATTTTATTGCACCCCAGGAAGAATAGCTGCTGCTATGCAAAAGCTAATGGGGATCTTATTAAAACAAACAAACAAACAAACAAACAAACAAACAAACAAACAAACAAACAAACAGACACACACACACTGACATCAACTCAATTCAATTCAATTTAAAAAACGTTATTAGTCCCGCAAGGGGCAATTTAGAGCATGATACGGCAAACCGCTGCAAAACAGGCACAAGAGACATGACACTGCCAGAACGGCAGTGTCTGTCGTTGCCGTTGATCTGTCAAGTCCAATAAATAAATAGATTCGGTCAGTACAAAAAACTCCTCAAACTAATGATTTTCCTACCCTGTGCAATAACTTTATCATTAACCTATTTGGCCTCTGGCTACAATGGCTGGTAAATTCCAAAGTTTGATGATGGTGGGTTTACCTGATTCTGGTGGGTTCACTTGCCAAAGTTGGTGGAAGACTTGACAGACTTAACAGCCACACAGGCACCATTTACCAGCATGTGGCTGGTCGTAATGACCCAGCCTGTACACAAACACCACGTACTTATTACACACAAGCTAACGTTGGTCTGTGCTCTCCAGCGTGGCCATGCACTACCTGTGGGAGACTGGGATGTTCCGCTTCTCGGACACAGACATGTACCATGTCACTCCTCTCCACTTGGCAGCCAATACTGGCAACACAGAGGTGGTCCGCTACCTGCTCCGAGACCAGGTGGGTGACTTCACACACACACACACACACACACACACACACACACACACACACACACACACACACACACACACACACACACACATGCTTTATATATAATGTGTATATATATGTAGTATGTATGTATATATATATATAATAATAATAATAACTTTATTTGTATAGCACTTTTCATACAGAAATTGCAGTTCAAAGTGCTTCACAACAGTAAAAAATACAGGCATAAGCGAGCATACAAAATTAAATACAAAAGGCTGATTAGTCACCTTTACAACGAGGTACAACTTGTAAGGATTGTGCAAGTCAAGTCAAGTCAAGTCAAGAGTTTTAATTGTCACGGCATACAGGTATACAATGAAATGCGGGTGGTCTTGCCCGCAACGATGTGCAATACAGTGGTACATATAATAGAATCAAAAAATGAAAAAACAACATTGTGCAGTAAACAGGTAACAGGTAACATGGAGTGACATCTCGGTATCTGTACATAGTTATTTACAGAGCATATGGGACATGCTAGTTAGCTTTGGTAGTGCAATACACTGTTCCTGTTATTCTAATTTAAAGTGTCCTTTCCTTTGGCCATAAGTGTGCGTGTGTGCGACATGAGTGTGTGCCCGCTCATGTTAAAGTGTTAAGTGGCTGCTCGTGTGTGAGCGTGCACAGTGTGCGTGTCGTGTGTGTGTTCATGTGTGCTTGTGTGTGGATGGTTCAATGTTCTGAGCACTCAATGTTCATTGTTCATGGCTCTGATGGCCTGGGGGAAGAAGCTGAGCCTAAGCCGCTCTGTCCTAGTAGCTGGGGTTCGCAGGCGTCTGCCTGACCTCAGCAGCTGAAACAGGCTGTTATTGGGGTGGTGAGGGTCTTTCATTATCCTACAGGCTCTGGATTTGCACCTCTTGTTGTATAGAACCTGCAGGGGGGGTAGTGCAATACCCGTGGTACGCTCGGCTGAGCATTCGTGGAATGAGCAACACAGCTAACCGTGTGGGTAGCGGCCCAAAATAATTTGCCAAAATCCCCTGCAATATTCTTCTGTTTGTATTATTTTGAGTTGCTTGGTGGATTGGATGATTGCACTATCCCACAGTAATAAGGAAAACACATATTGGCCATTTTTACACTTTATTCATTTTACACTGTCAGGGACCTCAGTAGCGTGTGGAAGATCCATACACAGCCACAACAGCCTGGCACCTCATGCTGGTCACCAGCCTGGTCACACACTGCTGTGGGATGGCATCCCATTCCTCAACCAGGATTTTTCGCAAGTCAGCCAACATGGTTGCGTTGGTCACTCTGGCACGTACAGCACGCCCAAGCTGATCCCACAAGTGTTCAATTGGGTTGAGGTCTGGACTCACGGTAGGCCATTCCATCCTCTCCACTCCCAAATTCTGGAGGTTTTTCCTGTGAGAGAGATACCGCCCCACACCATGACACTGCCCCCATTGAAAGGTGGCCATTGAGCTGTGCAGCAATCTGCATAGCGTTCTCCACACCGTCTCCATACTTTGATCCTGCCATCCAGCTTCCGCAGACATCACCAGTTTGACTTCACCAGTCTCATGGAACTTGGTCCTAAGTTTGGAAATGGTACCAGGGCTGACACCAAATAATGCTGCCACTTTGCGTACCGGAACACCAGCTTCCAGTTGCCCTATTGGACAAATGTGGCATGTTTATGCTTGGAGCACACACAAACTCAACAAAGTTGCAGGACCCATGAGCTGTCAATTAGGTGCCAATCTGGTGCCAGTCACACACCTGTGATTGGCATACACCTGCCAGCACTTGAAGCTCAAAACGAGAGTGAATACCAACAGAAGAATATTGCATGGGATTTTGGCAAATTTCTTTGGGCCGCTACCCACACGGTTAGCTGTTTTGCTCATTCCACGAATGCATAATCCTTACAAGTTGTACCTCGTTGTGAAGGTGACTAAAAGCCTTTCCAAAGATATAAAACACAATACCAATTGGTATTATTAAAGGGGAGGAATAATCGACCGAAATAATATTTCCGAACTTTTTTTGAGGAGTTTATATATATTGTGTTTTAAGAGGTGTGCGGTGGAGGCGGTGGACCAGCAGGGGGCGACGGCGCTCCACGTGGCTGCAGAGAGGGGCGGGGTGGAGGTGTGCTGGACACTGCTGCAGAGGGCTGGGTACGGCATGCTCCACCAGAAGAACCACAGTGGCCTCACGCCGCTGGACCTCAGCAAGCAGGTGAAGACATTCCGGTGAGACGAGCGGTCGGTCGGAAACAAGACTGACGTGCAGTTAGTAGGAGATAGTAGATAATATAGTATGCATACTGAATGTATACACAGACGGATGAAAAGAAAGACTTGTGAAACATTTACATTTAGTCATTTAGCTGACGCTTTTATCCAAAGCGACTTACTGTACACGTTTTGTACGACAAGTCAGCAGGAAGGGTACAACTCTTATCAGCTGAGTAACAATGTTCATCAAAGTGTTGAGTGCTACAGTGTAGGTTAGTATATTAGGACAAGTGCATGACAGTAAGGTTCGTTAGGGTTAGATAATATATTTTTTTTAATTTTAGATATTGATTGAAGACGTGTGTCTTTAGAGTACATACCGATACCCCAGCCTAAGTATCACGATACCGGTTTTAAAACGATACCACAGCAAAAGCTTCAAATATCAGGAAAAGTAATGGAATATAATATTAGATTTCTTGATATAAAATTCTTTATATCATTATTTTTCATTAATAAAATAATAGAAAATACGGCATCAGGCTATTCTTCTAAAAGTATCGATACTAATAATGGAGTAGTGGGTATCGCGATACTTTTCTACTGTATCATGCAACCCTACTCACACAAGGACATAGTCATAAGAAATTTAGTAGTATAGACATACAGTAGTAGCATAGTAGGTAGTAGTATAGGCATAGTAGTACAGTACATAGTATATAGTATAGACATAGTAGAATAGTACATTATGGTAGTAAAGACAGTAAGAAAATCTCCCATAGGTGTTCAGTTGGATTAAGATGTGGTGACTGAAGCCAGGCCATAGCATTATGATTCACACCAATCAAATGAGTTATATCCCATAGCAAGTATTGCACCCACACATTCATGTATGGTGACTGAAATGCTGATTATACTGGAGGTACATTTGAATCCCTTGTTTTACCCAGACACCAGCAACTCACCAAACTGCTGAGTCGATACACCAATGAGCCCATCCACCACAAGCCCAAAGAGTCTCATGGTAAATAAATATCATCATATTTTTAAGTATACAAATTAGTCTTTTTTTTACAAGGTCGGATACAGCAATATTGATGATACAGTACTTGTAATGACTGTGTGTGTGTGTGTGTGTGTGTGTGTGTGTGTGTGTGTGTGTGTGTGTGTGTGTGTGTGTGTGTGTGTGTGTGTGTGTGTGTGTGTGTGTGTGTGTGTGTGTGTGTGTGTGTGTGTGTGTGTGTGTGTGTGTGTGTGTGTGCGCGCGCATGTGTGTGCGCATGTGTGTGCGCATGTGTGTGCATGTGTGTGTTTTCTAACCAGTGCTGTACTACTGGACCCTGCTGTTCCCCACTCTGAGCGGAGCAGCCATCCTGCTGATAGCGGCCATGCTGGGGGGTTACGGTGGGCTGATCTGTGCTCTGTGTTTCCCCTGGCTGGCCAGGAGCATCTTCACCCAGTACCACCGCATGACCACCTACCAGAGGTCAGTCTACATCACACTGCGCATATTAGGGGTGTAACGATGCGACCTCACAACAATTAAATTCGATTACGATTCTTCAGGCAACGATTCAATGCATCATGAAATCTCTTCATTTGACCACGATTAGATTCGATGCGATTCATTTTCGATACATTTTCGATACATTTTCTATCGGTTAATTCCCCAAAAAAATGTGAATACACAAATGTGGTTGGGGGAACTGATTCACTCACATGAATGGACTATAGGTCAATAAAAACAATACAGAAAAAAAAAAGTATTTTTCAATTAATTTTGATTATAATCTATTCTAACATTTTCAAATCGATGCAGTTGAATCGTCGCATTAGAATCGATGCATTTCGATTAATCGATGCATCGTTACACCCCTACACTGCGCATATACAGTAGGTACTAGTCTACCAGGGTCTAAGATCAACCAATGATACACGAGAGGGAGTGATATACCCCTGCTGGGAGATGTTTATAATAGCCAACCCGTTTTCTGCTGTTTTGCTGTTGTAGGATGGAAAAATGGAGCAGTTAACGAAAGGCGTTGCTAGGTTACAAATTCAACAACATTGCTGTGATTGGTGTAATTGTAAATGTTTCCGGTGTCAGCGGAACGTAAAGGAAGCGGAGTGCTGATGATGACACGTTGCTCTGAATCCATGACACGTTGCTCTGAATCCATGACGCGTTGCTCTGAATCCATGACACGTTGCTCTGAATCCATGACACGTTGCTGCTCTGAATCCATGACACGTTGCTCTGAATCCATGACACGTTGCTCTGAATCCATGACGCATTGCTCTGAATCCATGACACGTTGCTCTGAATCCATGACGCGTTGCTCTGAATCCATGACGCGTTGCTCTGAATCCATGACACGTTGCTCTGAATCCATGACGCGTTGCTCTGAATCCATGACACGTTGCTCTGAATCCATGACACGTTGCTCTGAATCCATGACACGTTGCTCTGAATACATGACACGTTGCTCTGAATACATGACACGTTGCTCTGTATAACTAGTATCCATTTGTTGATTCTTCGTACAGACAGAGTTGACGTTATGTTCTAATTAAAAAAAATAAACCAACGGACAGTAATACCTTCTGTCACTTTTCTATCCTTTCATTGACAGATCAATGTAGCCGCAGTCGCATTGCGCAAACATACTGTTGCTAGTCTGGACTGGTCCTCGGCTCCTCTCCAGTCGAGCTGCGTGGAAATGCACAGTTTAATCCGAAATATTTCCAAATCCTCTGCCATCGTTGTGTAACCTGTTGTCTCTAGAGCCTCCTTTCTCTTCTTCACGTGACGTTTAATCTACTCTCAGTGAAAGTTAAACTTAAGCTACTCTGTGCTGCTCCTCTGTGCTCTGACTCCGCTGCACAGAGACCTATGAGATAGATCTGCTGTCAGTGCATACACGTTCACTTTATAAGGTTGTCTGACTAAGTATTGATAAAACACACTTAGTATTTTACAAATTCAAGTTTTTTTTATTTGAGGAATGTGGGCACTGAAATGCGAAAATGTGGGGTTTATAAAAATAAAAGTAATTTCTTATTTATTTATTTTTATAAAAAAAGAAAAAGAAAAGCATACACCGGTGCAGGTGGTGGGCAAGTAAT
Organism: Notolepis coatsorum; assembly: GCF_963971535.1. Classification (NCBI taxonomy): domain Eukaryota; kingdom Metazoa; phylum Chordata; class Actinopteri; order Aulopiformes; family Paralepididae; genus Notolepis; species Notolepis coatsorum. The sequence goes on from NC_140173.1 coordinate 51,119,147, forward strand.
GTACTTGGTGGACGTCTGAACACATAACGGTAACATCGGTTTCACCGACTACCATGGTGTAGATTACTGGTGTAGTTTACCCTCTGAATTGTACAGGTTAAATATACCTAATTAGAAAATATACCTACATTTTGCACTTGACTGGTGTTGACTTCCGAGCCTGAAACACATTACAGCAGCTCGCTGCCAAACAGTACTGTATTACATATTGTACGTGTTCTCATTAGTCTTTTAACAGAAGTGATGAGATGTGACGTGTCTCTGTTTCAGGTTACCCAACCCTGTGTACCTGGGTACTCTCATCGCCGGCTTGGTGCACACTCTGCTCTGCTTCCTATGGCAAAATCATGCTGAATATCCTTATCTGCACAGAAACCGGTTTGATCTGTAGGACTGTCTTCATTTATTGTATATTAAGAAATTGTTTGTGTGTTACCTTGGACGTTAATATATGATGTTCATGTGTAAATGACAAAAGTTTACTCGCAACTACACAGGTGTCATACTTTCTCCATTAAAAACGACCTGTAGTACTGTTGAAATCAAACACCTCATGTCTGCCATGAAGATCTTCATCAGACCGTTAGATCTTGGTCAGACCTGATGTCTGAGCAAAAGCCACGTTTTAACGGAACACGGCAACATTAGAGGAAATGCGCTTACCGTCTTCCCCAGAGTCAGACAAGAAGATAAGATACCAGTTTCCTCTCTGTGCGTTCAGTAGAAAGCTATCTGGCTGCACGTTAGCCTAGCTTAGCACAAATGAATGGAAGCGGATGTGTAGCGGCTAGCCTAGCTTAAAAGAACACGCCAACATTTGGGAAAATTAGCTTACCGTCTTCTCCAGAGAGAGACAAGAAGATAGATACCAGTTTTCTCTCTGTGCATTCAGTAGAAAGTTATCTGGCTGCATGTTAGCCTAGCTTAGCACAATGACTGGAAGCAGACCGGCACTGTCCGCTTCCATTCATTGTGCTAAGCTAGGCTAACATGCAGCCAAATAGCTTTCTACTGAACGCACAAAGAGGAAACTGGTATCTATCTTCTTGTATTTCTCTGGAGAAGACGGTAAGCTAATTTCCCCAAATCTTGGCGTGTTCCTTTAAAACTTGTCTTTTTGGCCAACGCCTGGGCTAGCCACTACGCATCCGCTTCCATTAATTTGTGCTAAGCTAAGCTAGCGTGCAGCCAGGTAGACGGTAAGCTCATTGCCTATAATGTTGGCGTGTTTCTCTAACATGTTTTGTCGTATCTATCTATTGTATCTACTTTTGGATTTTGTCAAACGTTATGGTTGCATCTCTGGCTCCTATCGCTGCTAGACCACAATGTTGATCCTTAACCTGTAAACGTGTGTGGCCCACTAGCGCTCTGGTCCAGGTGTCGATGGTCCACTTCTCCCTGGTGTTGGGTTTGTTCTGTAAGGTTCTGACCCAAGGCCCTGGGACCCTGGATAGGGCGGACGCGGACCCCCGGTTCTCCTGTGTCGCTGACCTTGTGGAGAACAACGAGAGTCCGCATCGGTTTTGCCCCTACTGTGAGGTAAGCAGACCACTCTGGGGGGCATGGATGCACTATGACTTACTTTGTTTGTGTAGTCTTCCAACATGGCTGCCTGTCACATAGCAACCATTGTTTTGTACATGGCAATGGAAGAGACAACAGTTGCTCTGTGTAACAAAAACATAATCATTTGGTGTCTTATTACTGCATCTTGTAAACAAGTCACAGTAAAACAGTAATATGCTCTGCACAGACATTAGGCATTTCCCTTTGAAAGTGGTTACCAATGGTTACAGGCAGCCATGCTGGAAGAACTACATAAACATTCCATGCAAGGCCTTTATTCTCACAGACAAAGGTATTATTATCATATTTGGGCTATACAAGTGTTTTCAGATTTAATTTAGGAGAATTTAGCTTATATTTAGCTTAGTTACGTTTGTTGTATAGTCTAATGTCCGTCGATGTCTTTGCATTATGTGAAATGTCCTCTGTGTTGTCTTGTGGTATTGCACAGATTAACGGATCACATTCTGGTTTATGCCTACGTTGGTGAATAAAGTGATTCAGATTCGTAACTTTGAGATTTGTAAATTCCAGTCATTCTTCTTTTTTTACTATTGTTAATCGTGCAGGATTACAGGGCACGTCATAGATTTGGGATCCATAGTTTGGCATAGACTGTGTTGCTATTAGATATGGGTTATTTGTACACAGGATTGTTAGTGGGGCGACAGTGGCTCAGGAGGTAGAATGCCGTTTGGTAATCGGGAAGGTTCCCGGTTCGATTCCGGCTCCTCCTCGCGGCAGCCTGTCGAAGTGTCCTTGAGCAAGACACTTAACCCCTAACTGCTCCCGATGAGCAGGTCGGGGACCTCGCACGGTCGCCTCCGCCGTCGGTGGGAATAGATAAATGTGAGGCATAAGTTGTAAAGCGCTTTTGATAAAATCTGCGATATAAATGCAGTCCATTTAACATTTGGTCTGCTGTTCCTTTAATCTCCTCTGCCTTTGATGCCGCATGAACCCCCCACCCCGTCTCTTGTCTCTTGTCTCTCGTCTCTCGTCTCTTGTCTCTTATCTCTCGTCTCTTGTCTCTTATCTCTCGTCTCTTATCTCTCGTCTCTTATCTTATCTCTTATCTCTCATCTCTCATCTCTTATCTTATCTCTCGTCTCTCGTCTCTTATCTTATCTCTCGTCTCTTATCTTATCTCTCATCTCTTATCTTATCTCTCGTCTCTTGTCTTATCTCTCGTCTCTCGTCTCTTATCTTATCTCTTATCTCTTGTCTTATCTCTCGTCTCGTCTCTTGTCTCTTATCTCTCGTCTCTCGTCTCTTGTCTCTCGTCTCTTATCTCTCGTCTCGTCTCTTGTCTCTTGTCTCTTGTCTCTTATCTCTCGTCTCTTGTCTCTCGTCTCGTCTCTTATCTCTTGTCTCTCGTCTCTTATCTCTCGTCTCGTCTCTTGTCTCTTATCTCTCGTCTCGTCTCTTGTCTCTTGTCTCTTATCTCTCGTCTCGTCTCTTATCTCTCGTCTCTCGTCTCTTATCTCTTGTCTCGTCTCTTATCTCTCGTCTCTTATCTCTCGTCTCTTATCTCTCGTCTTGTCTCTCGTCTCGTCTCTCGTCTCTTGTCTTATCTCTCGTCTCTCGTCTCGTCTCTCGTCTCGTCTCTTATCTCTCGTCTCGTCTCTTGTCTTGTCTCTTATCTCTCGTCTCTCGTCTCTTGTCTTATCTCTCGTCTCTTGTCTCTCGTCTCTTGTCTTATCTCTCGTCTCTTATCTCTCGTCTCTTGTCTTATCTCTCGTCTCTTGTCTTGTCTCTCGTCTCGTCTCTCGTCTCTTGTCTTATCTCTTATCTCTCGTCTCTTGTCTTGTCTCTCGTCTCTTATCTCTCGTCTCTTATCTCTTGTCTCTCGTCTCTTGTCTTATCTCTCGTCTCTTATCTCTCGTCTCTTGTCTTATCTCTCGTCTCTTGTCTCTTATCTCTCGTCTCTTGTCTTATCTCTCGTCTCTTGTCTTATCTCTCGTCTCTCGTCTCTTGTCTTGTCTCTCGTCTCGTCTCTTGTCTTATCTCTCGTCTCTCGTCTCTTGTCTTATCTCTCGTCTCTCGTCTCTTGTCTTATCTCTCGTCTCTCGTCTCTCGTCTCGTCTCGTCTCTCATCTCTCGTCTCTCGTCTCTCGTCTCTTGTCTTATCTCTCGCCTCTCGTCTCTCGTCTCTTGTCTTGTCTCTCGTCTCTTGTCTCTTGTCTTATCTCTCGTCTCTCATCTCTCGTCTCTTGTCTCTTGTCTCTTGTCTTATCTCTCGTCTCTCGTCTCTTGTCTCTTGTCTCTTGTCTCTCGTCTCTCGTCTCGTCTCTCGTCTCTTGTCTTATCTCTCGCCTCTCGTCTCTCGTCTCTTGTCTTATCTCTCGCCTCTCGTCTCTCGTCTCTTGTCTTATCTCTCGTCTCTCGTCTCTTGTCTCTCGTCTCTTGTCTTATCTCTCGCCTCTCGTCTCTTGTCTTATCTCTCGTCTCTCGTCTCTCGTCTCTTGTCTTATCTCTCGTCTCTTGTCTTATCTCTCGTCTCTCTTGTCTTGTCTTGTCTCTCGTCTCGTCTCTTGTCTTATCTCTCGTCTCTCGTCTCTTGTCTTATCTCTCGTCTCTCGTCTCTTGTCTTATCTCTCGTCTCTCGTCTCGTCTCTCATCTCTCGTCTCTCGTCTCTTGTCTTATCTCTCGCCTCGTCTCTCGTCTCTTGTCTTATCTCTCGTCTCTCGTCTCTTGTCTCTCGTCTCTTGTCTCTTGTCTTATCTCTCGTCTCTCGTCTCTTGTCTCTTGTCTCTTGTCTTATCTCTCGTCTCTCGTCTCTTGTCTCTTGTCTCTCGTCTCTTGTCTCTCGTCTCTCGTCTCGTCTCTCGTCTCTTGTCTTATCTCTCGCCTCTCGTCTCTCGTCTCTTGTCTTATCTCTCGCCTCTCGTCTCTCGTCTCTTGTCTTATCTCTCGCCTCTCGTCTCTTGTCTTATCTCTCGTCTCTCGTCTCTCGTCTCTTGTCTCTTGTCTCTTGTCTCTCGTCTCTTGTCTTATCTCTCGCCTCTCGTCTCTTGTCTTATCTCTCGTCTCTCGTCTCTCGTCTCTTGTCTCTTATCTCTCGTCTCTCGTCTCTTGTCTCTTGTCTCTTATCTCTCGTCTCTCGTCTCTTGTCTTATCTCTCGTCTCTTGTCTCAGCTGTTCCAGCCGGACCACAGTAAACACTGCAAGCTGTGCGACGTCTGCGTGAGGGACTACGACCACCACTGCCTCTTCCTCAACCGCTGCATAGGCAGGGGCAACCACCGCCTCTTCCTCTTCTTCGTCCTCTCCATGGCGCTCGCCCACGTCCTCTTCCTCGCCACGGCCGCCGACTACCTGCACGCCAAGATGCCGGCGGGGAACCGCGTCCCGTCGTCGTCGTCGCCGTGGCTCTCGCTGCTGGGGGCGGAGTTCTGGGTGGTGGTCATGGCGATGATGAACGCGCTGACGCTCTTCTGGGAGGCGTGGCTGCTGATGGAGCAGCTGGACGCTATAGCCCTGGGGACCACCACCTACTACAGACAGAGCGACGAGGCCACCTCCGAGCGCAGGTCGCTGGGGGAGCGCTGGGCCACGGTGTTGTCCTTCCTGCTGGAGGGAAGGCGACAGTTGGGCGTGGTGCCGACGAGACGCGACAAGATCGCCGTAGACATTTAGGAGACCGTCAAACACGGTCTCCCCCCGTGCGTTCTCTCTCTCAAAGAAACACCCGTGTCCCAGCTCACTGACTAACCGCTTTTCAGTTGACAGTATTGTTTGTCTTTGTCGTGGTCATATTTTCCTTTTAGATTCCTCAATAACTGTGACTACCACCATATAAGATATTGCACTTGAATGTTGTTTATATATTGATGTTATATTTTGATATACTATAGACTAGATGTGTTGCAGACAAAGCGGGCCTCTAGGCCAAACAGATGAGACTCGTAGTTAGGTTTTAGTGAAGACACTGAGCTATTTTAAAGTAAACAAGGTTCCAGGGAACGGTGACGTCGTCCTGTGGAGCTTCGCGCAACACGCAGAGCGATTTCTAAAACTGTGTTTTAGCAGGAAAGCTTCTAACTTGAATGTGACGTCTCACCTCTAATGTGTTTTTATATTCCTTGTCGGTATACTTTTACACTTCAGTGAAATAAACGCGTGATGATTGAACTAATGCAAATACTTCAGGGTTCAGAACGTGTGAGTTGCCATTACAATAACCTTGTCTGCCCCCCCCCCCCCCCCTCGGACTGTTTTATGCATGGACATTTAAAGCCACACTGCGAAAAAAGTATTTTAACACAGAGTGCCGACCGCTCTATTCAATGACAGAGCACTCTCATTTGTGAACGCATAAACTATATCTTAAATTATGGCTGTGTCTAATACGGCCGTCGCTTATCAATGACTTGTTTGTAGTCAACATTGTCGAAACGGATTGTTTTTTAATCGGTTCATTTCCATTTGATACCATTTAGAAAAACGCTCGTTTTTGTAAACGTTCAGAAAGAAAAAAAGATTCTGCAGGAATCGCGCTTTACTGTAATACAGAAACACGTTGTCATTTTTCTGCCTATTTATGAATCGTTTTCAAATAAAAGCTAGATTATTGATAGTATGTGTACTTATGCACACTATAGAAGTGGGCTGAAAAATCTATTCTCTTATTTCCTGATCAGCTACACACACTCACAGCCACACACACATATGGGACACGTTGATAGGTGAAAACAGCTCTGATTATCCCAATACTGGTAAAATAGATTCCTTACCTCAGATCAGATGTTCTCCAAAAAGATTATTCCAATTCCTGATCGCCATTCCAAATATCGATTGCGTTTATTCATCCAACGCTGGGTACTGGAAACATATATTCCACACTGTTCTGGTGGTGGGCAATGAATGGGATCGGCTTGTATTACATGCCTGACAAGTAAAATGTGGAATCCGGACAATTTTTTTATCCAATGGGGTGCAGTACCATCCGGAGAGACGATAGGGGGTGGTATTTTCCCAATTCAAGCTCAGAGAGAGTGCCAGTGGTAACGGCGAGAGGCTAGATTGATGAAATATGAATGGAAATCGCTAATAAAAAAAACAACGATTAAAAAAACGGCATATCTCGTTCCTGGCACTCAACGGTTGGCATGAAATAACTAATTATGCTGTGGCTGGCACTCAAAGTGTTAAAGGTATTTTAAGCTTGCGTTGAATCTTAAATTCTTGTTTTCATAAAACATTAAATGTGATAAATGAGGTGAGAAAATGTCACTGAAATGACAATAGCTTGAAATAAGGCAACTCACTCCAATGTAATATAGCTTGATTTGAGAAAATAAGATTTTACATAATATCTTTATATATAAAGAACTTGTTGAGATGGATGTACTGTATTTCCTTTTGTGTACCCAGTACATAGAGGTGCCTGGTGGATGCACTACAGTACCCAGTACATAGAGGTGCCTGGTGGATGCACTACAGTACCCAGTACATAGAGGTGCCTGGTGGATGCACTACAGTACCCAGTACATAGAGGTGCCTGGTGGATGCACTACAGTACCCAGTACATAGAGGTGCCTGGTGGATGCACTACAGTACCCAGTACATAGAGGTGCCTGGTGGATGCACTACAGTACCCAGTACATAGAGGTGCCTGGTGGATGCACTACAGTACCCAGTACATAGAGGTGCCTGGTGGATGCACTACAGTTCAAAACCTTCATCTATACCCGGTGAGCACACTGACTGTACGCCGTCCTTTACAGCAGTGTCTTGTTACACACTGGCAGCTGAAAGTACAGTAGAAAGACGGGCAATAGAATGCTGGACCGACTGACAGATGGCACAGAGTGAACGTTGGTAAGTGCAGTAATTAAACCTTTATTTAACAACAGTACAACCAAGGATATCAGATTCTCATGAACTGTATACATAAAACTAGGGCTGGGTGATATGGCCAAAAATTGTATCACGGTAAAATGTTTCATATCACTCGATATCGATAATTATCTCAATATACATGAAATTATTATTTCTGTCAAGTTTAAAGGCTATTTTTGCTGCTGATTGAAAGCTGAAGAAACCAGAAGGTTAATTGTGGTTCAGAATATTATTTATTGTCAGACCATGACAAACTAGGCCTACTTGCCAAACCACAAATCTGAGATAGAACATGAACACGAACTGTATAACAATAAAACCTTTATAATTGGCATTAATAATGAAAAAGATGTCTGCGTCTAGTAATATTTGGCTTATTAGCAGATCCATCAGCATTAGAAGAGGGCTGTTCTCATTATGAGGTTGTTACCTCTCTGACTTCCTCTAGACACTGTACCATGTGAGGATGTACTACTGTACCCAACACTAATACAGATATATCAGATATTCTGGAGATACCAGGCCATACATCGGTATCAGGTGATTAAACTGGGTATAAAATATTAGCCTAGTGCTAATCAGATGTATGTACAGTGTTGTATTAATATGTACAGTGATACAGGTATAAAGATACTATGGTAGTAGTCATACTGCAGCAGCGTAACTAGTAAGAGTAGCAGGGGCCTGCACAGACTATTTGGGGGGCAGGGGCTCAAGCGGAGGGGAGGGGGGGCGGGGTGCATGCGAGGTACTTTCAAAATAGATGAGGTCTATTTTTTTCACGGATAGTAGTATACATTGCCGTCTTCATATATATTTTTTTTATAAAATATAAAAAAAAAAATGGGCAGGGGCTCAAGCCCCCCTTCAGCCCTATCTGCACACCACTGAAGAGTAGGTAAAGGATATGTACAGAGATATAGATATAGTATCTACATATATGTAAAAAGGATTATATATCGATGGCCGAAGAAAAAAACCTCCTATATGCACACAAAAGGAAGTGGGGGAACATCTCATATCTGCACTTTGCGTGTCACTAATATCTGGTCGGTATTGTTAACACATAATATAGTAATATAGTCCAAAAACAGTGTATTGTATTTGGGTATCCTTTAAAATAGCATTCTGCAAGGAAACAACACAAAAACAACACTTAGACTCAGGTAGGAGGTTTTGTTCTTCAGCCATCGATATGCAGGTATGTCCAGACAGATGTGGATATATATATATATATATATACGGTAAGAATACATAAATATATATATACATGTATATATGAGTTATATGGATTATATGCAGGTGTATAAGTAGTTTTAGTATAGTAGTAAGTCTAGCATTCAGAACACTCAGTGTTTATCGGTGCCTCTCAGAAGTAGCGTGACCCTTCCGGTACTCTGGCTAATGGGCCAAGTCCACTCCATACCTCCAATTACACACATTAACTTCCTCCACGGCCGCCGGGGGGAACCATACTTCTAGATCCACAGACGTAAGGTTTTTCATCCAAATTGTGAAATAATCCTCACTTCTAAATTGTGAAATAATCCAGTCGGGCCTTCACCCAATTTGACTCGTATATCTGACTATATTCAATATCCAAATTGTCATGGTCAATCATATCCAATAATGAAAGGTAGAACATCTTTCAATGGTTTTATTCCAAAGTGAATCAGCATAAGTTACAGACAGGTATACAATACGTTGAAATGTGGTCATTTTCAACGGGCAGACATTCTAGGTTCTGCCAGGAGCAGAAAGTAACAAGTGACTTATATCTCGTCCATTAGCCAATGGAAATGCATCTTTAGAAATAGGATCAGAGAAACGAGACTGACACAAAACCAAATAGGGAACAGGTATTGGTCAGCTAGGTAGGATTGGATTACAACTGAGCTCAACATTATTAGAACACAGACTCTCTGGTGCCTGTTGTATAGGTCTGCAGGAATGTATGACATTTTACATAGGCACACATAGTGTCATATATTCAATTCACATAGAATCAGTTTTAACACAGTAGATAAGTATATTGTAGGCACTGTTTTTGTTTGTTTTTTATTTATTTTTTAATTTTTTTAATTTTTTTTAAACATAACATACAGTTAGATATACAAGCATTAATTAACAGTACACATCCAATGAAATCACCATTTAAAATGTTTTAGCATACGAGATATACACCTAATACTTGCTATCTAATACCCTACATACATATGCTCTCGCTCGCTCCCCCCCCCCGGACCCCCACTTGGATAATCCATCCATTATCATTCACTCCTAACCAGGCACTACTATTCATATGCTATCTTTTATTCTCTCCACCACTTCTAACCACATTGCAATTTTGGTTTCACTGACACCTAGAGTTCTTGCTGTAGATATTTCTAGATAAATCACGTCGAGATATGTAAGAACCCAAACCTTCCGACACATTTTTTCCGGTTGAAACCATCTTGATGCTATCAGCTTTTTAGCCGCTGTGATACCAGATAAAACTAATCTCTTTAGCTGTATAGGGACTGCAAACTCAAAAACATCATTCAACAGCAATACAGAGGGGTGTACAGGTATATTCAGAATTAAGAAATTTGAAGGGCGGTTAGGTGGTCGAGCGGAGATTGCGTTCGTCACCAGCCCCGGAGCTGTGAGCTTGGTTCGCCTGTTCGAATCCAGCTCACAGCTCCGGGGTTGTCACCAGCTTGGCTGGCCGTCTGCACTGATACAATTGGCTGTATCAGAGGGTGGGAGAAGCTGGCGGGGTGGGTCCGGGTCGTTGTAAACAGCGACTCCTACAGTTCGGTCGGGGCGCCTGCTAAGCGCGGATTGGACGTGAGGGGGATAGTGTGGTCCTCCCACACGCTACGCCCTCTCAATGAGAATCCGCGCTGCCAGGTGAAAAGAAGCGGTGATTGGCTGGACGTGTGTCGGAGGAAGCACGTGGTAGCCTCCACTCTCCCAAATGATCTGACTGTGGGGGGTAAAGCGCAGCGACCAGGAAGGGACTGGGAATTGGCATACGACTAACATTGGGATGGGAGAAAATCGGAGGAAAATGGAGGGGGAAAAAGACCCAAAAAAAAAAAAAAAAAATTAAGAAATTTGATAATTGCTGGGTCACTTCTTTCCAGAATATCTTAACTGGTGGGCAATCCCAGTACATGTGCATAAATGTACCCTCATCCCCATTTGTACATAAGGAGCATCTGGAGTCTTGTTTAAGTCCCATTCTGTTCAATCTTATAGGAGTCAGGTATGTCCTATGAATATAGTTGAATTTATAGATATGGTACCATATGAACCATAAATAATTATTGAGACGAAACATAAGTTGGAAAACGAAGACCAGGATTTTGGAAACGTATGTTATATCAGTCTTTTCATACGGAGCAGAAGCATGGACGCTGAATGAAGAGGCAAAGAGGATGATAGACTCTTTTGCAATGTGGACGCTGAGGAAGATGCTGAAGATAACATGGAATAGGATACGATCAAGAATGAGGAGGTACTGAGAAGAGCGGGTATGCAAGGAGGACAGCTGCTGGAGAGGTTTAAAAAGAGAAAGATGGAGTTGGAGAGTGATAGGCAACCTTCTGAACGAAGAAGCCACCTGATGATGATAGATGGATACTGTAGATACTTTTATGGATAGTCTTATATTAGCATAAAACCTGTAATATTCTAACAGGATGTCACACAGACACACACACCCTCCCGATGCCCACGTGTTGCTGCGTCGCGCGAGCGGCTCTGTTCATTATATCACACATGGGATATGACGTGCTGTTGGTCTGTTCCACATCATGGATTATGGTTAATGTGCGGAGAAACCGCCTGCTCAGGTGGAAAAGACCCACAAGGCCTGAGTGAGTGAAGATCCCTGTCTCCGAATCGATGTTCTGGCTTCTGAACGGCTGCCAGCGGAGCCGTTTATTAACAGATTGCAGAATGGGTACAATACAGTACGGCTCAATACACACAATTGTTAAGGGGATGCAGACCAGAGAAAGACTTTCGTCTTGTTTACATCAGGGTCCCCCATTTTAAATTCATAACATTTATGACATACATGACATACAGATATACAGTACTGTCTGTTACATCCAGACATTTATGGCATACAAGATATACACATATACAGTACTGTTTATTTACAGACAGAGTTTCTAAAAGAGAATATACATTTGAGGAGAGGGGGGGGGGGGGGGGGATTGGACATTTACCGGGGCCAGTTTCTTTTTTAGAGCGGTTTTGAAAGTGGGTAGGGATTCACATTCTTTTACGGCTGTGGGTAGGGCATTCCACATTGTTGTGGCATAATTGCTAAACGTGTTTAGTCCCTTGTTTGAGCCGAATCTGGGTTGTACATGATTTGTAGAACTCCCTCTGGTGTTGTGGTCGTGGTATTCACTGACCTTTGGGAAGTATCTCAACATGTACATGGGTACCTTAGTGGTGTAGTGTATCTTGTAGACCAGGCCCATTGCAAGTTGCTGTACTCTTGTCGTCTACTCTAAGATAAGATATTCCTTTATTGATCCCCTTGGGGAAATTCAGGCATCATAGCAGAATGGGGGGGGGGGGGGGGGGGGGGCGGGTACAGGTAGTAAAAACAACACAAGCAGTGTAAACAAATAAGTCAATATAATTTACTATCTAACTAACTGAAATATAATATACAGTATTCACAGTGTCACATAAGCCATCCTATAGGTTGTCAAAATGTGCAGGGGTGAGGAGTAAGGTCAAGCAGTAGTCTGACCAGTTTGTTTTGTGATGTTTGTAATCTTGTTTTTAGTGCTTTTGAGGTCCATCCTGTGCGTTTCCACCGCGGGGGAGATAGTTTCTGTCCATTTCACACAATATGTTACATGCTGGGTCTGTTTCGTGGATAGAAGCAAAGGCCTTGTACTTGCAGTCGTATAGGCGTTCCATGTTGGTTACGGTGTCACTGTTACACTATGCCAGTACCCAGTGGTGGAAAGTGTTTTTACTCAAGTATTGTGCTTTTTACTCCACTTCATTCATCTGAACCCACCAGTTACTAGTTACTTTGAAGAAAACGATTTTGCATAGAAAACGTGGCAAAAAAGTATGAAGATTATATACTTTCACATTTGAAGCCTGTCAACTTCAAGGGGACATAATCAGAGCAGCATAACTGGACCACATACCACTTTAACATAACCTTTAATCAGAGCAGCATAACTAGACCACATGCCACTTTAACATAACCTTTAATCAGAGCAGCATAACTAGACCACATGCCACTTTAACATAACCTTTAATCAGAGCAGCATAACTAGACCACATACCACTTTAACATAACCTTTAGAGATCAGTGGATCGATGATTGAATGCTCCCAAGCACTGGGATACACAAACGTTATGTAGACTGGGTACTTTTACTTTAGATACTTAAAAAAAATTATTTTAAGTACAGTAATAACTTAAGTAGAATTTGAATGGAGGACTTTTACTTTTACAAGAGTACTTACTTTATCTGGGTTTTTCTACTTTTACTTAAGTAAAGGAACTGTATACTTCTTCCACCACTGCCGGTACCTCACCTGAAGCTCCACAGACTTCACTCTCTTTAGCTATAAATGTGCACACAACAGTCCAACTGTGAAAACGGGTAGCATCACATGACCACAGTGCCACCAGAGCTGTAGGCCCAAACGGGAAAGCAGACATTGTTCCTCTTGTGTCAGGATTCACGTTTGGTTCTCGCTTTGTGAAACAATGCAGGTTACTAGTACTATCGTGTTACAGATATCATTTTCAGATTCACTTAATGTATACTTATTCACTGGTGTATAATACCCAAGGCACCCCCGCCCGGACCAAACCTGTACCAGCAGTACAGTGACATTCACAGGCCGAGAGCCTCCCTGTGGCTTTGCATACAGTAGTCAAATCACTTAAAGCCACTGAATCATTCAGAGCTACTGTACTCTGTTGACCAGTTGTGAACATGAGCAGTGACCTATAAAATCCAAAGGGGGAAACTTATAAAGATTTTGTTACCAAGAGGTCAGCAGATTTCACTTCTCCATCAAGGCAACTCACTTCCTGCGCGAGAGAGACAGACGGACTGAAGTGCTAGGAGGAGACAGAAAGGAGGATCGCTGGTCTGGCTCGTACGTATTATTCTTAATATGGCTCCCGGGCAGCTTCCTACAGGCTGTGTGAGTGTGATGTGTGTGTATTATAACTGAATCATCTGCTCTGCACATCCGACAGACGGGACACGGTAGGCAAGTAATCCTCCCATGACACTTTTCTTTCCCCTGACACAAGCTTCTTCCCCAGAGCCTGTTTACCTCTGCATTCCTCAGACCGGCTGTCACGACTGAGTCAGTGATGGCGACTATACTAGTGTCTTCTTCTTGGGTATGTGAATGTCTCTCAGCAATTATCAATTAACTCTAGGACGGAGCTTTTAGTGTTGCCATTGTGTGTGTGTGTGTGTGTGTGTGTGTGTGTGTGTGTGTGTGTGTGTGTGTGTGTGTGTGTGTGTGTGTGTGTGTGTGCGTCTGTCTATGTCTGTGTGTGTGTGTGTGCATCTGTGTGTGCGTATGCCTCTGTATGTTTGTGTGTGTGCGTCTGTCTATGTATGTCTGTGTGTGTGTCTGCGTCTGTTTATGTGTGCGTGTCTGCGTCTGTCTATGTGTGTGTATGTGCGTCTGTCTATGTGTGTATGCGTCTGTCTGTATGTGTGTGTGTGTGTGTGCATATGTGTGTGTGTGCATATATGTGTGTGTGTGTGTGTCTCTCTGACTGTGTGTCTTATGGCTTTAGAACGGGACTCTGCACAAATGGATCCACGGTGCTGATGGAAACCCAGTCATGAAGTCATCCAGGACCGCTGTGATGAGTAACGGACACAAGAAAGTGAAGTCATCCAGGACTGCTATGATCTGTAACGGACACAAGAAACTGTCTCTTGACAGACTGACAGGTAAAGCTCCCTTCTTTTTCTTTTTAGATATGTTTTTGTAGATTTTTATTGCGTTTTTACTACCAGGCAGTCCCGTAGAGAGAGAGGGAGAGGAGGAAATGGGAGACAGAGCAGGGGAAGACATTCAGCAAAGAACGCCGGGTCCGGGAATCGAACTCGGGTCGGCCGTGCCGCGACGCAGCGCGTTACGTGGTTCGCCGATTGGGCGCCCCAGAGCTCCCTTCTTTTTGTCTTATCAAAGGACAGGGGACAGTCCAGTAGAAGAGTTGACCATACGTCATCTTTGGATACACATTTAATATTTGATTTGACTTTCAAAGGTTATCGTTGCATGTTGTGCAGTCGGTCCATCAAGATACTGTATCTTCACAAGAGCAGGGGTGTAGTGGGGGGGGGGAACCCATCAAACCCAGTTTACCCAGTTTACTGAACTGTTGCCTCTACACTTTTATAATCTAGACTGTATCTCTGTCTCTTTAGCTGGTTTAACGGCGTGTCTCTGCTCGGTAATAATAATAATAATAATAATAATAATAATAATAATAATAATAATAATAATAATAATAATAATAATAATAATAATAATAATAATAATAAATTTAATTTGTAACACACTTTATATTGTGACAATCTCAAAGTGCTACATGAAAGGAGATAAAGATTTTTAATAAAAACAATTAAAATGAATAAAACAACCAATGAAATGGAAGAAACATTCAGATCATTTTTTTTAAAAACAAATGTAATAATAAAAAAAACACACAAGGCATCGGTCGGTCCATTCAGGCAAATGCCTTGTTAAAAATAAATGTTTTTAGTCTCCTTTTAAAAGCCTCAACGGACTGTGGTGCTCTTAGATGGTCGGGGAGGGCATTCCACAGCCGAGGAGCAGCTGAGCAGAAGGCCCGGTCGCCCATGGTGCAGAGGTGTGTCCTGTGTATGGGTTGGAGTGTGTTTGAGTGTCCAGAGCAGAGGGAGCGGGTGGAGGTCTCGGGGGAATGATGACTTCCTTTAGATAGGAGTGGATGCACTGATGGGTGAGGAGGGAGACCTTGTATTCAAAGTAGCATTGCAATCTTTTTATTTATAAAGCCATAATTAGAGATTGTCCAAATTATATTAGTTCTTTATTGGAATGGACCACTGGACCCTGTCGTACACGATCCAGTTTTTGGCTTACACTTAGAGTGCCTAGAGTTTGTACTGAACTTGGTAGATCTGCGTTTGGCTTTTTTGCCCCTACATCATGGAATACTCTGCAGGAAACACTGAAACTAGACACTCTAGTGTCTATGGGTCGGTTTAGAACCTTAATGACCAATCAGGTCACCACAATATGTAATTGTTTTTAAATTATTACCTCTGTTTACATTTTTTGATATTTTATTCTTTTAAAAAGATTTTTTTTAAATGTGCTCTTAATTATTCTGATTGTCTGATGTCTTTAGATTTATGAACACACTGTGACACTTGTGTATGTAACATCTCGACGGCACTGTAAATGAGTTGAATTACTCAGTGTATTATCGAGTATAAATAAAGATTGAATGAATGAATCCTGGAGGAGACAGGGAGCCAGTGTAGGGAATGGAGTATGGGTGTGATGTGTTCATATTTCCGCACTCTCATCAGGACCCTAGCAGCACAGTTCTGAATGCACTGGAGCTTCTGGATGCTCTTGCTATAGGGATCCCGATGAGCAATGCGTTGCAGTAGTCAAGCCGTAAACGAGTTTTTCCGCATCTGGCAGGGTGAGTCTGGGACGGTGTCTGGCTATATTTCTAAGGTGGAAGAATGATGTTTTGCACAGGTGCTTAATGTGGGAGTCAAAGGTCAGGTGGGGGTTCCGTATACGTCGCACCCTGGAGCCCTACGGCTTTCACTCTGCAGCAAGACACTTAACCCCTAACTGCTCCCGATGAGCAGGTTGGCACCTTGCATGGTTGCCTCCGCCATCGGTGTGTGAACGGGTGAATGTGAGGCACACGTTTTAAAGCGCTTTGGATAAAACGCTATATAAATGGCATACTCAGGTTACTAAGAACAGTTATAACCATGTTAGAAGTTACCCCGTTACACATCTCTACCCCATCACTGCTGTAAGTACAGTTATAACCATGTTAGAAGTTACCCCGTTACACATCTATACCCCATCACTGCTGTAAGAACAGTTATAACCATGTTAGAAGTTACCCCGTTACACATCTCTACCCCATCACTGCTGTAAGTACAGTTATAACCATGTTAGAAGTTACCCTGTTACACATCTCTACCCCGTCACTGCTGTAAGAACAGTTATAACCATGTTAGAAGTTACCCCGTTACACATCTATACCCCATCACTGCTGTAAGTACAGTTATAACCATGTTAGAAGTTACCCCGTTACACATCTCTACCCCATCACTGCTGTAAGAACAGTTATAACCATGTTAGAAGTTACCCCGTTACACATCTCTACCCCATCACTGCTGTAAGTACAGTTATAACCATGTTAGAAGTTACCCCGTTACACATCTCTACCCCATCACTGCTGTAAGAACAGTTATAACCATGTTAGAAGTTACCCCGTTACACATCTCTACCCCATCACTGCTGTAAGTACAGTTATAACCATGTTAGAAGTTACCCCGTTACACATCTATACCCCATCACTGCTGTAAGTACAGTTATAACCATGTTAGAAGTTACCCCGTTACACATCTCTACCCCATCACTGCTGTAAGAACAGTTATAACCATGTTAGAAGTTACCCCGTTACACATCTATACCCCATCACTGCTGTAAGAACAGTTATAACCATGTTAGAAGTTACCCCGTTACACATCTCTACCCCATCACTGCTGTAAGAACAGTTATAACCATGTTAGAAGTTACCCCGTTACACATCTATACCCCGTCACTGCTGTAAGTACAGTTATAACCATGTTAGAAGTTACCCCGTTACACATCTATACCCCATCACTGCTGTAAGTACAGTTATAACCATGTTAGAAGTTACCCCGTTACACATCTATACCCCATCACTGCTGTAAGAACAGTTATAACCATGTTAGAAGTTACCCCGTTACACATCTCTACCCCATCACTGCTGTAAGAACAGTTATAACCATGTTAGAAGTTACCCCGTTACACATCTCTACCCCATCACTGCTGTAAGTACAGTTATAACCATGTTAGAAGTTACCCCGTTACACATCTCTACCCCATCACTGCTGTAAGAACAGTTATAACCATGTTAGAAGTTACCCCGTTACACATCTCTACCCCATCACTGCTGTAAGAACAGTTATAACCATGTTAGAAGTTACCCCGTTACACATCTATACCCCATCACTGCTGTAAGTACAGTTATAACCATGTTAGAAGTTACCCCGTTACACATCTCTACCCCGTCACTGCTGTAAGAACAGTTATAACCATGTTAGAAGTTACCCCGTTACACATCTATACCCCATCACTGCTGTAAGTACAGTTATAACCATGTTAGAAGTTACCCCGTTACACATCTCTACCCCATCACTGCTGTAAGAACAGTTATAACCATGTTAGAAGTTACCCCGTTACACATCTCTACCCCATCACTGCTGTAAGTACAGTTATAACCATGTTAGAAGTTACCCCGTTACACATCTCTACCCCGTCACTGCTGTAAGAACAGTTATAACCATGTTAGAAGTTACCCCGTTACACATCTCTACCCCATCACTGCTGTAAGTACAGTTATAACCATGTTAGAAGTTACCCCGTTACACATCTCTACCCCATCACTGCTGTAAGAACAGTTATAACCATGTTAGAAGTTACCCCGTTACACATCTCTACCCCATCACTGCTGTAAGAACAGTTATAACCATGTTAGAAGTTACCCCGTTACACATCTCTACCCCATCACTGCTGTAAGTACAGTTATAACCATGTTAGAAGTTACCCCGTTACACATCTCTACCCCATCACTGCTGTAAGAACAGTTATAACCATGTTAGAAGTTACCCCGTTACACATCTCTACCCCATCACTGCTGTAAGTACAGTTATAACCATGTTAGAAGTTACCCCGTTACACATCTCTACCCCATCACTGCTGTAAGAACAGTTATAACCATGTTAGAAGTTACCCCGTTACACATCTCTACCCCATCACTGCTGTAAGTACAGTTATAACCATGTTAGAAGTTACCCCGTTACACATCTATACCCCATCACTGCTGTAAGTACAGTTATAACCATGTTAGAAGTTACCCCGTTACACATCTCTACCCCATCACTGCTGTAAGAACAGTTATAACCATGTTAGAAGTTACCCCGTTACACATCTATACCCCATCACTGCTGTAAGAACAGTTATAACCATGTTAGAAGTTACCCCGTTACACATCTCTACCCCATCACTGCTGTAAGAACAGTTATAACCATGTTAGAAGTTACCCCGTTACACATCTATACCCCGTCACTGCTGTAAGTACAGTTATAACCATGTTAGAAGTTACCCCGTTACACATCTATACCCCATCACTGCTGTAAGTACAGTTATAACCATGTTAGAAGTTACCCCGTTACACATCTATACCCCATCACTGCTGTAAGAACAGTTATAACCATGTTAGAAGTTACCCCGTTACACATCTCTACCCCATCACTGCTGTAAGAACAGTTATAACCATGTTAGAAGTTACCCCGTTACACATCTCTACCCCATCACTGCTGTAAGTACAGTTATAACCATGTTAGAAGTTACCCCGTTACACATCTCTACCCCATCACTGCTGTAAGAACAGTTATAACCATGTTAGAAGTTACCCCGTTACACATCTCTACCCCATCACTGCTGTAAGAACAGTTATAACCATGTTAGAAGTTACCCCGTTACACATCTATACCCCATCACTGCTGTAAGTACAGTTATAACCATGTTAGAAGTTACCCCGTTACACATCTCTACCCCGTCACTGCTGTAAGAACAGTTATAACCATGTTAGAAGTTACCCCGTTACACATCTATACCCCATCACTGCTGTAAGTACAGTTATAACCATGTTAGAAGTTACCCCGTTACACATCTCTACCCCATCACTGCTGTAAGAACAGTTATAACCATGTTAGAAGTTACCCCGTTACACATCTCTACCCCATCACTGCTGTAAGTACAGTTATAACCATGTTAGAAGTTACCCCGTTACACATCTCTACCCCGTCACTGCTGTAAGAACAGTTATAACCATGTTAGAAGTTACCCCGTTACACATCTCTACCCCATCACTGCTGTAAGTACAGTTATAACCATGTTAGAAGTTACCCCGTTACACATCTCTACCCCATCACTGCTGTAAGAACAGTTATAACCATGTTAGAAGTTACCCCGTTACACATCTCTACCCCATCACTGCTGTAAGAACAGTTATAACCATGTTAGAAGTTACCCCGTTACACATCTCTACCCCGTCACTGCTGTAAGAACAGTTATAACCATGTTAGAAGTTACCCTGTTACACATCTATACCCCGTCACTGCTGTAAGAACAGTTATAACCATGTTAGAAGTTACCCCGTTACACATCTCTACCCCATCACTGCTGTAAGTACAGTTATAACCATGTTAGAAGTTACCCCGTTACACATCTCTACCCCGTCACTGCTGTAAGTACAGTTATAACCATGTTAGAAGTTACCCCGTTACACATCTATACCCCATCACTGCTGTAAGTACAGTTATAACCATGTTAGACGTTACCCCGTTACACATCTATACCCCATCACTGCTGTAAGAACAGTTATAACCATGTTAGAAGTTACCCCGTTACACATCTCTACCCCATCACTGCTGTAAGTACAGTTATAACCATGTTAGAAGTTACCCCGTTACACATCTCTACCCCGTCACTGCTGTAAGTACAGTTATAACCATGTTAGAAGTTACCCCGTTACACATCTATACCCCATCACTGCTGTAAGTACAGTTATAACCATGTTAGAAGTTACCCCGTTACACATCTATACCCCATCACTGCTGTAAGTACAGTTATAACCATGTTAGAAGTTACCCCGTTACACATCTCTACCCCATCACTGCTGTAAGTACAGTTATAACCATGTTAGAAGTTACCCCGTTACACATCTCTACCCCATCACTGCTGTAAGTACAGTTATAACCATGTTAGAAGTTACCCCGTTACACATCTATACCCCATCACTGCTGTAAGTACAGTTATAACCATGTTAGAAGTTACCCCGTTACACATCTATACACCATCACTGCTGTAAGTACAGTTATAACCATGTTAGAAGTTACCCCGTTACACATCTATACACCATCACTGCTGTAAGAACAGTTATAACCATGTTAGAAGTTACCCCGTTACACATCTATACCCCATCACTGCTGTAAGTACAGTTATAACCATGTTAGAAGTTACCCCGTTACACATCTATACCCCATCACTGCTGTAAGTACAGTTATAACCATGTTAGAAGTTACCCCGTTACACATCTATACCCCGTCACTGCTGTAAGTACAGTTATAACCATGTTAGAAGTTACCCCGTTACACATCTCTACCCCATCACTGCTGTAAGAACAGTTATAACCATGTTAGACGTTACCCCGTTACACATCTATACCCCATCACTGCTGTAAGAACAGTTATAACCATGTTAGAAGTTACCCCGTTACACATCTATACCCCATCACTGCTGTAAGTACAGTTATAACCATGTTAGAAGTTACCCCGTTACACATCTATACCCCATCACTGCTGTAAGTACAGTTATAACCATGTTAGAAGTTACCCCGTTACACATCTATACCCCGTCACTGCTGTAAGTACAGTTATAACCATGTTAGAAGTTACCCCGTTACACATCTCTACCCCATCACTGCTGTAAGAACAGTTATAACCATGTTAGACGTTACCCCGTTACACATCTCTACCCCATCACTGCTGTAAGAACAGTTATAACCATGTTAGACGTTACCCCGTTACACATCTATACCCCATCACTGCTGTAAGAACAGTTATAACCATGTTAGAAGTTACCCCGTTACACATCTATACCCCATCACTGCTGTAAGTACAGTTATAACCATGTTAGAAGTTACCCCGTTACACATCTATACCCCATCACTGCTGTAAGTACAGTTATAACCATGTTAGAAGTTACCCCGTTACACATCTATACCCCGTCACTGCTGTAAGTACAGTTATAACCATGTTAGAAGTTACCCCGTTACACATCTCTACCCCATCACTGCTGTAAGAACAGTTATAACCATGTTAGACGTTACCCCGTTACACATCTCTACCCCATCACTGCTGTAAGTACAGTTATAACCATGTTAGAAGTTACCCCGTTACACATCTATACCCCATCACTGCTGTAAGAACAGTTATAACCATGTTAGAAGTTACCCCGTTACACATCTCTACCCCATCACTGCTGTAAGAACAGTTATAACCATGTTAGAAGTTACCCCGTTACACATCTATACCCCGTCACTGCTGTAAGTACAGTTATAACCATGTTAGAAGTTACCCCGTTACACATCTATACCCCGTCACTGCTGTAAGAACAGTTATAACCATGTTAGAAGTTACCCCGTTACACATCTCTACCCCATCACTGCTGTAAGTACAGTTATAACCATGTTAGACGTTACCCCGTTACACATCTATACCCCATCACTGCTGTAAGAACAGTTATAACCATGTTAGAAGTTACCCCGTTACACATCTCTACCCCGTCACTGCTGTAAGTACAGTTATAACCATGTTAGAAGTTACCCCGTTACACATCTATACCCCATCACTGCTGTAAGTACAGTTATAACCATGTTAGAAGTTACCCCGTTACACATCTATACCCCATCACTGCTGTAAGTACAGTTATAACCATGTTAGAAGTTACCCCGTTACACATCTCTACCCCATCACTGCTGTAAGTACAGTTATAACCATGTTAGAAGTTACCCCGTTACACATCTATACCCCATCACTGCTGTAAGTACAGTTATAACCATGTTAGAAGTTACCCCGTTACACATCTCTACCCCATCACTGCTGTAAGAACAGTTATAACCATGTTAGAAGTTACCCCGTTACACATCTATACCCCATCACTGCTGTAAGTACAGTTATAACCATGTTAGAAGTTACCCCGTTACACATCTATACCCCATCACTGCTGTAAGAACAGTTATAACCATGTTAGAAGTTACCCCGTTACACATCTCTACCCCATCACTGCTGTAAGTACAGTTATAACCATGTTAGAAGTTACCCCGTTACACATCTATACCCCGTCACTGCTGTAAGTACAGTTATAACCATGTTAGAAGTTACCCCGTTACACATCTATACCCCGTCACTGCTGTAAGAACAGTTATAACCATGTTAGAAGTTACCCCGTTACACATCTATACCCCGTCACTGCTGTAAGTACAGTTATAACCATGTTAGAAGTTACCCCGTTACACATCTCTACCCCATCACTGCTGTAAGTACAGTTATAACCATGTTAGAAGTTACCCCGTTACACATCTATACCCCGTCAGACTGCAGAGACCCCTGAGGACCTTTTCTTAAACAAAAGGGGGAGCCTGTTATTGCCAGATCCTTCCTTGAGCCCTCTGATTCCTAAGAAGAGAGCGACATTTTGATCTTCCAACAAATAAGTCTGAGAAGGGAGAACAGCAGGATCCAGGATTTACAAATAGGCTTTACTGACCGAGCCCCCACCCAGATCTGCCGGATTGTAGGTGTAGCTTTTTTTATTTCGTTTTTTATTTATTCTTTATAAAAGATTATCTTTCAATGGTCATTGTCAAGGTGTGACTGACCGAACATCACCCACATCTGCTGAAGCTTCCCAGCCTTCTTCCAACCACACAGTGAGACGTGAAGCCTTCTTCCAACCACACAGTGAGACGTGAAGCCTTCTTCCAACCACACAGTGAGACGTGAAGCCTTCTTCCAACCACACAGTGAGACGTGAAGCCTTCTTCCAACCACACAGTGAGACGTGAACATCTTCCAACCACACGGTGAGACGTGAAGCCTTCTTCCAACCACACAGTGAGAGGTGAAGCCTTCTTCCAACCACACAGTGAGACGTGAAGCCTTCTTCCAACCACACGGTGAGACATGAACATGCTGCTTCTTCCAACCACACAGTGAGACGTGAACATCTTCCAACCACACGGTGAGACATGAACATGCTGCTTCTTCCAACCACACAGTGAGACGTGAACATGCTGCTTCTTCCAACCACACAGTGAGACGTGAACATGCTGCTTCTTCCAACCACACAGTGAGACGTGAACATGCTCCAACCCCACAGTGAGACGTGAACATGCTCCAACCCCACAGTGAGACGTGAACATGCTCCAACCACACAGTGAGACGTGAACATGCTCCAACCACACAGTGAGACGTGAACATGCTCCAACCACACAGTGAGACGTGAACATGCTCCAACCACACAGTGAGACGTGAACATGCTCCAACCACACAGTGAGACGTGAACATGCTCCAACCACACAGTGAGACGTGAACATGCTCCAACCACACAGTGAGACGTGAACATGCTCCAACCACACAGTGAGACGTGAACATGCTCCAACCACACGGTGAGACGTGAACATGCTCCAACCACACAGTGAGACGTGAACATGCTCCAACCACACAGTGAGACGTGAACATCTTCCAACCACACAGTGAGACGTGAACATCTTCCAACCACACGGTGAGACGTGAACATGCTCCAACCACACAGTGAGACGTGAACATGCTCCAACCACACAGTGAGACGTGAACATGCTCTCAGCAAAGCCTTCTTATGCAGCGAAAACCTGATTATTCAGATCCAACATATTGATCTGAAAGTCTACATTCAGTCCATGAATGAATGAACGATACATTTTTTCGTATACAAAGATGCAGGGCGACAATGGGAGGTACTGGGAGGTCGGTGGAAAGAGAGCGAGGTACGGGGGGGGGGGGGGGGTGCAGGACAAGACAGAGGACAGAGGACGTACAGCCAGATATTATTTATAGACAGTGACAAATTGATACTGAATGTTCAGCAGAAGGCAGAGACAGGGAGAGAGAGACAGGGAGATAACGAGATAGAAGGAGAGGGAGAGAGACAGGGAGAGAACGAGATAGAAGGAGAGGGAGAGAGACAGGGAGAGAACGAGATAGAAGGAGAGACAGGGGAGAGAGAGAGGGGGAGGGAGAGATAGAGAAAGAGACGGGGGAGAGAGAGAGAGAAAGAGACAGGGGAGAGAGAGGGAGGGAGAGAGGGAGGGAGAGATAGAGAAAGAGACGGGGGAGAGAGAGAGAGAAAGAGACAGGGGAGAGAGAGGGAGGGAGAGATAGAGAAAGAGATGGGGGAAAGAGAGAGCGAGAGAGAGACAGGGGAGAGAGAGAGACGGGAGAGAGAAAGAGATAAAGAGATGGGAGAGAGAGAGAGAAAGAGATGAGGAGAGAGAGAGAAAGAGACAAGGAGAGAGAGAGGGAGAGAGATAAAGAGGAGAGAGAGGGAGAGAGAGAAAGAGACAGGGGAGAGAGAGAGAGTGGGCTGGGCACTAGGTATGTGAGAAGAACAACACAGAGAGGAAGAGAGAAGGGAGGGAACGAGGGAGAGAGTGTGTACAGTGTGTTTAGGTGTGTGTGTGTGTGTGTGTGTGTGTGTGTGTGTGTGTGTGTGTGTGTGTGTGTGTGTGTGTGTGTGTGTGTGTGTGTGTGTGTGTGTGTGTGTGTGTGTGTGTGTGTGTGTGTGTGTGTGTGTGTGTGTGTGTGTGTGTGAAAGAGTGTGTGTGTGAAAGAGTGTGTGTGTGAAAGAGTGTGTAGAAGCAGACAGAGTCAGCCTGAGTGCGAGGCGGGGAGAAAAGAGGAGAGAGAAAGAGAGATGCTGGGAGGAGGAGGAGGAGGAGGATGAGGAGTAACAGGGCGAGGCATTAGAGAGTGTGTGTGGGTGTGTGTGTGTGTGTCTGTGTGTGTGTGTGTCTGTGTGTGTGAGGAAGAGAATAGCGTGCCAGAGCAGAGGGATGCAGTCATGTCTCTGAGAGAGGGAGCAGCACGGCAACCGTAACCATGCTCAGCCCCAAGATAAAACAGACACGCCGGGGTAAGCACGCTCTCTCCTCCCCTTCCTCTGTTCTTACTCTGCTCTCCCTTTCCTCTTCTCTCTCCCTCTCTCCCTGCTTCCTTCTCTGTCTTGTCTGCAGTGTCTCTGATCTCTACTGCCTGTCTCTACCGCTCCCTGTCTCTCTCTCTCTCTCTCTCTCTCTCTCTCTCTCTCTCTCTCTCTCTCTCTCTCTCTCTCTCTCTCTCTCTCTCTCTCTCTCTCTCTCTCTGTGTGATGCCACACCAGTGTAGTGCCGACTCTTCTACAGATAACGACATCGCAAAGCTGTGTGACAGTAGTGCCACCCCCTATAGTGCAGTAACCAGGGACAAGTGTCCCTGTACACGTGCAGAGTAACAATCCACGTCCGTGAAGTGATGATCGCTGTCGCTGTGTTCTTCTGAGTGTACTTGCAATGATCAAGATACATTTGTATTATTATCTCAATGTCTCTAATGTCCAGTGAGACATTGTAGAAGATGATGTCATGCCCGATCTCCCTGGAGAATACACTCTCCTCGATTGCTGGAAGCTCTTGGATCCTATAATGAATCCACTGTGGGCAGTAATTGCACAGTAGCAGCTGTATTATGCTTTACCGTCCGCCGGACCTCGGATTGCAACGTGACACCTTTGTGCGTGCGTGAGGTCATAGACCCTTGGCTCAAACAGCGCACCTCAAACTTGCCAATCGTTTGCCCAGCTGTCAGTTTGGTTTGTGAACCGGTGTTGTTGTGTAGAGCAGGTAGCGGTCTCCAGGCGGAGGGACACGCGGGGAAGCTCAGTGCGGCTACAAATCACAACAGCTGTCTGTCAGTCGTAGTTCGTCTGAACGCAGGGGCAACAAAGTCCTCTGGTTTAGCGTCAAGGTCTGCCGCGACGCACACAGCGGGTTAATAACATGCCCTCTCACATGACCGCGTGGGGAGGAATATGGAAGCTGTAAATCACAGGACAAACACTTGGGCGCAGAGATTATTATGATGCCGGAAAGAGTGACACACGCTGTCCTGTAGATAGTAGAAGCGGCCGCTGGGAGCTGGGATACTCTGGAGTGGGTCTCACCGGGGGCTTGGTGAACTGCACTGGGCTCTCTCGGTGGAGCACTGAATGGTGGTGTCGGGTGGGGGCCTGGGTTCTGGAATCACCGGGTTCATTCGGAGCTGGACTGGGACCCATTTCGGTCGTGGGGGTTGTGTCGTCGACGTTTTGTCTTTTTGTTATTTTGTCATCGTCGAGTCTTTCTTCCACTTTACCTTCTATCCCCCTCGGTGACGTCCTTAAACAGCGCTCGCCTGAAGGAGAGAGCTCGCTGTTAAACCGCTGCACCTTTTCCAAAACACATCATTGAACGAATGCACGGAGTGCGAAGTTGTACAGCTGCTGGCCGTGGCTGTGAAGGTACCGTATGTTTGGTGGGGGGGGGGGGGGGGGGGGGGGGTGCAGGATCCTTGTTGGGGGGGGTGCAGGTTCCTTGTTGGGGGGGTAGGTTTCTGGTTGTGGGGGGGGTGTAGGTTCCTGGTCGTGGGGGCGGTGTAGGTTCCTTGTTGGGGGGGTAGGTTTCTGGTTGTGGGGGGGGTGTAGGTTCCTGGTCGTGGGGGCGGTGTAGGTTCCTTGTTGTGGGGGGGGTGTAGGTTCCTGGTCATGGGGGGGGGGTGTAGGTTCCTGGTCGTGGGGGGGGGTGCAGGTTCCTGGATGATTACTAGTATCATTCAGTAGCTTTCTTCTCTGAAAGAGAGACTCAAAAAATTAGGAATTTAAAGAAAACTCGAATCTTTTTTCACAGTGGGAGGTTGTAGTGCGAGAGCCACTTAAGTGCGCTCACCACGTCTGTGTGTGTGTGTGTGTGCACGTGTGCACGTGCGTGTGCCATCTCTTCATCTGCCATACTATTATTCTCCTTTGATTAGATTCCCGAGCTCTGCTTTCTCTGCTCAGGCCCTTTCTATACACCATCACTCAGAGCAAACACAGACAGCATCAGAAGGCCTGGCTCTGCTGTTGGGAGCCTGGGTATCCGACCTGAATCATAAAGCAGCCTGGATGATGCAGCGTGATCGGCGGTATGGAGGCTTTGTGTTTGAAAGGGATGATGTATGGGATGTTTCATGTAGGTGCCCTTTTGAATTCAGAAAGAAAAGCAGAGGAGGATGCAGGATGGTTTTCACTTATTTTATTTGCTGTTGCTGGTTATATTATGATATTGTATTATGATATCGGAAATGGACTGCATTTATATAGCACTTTTATTCAAAGTGCTTTACAACTTGTGCCTCACATTCACCCATTCACTCACACATTCACACACGATGCAAGGTGCTGACCTGCTCATCGGGAGTAGTTAAGGTTCGCTGCCGGGGGGAACTGGAATCGAACCGGGAACCTTCCGATTATCAGACGACCACTCTACCTCCTGACCCACTGTCACCCCCGTAAAGTAGGGATGCTGCAGCTTCAAGTCAAGTTGATGTTGCTGATTTGACGACGACAACATCAATCATGAAGCAGGGTTGCAGCGCGTGGCGTGTGTGTCTGGTCGCTAGAGGAGGAGTTGACTTGACCCGCCCTCTTTTCTTAATCCTCCAATCACAACTGTTGCTTTCCCTCGGATAAACGATGTTTAAAAACAAAAGGAAATGTATATCTCAACCGGGGGGCAAACTTGGCTCGCATGTTCCGCCGTGAATAGAAGGCAAAGACATAGACTCAGGAAACAGAAGTTGGTTAGTGTTCCCTATTTAGATTAGATTAGATTAGATTAAACTAGATTAGAGAGCTCACAGAATTTCTTTTATGGCCTCATGAAATCAGAACCCTGTTAAACATTTTAAATAAAAAGAAATAGCGGTCAGGTGGTGTAGCGGAGATTGTGCTTGTCACCAATGCAAGAGGCTGCGGTCTCGACTCCCGGAGAGTCAGCATTGCCTTGGCTTGGGCTGATCGCTATACTAACTCGTTTGGCTGAGTTAGGGGGAGAGAAGCCGTGGGTGGGTCCTGGGTGTTGTGGACAGCGACCCCTACAGTTCGGTCAGGGCGCCTGCACAGCGAGGGTAGGATCTGGAGAAAGGTAGTGTGACCTCCCACACGTTACACTCTCCCGGTGAGAATCTGAGCTGCCAGGCTGGCTGCCGGCTGGCTGGCTGCACATGTGTCGGAGGAAAGCATGTGACAGTCTCTGGCCTCCCGGACCAACAGTGGGGGGGGGGGGGGGGGGGGGGAACCAGGAAGGGGGTTTGGAATTGGCATAACGACTAACAGTGGGATTGGAGAAAAATCGGAAAAAAGGAGGGGGGAAAAGATTTTAAAAATAAAAAGAAATGTCTGGCTAATTTCCAAACAGCAGCCAAAAAAGCCAAGGCTAACTATTTCTCTGAGATAATCAGTTAACATTCTCACAGAACAAAAATTCTGTTCAGCACTATAATTTCTGTCCTCAATCCCTGTATCTCTCATGCTGGGTTGAAGCATCCATGGACATCTGTGAGAAGTTTTTTAAGTTTTTCCTGGACAAAATGTAAACTCTTCATCATGGTTCTCTCCCCCTCCCTGGGACACCCTACCCTCACTGCTCAGGGGACCCGACTACCTTTCATCTTACCACCTACCATCATCCTACAATCTCAAGCAGCCTCTTTGTCTGGGTTGAGGAACAGAGTCACGCACTTGAAACCTGCTACCTCCCTCCATGATGTTGTGCCCTCTCAGATCATAAAGGATAGTTTTGATTTAATTGGCCCTAGCCCCTAGCATTCAAGTTATTATTCATTCCTGCTCCTGGCACCGTCCCTGCATGTTGTCCAGCCTCTGCTCAATAAACACAACCTTGACATTATAAGTAAGTATCGGCCCATTTCTAAATTGCCATTTGTTTCGAGATTAATGGAGAGGATTGGCCTGTCACAACTGCAACCATTCCTGAATACCAACAAGATCCTTGATCCATTTCAATTATGGTCCAAAGCCGTCCACAGCACTGAAACAGCTATGTTAAAGGTGACAAATGATCTGTTACTCTCTGGTTTTACTAGATCTTAGTGCTGCCTTCGACTCTGTGGATCATGACACGTCTCAAACAGTGGGTTAGTATTAAGGGTACAGCACTAAACTGGTTTAGATCCTAAATCTAGATCCTAGATCTTAAACATATAGGACATTCTCAGTGGCTATAGGTCAGCTTTCCTATCCTGGGGCCAGTTCTATTGTGCCTGTACATGCACCCTTTTGGAAACCTTATTAGAAAGTACATAGAAAGTACAAGTGACATCTCCTGTCACTTTTATGCTGATGATTCACAGCTGGACCTCCCCTAAAAAAATCCCCTGCAGATTCCACACAGCCTCTCTTGGGACTGTTTCAAGGACTTTAAAGGAGCATTTCAAAACAACACCAATTTATTTTGCACATAAACCACACGTACTGGCTCCCAAGGCTCTAAACAGTTTTCCACACATTCATTTAGAGGACACTGAATCCTTGTGTTGTTTTAATTACAGCTCAATGAAATGATGTAGATGGAAAAAAATATCAATCCATATTGCAATCCTTTCTTCTCTATTTCTTCATCTACATCATTTCATTGAGCTGTTCCCTAGTCTTCTTCAGTCTTCATTAGCTCGCCCACAGATGGTCCAAAATGCATCTGCAAGGATGTCAACTGGTACTAAAAAAGTATGAGCGCATCACCCCAGTCCTTAGCCTTTCTTCATTGGCCCCCTGTTAGTTTTTAAATTCTATTTAAGACCTTTCTCATCACTTTCAAGTCTCTTAATGGTCAGGCCCTGTCTTAGATCACAGACCTTTTTCACTGGCACTCCAGCCCCTGGGTCTCTTAGATCTGACGACAGATCTCTCTAAAACCAAAAGGCGACAGCGCCTCTTGCAGTCACGCTCCACCATTGTGGAACCAGTTGCCGTTCAGATAGTAGATAAATTAAATATAATATCTATGGTCACATTACATTTCAGTACAAGTAATCAAGGCACATCATACTGAGGTAGGTGGATAGTCAGAGGGCCATGAGGGGTTCCCAAGTCATCTCTGTTTTTAAATCTAGGCTAAAGATTTTTTTTTATTCACTGGCCTTTTTGGCCCACTAATATCTCAATCTCTTGTCTATAATTGTCGGCACCTTGTCTATAATTTAGTATTTGTACCTTGTTGTTTATTGTTGTCGTTGGTATGTTTCTCTTTGTGTTTGTTACCTTACACTTTATATTACTATATACTATTTATTTCACATTATATTTTAACGTCCTCTTGTACTGCACCGTGGTCGGCTCAAGCTGTGTTTAAATGTGATCTGGAGATGAACTTGACTTCACTTGATACCTGGCAGGGGAGATACCATGACCAAGAAGGTGGTGTAGTGATTAACACTGTCACCTGACAGCAAGAAGGTCCTGGGTTCGATTCCCACTTGGGGACCAGGTTGCCAGGTACCCAGGTGGGGAATCTCCTGGGCCTTTCTGTGTGGAGTTTGCATGTTCTCCCCGTGCTCGCAAGCGTCCCCTCCCCCAGAAAAAGAGATAAACCCAATGGAAAAACATGCAGAACAGATCACTAACGCTGTCTCACGTCCCTGGCGAAGACAGACGGGAGCACTTGGATCGGTACCCGGCTGCGGCTCCACGCTGCAACCCATGTATGCTCCCGGCTGCCCTTGGGGGGAAGACATTTTATCGGTGACCCCCCCCCCAAAAAAATGCATGTGTGTGTGTTCCTATGTGTGCTACGACGAATAATAATAATGCAGGACTTAGGAAGTCTTTATTTGGCATGCAAACGACACACATGCGATGGGCGGCACACACACACAGGAACACACATGCAATTTTCTTGTGTCGCCTAATGCGATAGAGTCTCTGCACTTGACCCATCCCGTTGTCCTTTCCCCCCATGGGCAGCCGGGAGCAGATAGGGGCGTTGACGTGAGCCGCGCCCCGGGGACCAATCCAAGTGCTCCTGCCCGTCTTCGTCAAGGACGCCACAGCATTAGCTATCTGTTGTTGTGCATGTTTTTCCATTGAGTTTATCTTATCGGGGGGAAACCCTTGCGAGCACGGGGAGAACATGCAAACTCCACACAGAAAGGCCTGGGAGATACCCCACCTGGGTACCTGGCATCATGGAAACCTGGTCCCCAAGCGGGAATCGAACCCTGGACCTTCTTGCTGTGAGGCGACAGTGTTTAACCACTACACCACCGTGCCGCCCAGTTCAGTTCACTCCAGTCCAGTTCACTCCTAAAATGGGTTGGCATTCCCCTTTTTTAGGAGCTCCCGTTTTGAATAGAGGCTGCGGTCGTCCTACTCCCCGCTGCCGTCTGTACCCTGTAGTTCGCACAGGCAATCAGAAAGATTCATTTGGAGTGTACTTTAGTGTACGGTGCCACCTCTGGGGATGTGCTTCACATCCCAGCGCACACGCTGCCCGGGTGGCATGTTCACTGTGATTACCGTGGCAGCAGCCCAGCTGGAGTCTGGGGGTTCTACCGCACGCTCACGTCTGGGATATCTGGTTTCTGGCTTTAAGGAGAATTGGGTGTGTTTGTAAATATTGATTGGACTTGTCCCAGGCCACAGGAATAATGGTAACGATTTGCATCGTGGGCATTCGGAATGTGGATTACTCATCTGTGAATGTGCTTGTGTGTAAGATAACAAGGTCATAACACATACATAAGTCAGTAGTAGGGGCACGAGTAATGTTTTTCACGATGGAGTACTGGCATGAATTATTCCAGTAGTGCTGGAGTAATTGTTTAGGGAAATCAATTGTACTTATTTTATGCCTATTCTTAAGTCTGCACACTTACATTGCACTACTTTTATTATCTTTTATACCTATTCTTATGTCTGCAATTTATGCATGGTTTTTTATTCTGTAAATTGTGTGCTGATTTTATGTTAATTTTATACTAATCGCTGTGGGGCACTCTGGACTGCGGTCCATGTGTGAAGAAAGTACTATATAGATAGTTATTCATATTTATTATTGTTATATTGTAGAAATGTGTGCATTGAAATGTCTGTAAAGTCTTGACGACATTGAAAATGAGGGTGACCTCAATTGTCTTTTCGAGAATAAATAAAGGTTTGAATTAATTTTAAAACGTGTCATAAATAGCAGCAATAATGACATATTGTGCGGAGTCACTATCACACTCTCTCTCTCACACACACACACGCTACCAATTTTATTATGGCTCGCTCCGTGGACATAACATTGCACAGCACCCGATGCTTAATGTGTATTGTCAATCAAAACACCCAGTTACCATTTGTAATAATTACATTACCTAGACTCTGTCTGCAGCAGGTCTCTCCGCTCATGGAATGGCATGTCCGTATGTATCAATAGTGCAGTATGTGGATGCTACGCAAAGTGGTTGACATGTTGTTGGCACAATTTTGGAAATACACCAACCCGAACCGCTGTTTATATCTTTTAGATCTAAGTACTGTACAACAAACCTTTCGCGGTTATGTTAGTTGTACTATCACAGCTTCCAGCTTCCTGCAACGACTCACACCTAGTGAGATTTCAGAGTGAGCTTTCTGTTTCATTGGTGCAAACACGCGTTTAAATATTCAAGATAAAAAATAAAAATAAAACTTATTTTATATGTCTGTACTTTATGTGCTAATTTCATGTCTATTCTATTCTACTACTTATTGCACTGCACTATTGCACTATTTTACTCTGTCTATTCCAGGGACGTGCACAGGACTTTAGAGGGGCAGGTGCTCAAAGGCTGAAAAGGGCACTGGGCCTTTGCTGCTGCGAAGCGAGTGCACAAAGCGCGCAAGCCCAATTGTTGGGGGCCCTTTTTGGGCAGGGGGGGGGGGGGGGGCTTTTTTATGCTTTTTGGGGGGTTTTGGTGATCAAATATTGAATATTGAACTATAATAATCAGTGCAGGAGCTCACTTATCCTTGAAAGACACGTTTATCACTGAATTAAAAGGACCATACATCTCCATAAATGTTCAGGGGGGAGGGAATAAATGCTTACCCTACAGACCCCAAGAAGTGCTGTATATTCCGTATTGTTTAATATAAATGCATTTTTTATTCCAATCCCGATTTGTATTTGTACCGCACCGTGACGGCGCGGGACGAATACACGTACCGTTACACCCCTAGTTATTAGCATAATTGTACAAACCGAACATATTTGTACATATACAGTATTTCGTTTTTGGTGTAAAGTGGATCTACAAGCACATTTTCTTTTTAAATTGGCATAAAAAGGGCACTTTTTTATGAGCCACAAAAGGGCAGGTGCTCAAGCACCCTTTGGGCTCCATGTGTGCATGTGCCTGGTCTATTCTATCTTACTCTTTTTATTATTGTCTATTTTTTAAACTGAATCAAACCATAAACAAGGTGGCCTGTTGGGATGTTAGATCCTAATGTGAAAAACTGTGATTTTATAATTATGTCTGCACTTTATGTGCCCATTTTATGCCTGTCTTTTTTCTGTTGTGAAGCACTTTGAGCTGCAGTTTCT
This sequence comes from Notolepis coatsorum, assembly GCF_963971535.1. NCBI lineage: Eukaryota > Metazoa > Chordata > Actinopteri > Aulopiformes > Paralepididae > Notolepis > Notolepis coatsorum. Next base: position 51,153,156 of record NC_140173.1, read on the forward strand.
GTATGAAAGGTGCTATACAAATAAAGTTGTATTATTATTATTATAATTATTATTATTAGTTGAAACGGCGAGTACTCGAATAATCGATTACTCACGGCCATCCGTTGTCGGTAGTGTAGTTGAGGTTATAGGCATAATACCTACCTCTTTCTCTGGCTATTAAAATGACCACCTCTCAGCCTAATAACCAGGACCAAAATCAAATCTATAGGTAGGTGGGCTCCCAGTATACCCACCCCTCGCTGGTTCCCGGCTGTATATGTACCACTACGCTTTGCTCGCTTCATAGCACAGCCGGCAAATTAACATAGACTGAATTTAACTTTAGATCTCCCAGGCGACGGTATGTCATGTGATTACGTTTGACTCACTCAGAAGCATTTTATATGTTTATATTTTTATATGACATAAACATAAAATCCAAGCCAATTATTTGTCAAACACTGACCTGAAAGTTGTTGAAATGGTCCAACTTCAACTTGGGAGTGAAAATAAAATTGTTTAAGTCCCAATCAAGATGTCAGCCATCGGTAAACAGTATTATTTTCAGAATTATAATATATTTTCTTACAATATACATTGTTTATAATACAGCAGATATGCCTTACATAAAGTGTTACCAAGGATTCTAAAATCCACTCAGTGTAGGACATTACTGTAGGTAATGAATGGTTTCAGAAAAGGAGATGAGACCATTTTTAGGTACGGGGTAAAGAGGGGCAAGTTGAACACCACTTAAATATTCATGCCCTTTTGTAATTTCCTTCCATCGTTCTAAATTATAGATGAGACCTTTTCCCCAAAAACGAGGGGTGGTGTGAGAGCCACAGGAGACCGCATCACTGTCGACGTAACACACCTTAAAAGGTCAAAAATCTAAACACATTTCCAACATTAACATTTATTCAGTTAAATTGAGTTGAATCCTTTCCTCTCTACACTGACATACTGGTAACACACACTTAAGAGCAAGCGTCTCAAAGAATATAGCTAATATGAAAGACAACCCCCTCCCCAAAAGAGGTGTAAAAAAATATAATAAGGGGGTCAAAACATTTATATATCCTTCTTACAGTACCTGTAAGTAAATATCAACCACCAATTTCAGACACACCTACAGGACCGTACCATCTCAACCTTGCAGACGTGCCTCTCATTCGGACAGGAAAATGTGACCCCCCTGCTTAACCCTTTCACTACCACACTACAGAAGGTTAACCCTTTACTATCACACTACAGAACCTGTAGTGTGATAGTAAAGGGTTAACCTTCTGTAGTGTGGTAGTGAAAGGGTTAACCCGTTGTCGTGTGGCAGTGAAAGGGTTAACATTCTGTATTGTCGCAGTGAAAGGGTTAACCATTTGGTAGTGTGGCAGTGAAAGGGTTAAAGTGTGTGTGTGTGTGTGTGTGTGTGTGTGTGTGTGTCCAATGCTGAAACCAAACCTACGCCCTTGTTAGTTTGTTATTTATCCAATCCAATCCAACTTTATTTATATAGCACGTTTTAAAAACAACAAGGTTGACCAAAGTGCTTCACAATCAAACCATAATATAGTAAAAAAAAAACACACACACATAAACACAATACAATGCACACAGAACTACAAACAAAATTACGGCAGCAGACTGTACTTTTTTTTTTTAAATGCTAGGGAGAACAAATGTGTTTTAAGATGGGACTTAAACATTGGGAGCGTTGGGGGCAGCCTAAGTTCAAGTTCAAGTTCTTTAATAGTTGTCATACAGAAGTACAGAATACTTTCATACAAAATGCTTCTTACTGTTACGCTCCAGAGACTGTGCTAGACAAGATAGTATCAAATAACATAATAACATAATATAGCATGAATTTAGAAGAAGAAAATGAGGTCACAGTGTTCGGTATAGACATATGTACAATGTTCTGAGTTACCATATAATATACAATACACAATACTATGCAGTGTACTAATGTACAGTACTATCTAGTGCAAAGCAGAAATGGGATGAGGTACAATTTTAGGTACAATTTACAGTAAGGTGTACGAGTTGTAGTGCAATCCTTCATCCATAAATATAAAGTGTGGGGAGTGGGTGCTACAGTGTGTTTGTTTAAAGTGGGTGTGTGCTATAAGTGTGTGGAGTGGGTGCTACAGTGTGTTTGTTTAAAGTGAGTGTGTGCGTGTGGATGTGTGTGCTATGTGCGTTTGGTGGTTGTTGTTGTGTAGTGTTCATTCATTGTTCGTTTAGCAGCCTGATGGCCTGGGGATAGAAGCTTCTTCTGAGTCTTTCTGTGCTCGCCTTGAGACTCCTGTATCGCTTGCCTGACCGCAGCAGTTCAAAGAGGCAGTTGTTCGGGTGACTGGAGTCTTTAATGATTCTCTTAGCCTTGCCCTTGCAACGCTTGTAGTAAATGTTCTGGAGGGTGGGGAGCCCCCCTCCAATTGTGCGTTCGGCTGAACGTGTCACTCTTTGTAGTCTGCTTTGGTCTTGTGCAGTGCTATTCCCAAACCAGGAGGTGATGTTGCCGGTCAAGATGCTCTCTATTGTACATGAGTAGAAGTTCTTAAGGATCTTCTGGCTGACTTGGAACTTCCTTAGGCGCCTGAGGAAGTAGTAATGTGGGGGGGCAACTCGTTACAGAGTTTGGGGGCTGCAACCGCTGGTTTTTTGCCTGGATTTGGGGACAACAAGGAGGGACTGGTCAGCAGACCTCAGAGACCGTAATGGTTAGCAGAGAAAGTGTGTACATTTTGAGCTCCAAGTTGACGACAGACCAACAAAAGACAACATGGTCTTGAAGTTGACCGGCACTGTTCCGGTCGTGGTCTTGACTTGGTCTCAAACCCCTAAAGTGTTGGTCTTGACTTGAAGTGGATGAGCTCTGGTCTCTAGTCTCTGGTCTTGACTCGGTCTCGCTTTAGGCGGTCTCAACTACAACACTGTAACTATCGATCACTAATTATTCTTGTGAATTAATTATTCTGGATCCTCGAAGTACTCCAGTGATTGATTATCCTTGCACCAGTCATGCAGTTGAGGGTATAGTAGGGGGTACTGTATGGAGTCTACCCACCTTTTTTATGTGGGTATTTAGAGTATAATCACCTGTCAACCTAATTACCATAGGACCACACAGCAACATAATAGCCTCTACTTCTACCTCTACTACAACACTGCCTTGTAGAGAAGTGTCTGTATAGAGGCGCATAGGATTAGAGCCAGTTCCTCTCTGAGAGTTCATGTCTGTTAAATATATATAATATGAAGCCAGGCCATCTCCCTGTATTTATTTTTTATTATTAATATTTTTTTTTTATCCACTTTTTCTCCCATTTTCTATATTTTCTCCCATCCCAATTTCGTATCATCCAATTCAACCCTCCCCTGTCACGGACGCTGTTTCTTGCCTCCCACAAGCCGGCTGCAATGTGGACTAAGTCATACATAGCACAAGTCCCCTCCGGTACTTGAGGTAACAGCAGTCGCATCTTTTCACCTGCGCAGCTCGATCTCTCAGTGGCGAGGAGTAACGCGTGGGAGGCTCACGCTGCCCCAGACACTTCCTGATTCTACTGCGCAGGCGCACCAACCGACCTGTAGGAGTCGCTGTCCACAACGCCCGATCCCCACCCATCAGTTTCCACCCCCTAATACGGCCAATGTGTATTAGTATGAACGACCAGCTAAACTGAAAGCAATGTGGAGCTTTGCGCCTTGCCCACTACGCCACGTAGCCGCCCTTTATTATTAATATTTTATGAATCCCCTTGGGGAAGTTTTGCCCTCTGCATTTGACCCATCCTAAGTATTTTAGGAGCAGTGGGCAGCCACACAGTGCGGCGCCCGGGGACCGACACCAGCTGTAACGCCAGCACCTCGGTCAAGGGCAACAGCAGGAGTGTGTACCTATAGCGTGCCTGTCTTTTGGTGTGGGAGGAAACCAGAGTACCCGGAGGAGACCCACACATTTGTAGTTCCAACCCTCTCTCTGTCTCGATGCCCAGCATGCCATGCAAGTGCGGTAGGTGTTTTAAAGGGGCACCTTTTCACCGAAAAACAAAGCTGAGTTGTGATGTTCTTTCATTTTAGATTAGATTAGATTAGACTAAAATGTATTGTCATTATACAGCACAACAAAAAATAAGTTTGGCATCCACCAAGTGCAAGTGCAAATGTAACAGTAAAGTGCAAGAGTAACAATACAAAAAACTGAGGAGGTGTGGGAGAAATAAGGTAAGGTGTGAGGGAGGAGGGGAGGAGGAGGGGGGGGGGGGGTGTGAACAGAGACCTCAGAGGGGGGAAAAATTGCACAATTACATGCATAGTCTAACACATTCCCAAACTGTAAATTGTCTTGCACAAATGTATTTAGTTTCAGAGCTATTGATAGTTGAATTTGCATTTGTCCTCTGAATTATGCTATCCGGCTGGACACAGAGTCCATGTAGCATTCAATTCAGCTCAGTGAAACGATGGAAACAAATATATAATAATCATGGCCCAAAGCTTCACAGAGGGATATGGGGAGATCTAGGCTAGTAAATTGTATTAGTTTAGTATAAACGTACTGTTATTGTT
>NC_140173.1:51157915-51162915 GCF_963971535.1 Notolepis coatsorum
GGTCGATGTGCCCTGTGAGAAAGAGCAACCTGATCCAGAGCAGATCTCTCTCTCTCTCTCTCTCTCTCTCTCTCTCTCTCTCTCTCTCTCTCTCTCTCTCTCTCTCTCTCTCTCTCTCTCTCTCTCTCTCTCTCTCTCTCTCTCTCTCTCTCTCTCTCTCGATGTGTATGGGGAAATATAATTTTCTCAGTAGCCCTACTGTAGACAGGCCGGACTGGCCATCGGGAGCACCGGGAGTTTTCCCGGTGGCCTGGCCTGCACAGATAAAAAAAAAAAAAAAATTATTAAAAAAAAAAAAAATATATATTTTTTTTATTATAATTTTTTTTTTTTTTTGCCAGGCCATTGTTTCTAGTTGTGGCGGCGGCGCGGCGCGATAGTTTTTAGATAACCAGGTGGGTGGGGAACAACCAGGATTTCACTGGCTGCCACAGAGTTGGAGAACTATCTGACTCTCTCCCTCACGCGGACACACACACACACACACAATGGAGCCGTGCTGCCGCTTGTGATTGGTGGAGGCGGGACCAGGCGATACAACTGATTGACCGTGGAGGCGGCGAATGGAATGGCAGATGGCACACTCCCAAAAGGAGTTGTTAAATCTGACATTACAAAAAACAATATGTGGTGGGGCTGAAGTTGAATAAACAATTTATGAAAGAGAGAGTCAAAATAATTCCAAGATAATTCAAAGATTACACACCTTTGCCACATTGGCTACAAACATAATCACTGCAAAGTTATCAAAAAAATAAGAATCTGATCAGACACAAGGGTTAAGTTGTTGTTCCCTTTCTAATTTCCTCAAACATCTAGTCTAGTTAATGTGATCAATATTATTTGACAATTGGTGCTTTTTGTTGGAAATTTCAGTCAGTGAGCTCATACTTTGAGCTAATTTTATAGTTAAAATGATTGAGACAACGCAATCTTCTGTCTTCGTTGTGCATGCATGCGTGTGCTCACCACACGTGATACATGTGTCACTATTCTGGCAGTGGCTACTGTTATTATAGTATTGTAATGAAAGGTCTGTTATTTAATGTTTGTGTAAAGGGCTATTTTAACTGTTGATGGGTAGTGCATCAGTAAAGTGAATATGGTATTGTGCTCTTGCCTTGTTTGAATAGCTGGAGAGAGTGGTTAACTGTATTATAATAGTAAATAGAAAAATATGTTGTGCTCTTGCTTTTTTCTTTTTGAAGGTGGAGAGAGTACCATTGCTAGTGCCACAACAGTTTATTTGAGGTTCATAACAGTACATTGTACTAAGCAATTGTTGGCTCATTAGTTTGTGATTCACATGCACTAAAATTCACCAGAATGCAGGAAATTAAGTCTTTGTAACTCAAATTTTCCGGGTGGGGGGCCCCCAGACCCCCCACTTAAAAAGTGGCCTGATTGGGGCTATATTTCGCGCTATATCTCCCGGTATGAATTATTACCCCAGTCCGGCCCTGACTGTAGATGTAAGGATTGTAATTGTAAATTGTAATCTCAGGCACACGAGAATAAATTAGATCAATCAGAAATATCTTGATCACAAGATGGAATCCTGTAGTATTTCTGGAGTGCGAAATGTATTTCCACTCAAACCATCTATTTAATCTGAGACACACGTCGAAAACAGATAAAGTAGGGCTGAGTGATATGGCCAAACATCACGATAATTTTTTTCATATCGTTCGATATCGATACGTATTGGTATTTGTATTAGTATTAAAAAAAAATGTATTATTATTATTTAGACAACAAATGTATGTTTATTTGCAGCAATTCTTTGTCGTTGCCGCCATCTTTAGTGTTACAGCCCCTCACACTCCAGTTCTCAGGCTGTAGCTGGTTTGAAAGCGAAAGTACCAAAAAGGTGGCTGTGGCTGCAGGGGAGTGAACAGTTCTGGCTCTGCTAGTTTCTTTTCTATCTTTTGGCGCTTTTTTGGTGGACAAACCACCGCACACATGCACCGTGACTCGTGACTGGAGACTAGCTCTGCTAGCACACATAGCCTACTGTGTACAGACGGTTTTAAACTGTATTTTACATTAGAAAGCAAACAAAAGAAATGGACAAGAGAAAAATAAATCTCAATTTGGTCAGTATTGTCATTTGGACAAGCAAAGCCATTACTTTAAGTTGCAGGCAAGAAAGACGTAGTATGTCCACTGTCTCTGGTTTTAAAGCTGCCCTGTTGCATTTTTCTTTTTTTTTTATCCACTTTTTCTCACCATTTTAAATTTTTCTCCCATCCCAATTTCATATATCCAATTCTTCCCTCCCCTGTCTTGAACGTTGCTAGACTATGCCTCCCACAGGTCGGTTGTAGTGAGGACAGAAGCCTTGCATCACGTGTCCCCTCCGGTACACGAGGAGGCAGCCTGTCGCATATTTTCACCGCAGCAGCTCGAACTCTGTGGCGAGGAGTAACTCGTGGGAGGCTCACGCTGCCCCTGTCACTTCCTGCTTCTGTCGCACCGGCGTCACCAAACCGACCTGTAGGAGTCGCTGTCCACAACGTCAAATCCCCACCCACCGGCTTTCCCACCCTCTAACACTTGCCAATTGTGTTAGTATGAACGACCGGCCAGCCGGTAGCAACGCAGAGAGCTGGGCTCGAACCCAGCGTCTTCTGCGTTAGAGGCGAGCGCCTTGCCCACTGCGCCAATCAGCCACCCTCCCTGTTGCATTTTTCGATTATTAAAATATATCGCGATAATTATCATTATCGTTTTATCGCCCAGCTCTAAGATAAAGTATGATTTCTTCAGCACTACGGCAAATGTAGACCATGTGTTACAGTAACACTAGATGAACTTGTACTTGCAAAAGAACAATGCATATGAGACATGATGACTGGAATAAGGGTCTATTATAGATTGGTCTTACAGACTGAGACTGGGGATAATTGAAACAGATTGGACTTGTGATAGATTGGGGATTTGTTCGGTGGTGAATGTAGGCCAATGCTTGATGGATGGGCCCGGCTCTGTGAGAGGTAATGTGGACGTATGGCTGTGACCGTGGGCTTAGCTCTTCCTGGGAATGTATGGTTATAATAATGATTGTGGGTCTCAGTGTGAGAGAACAAATCCTAAAATCATATGCAGTGTATTGCGTCGCCGGTCTCTCTCTCTCTCTCTCTCTCTTCTCTCTCTCTCTCTCTCTCTCTCTCTCTCTCTCTCTCTCTCTCTCTCTCTTCTCTCTCTCTCTCTCTCTCTCTCTCTCTCTCTCTCTCTCTCTCTCTCTCTCTCTCTCTCTAAACCACATCCCCTGGCAAGGTACTCATGTGTGATGAGCAATTGATGATGTCAAATGATATCGACTTGGCTTTGCTGTGTCTTTGTTTGTGTGTGTGTGTGTGTGTGTGTGTGTGTTTGTTTGTGTGCTTGTGTGTGTGTGATCTATCTGTTTGCCTGTCTCTGCCTTTCTTTGTCTCTTCCTCTCCCACTGTCTCACTTTTTGTGTTTCCTGTATCTCTCTCTCCCTCTCCCTCTCCCTATATATATACATAATGTTATAATGTTGTGTGTGTGTGTGTGTGTGTGTGTGTGTGTGTGTGTGTGTGTGTGTGTGTGTGTGTGTGTGTGTGTGTGTGTGTGTGTGTGGTGTGTGTGTGTGTGTGTGTGTGTGTGTGTGTGTGGTGTGTGTGTGTGTGTGTGTGCCGTCCATCCATCCATCCATCCATCCATCCAGCTCGGTCCAAGAGCATGGTCCTGGGGGAGCTGTCCCGGGTGTCGAGGCCCTGTTCCCCTCTGGACCAGGAGAGGGCACTGAAGGCCGGCTGGCTGAAGAGACAGCGCAGCATAATGAAGAACTGGCAGCTGCGTTGGTTCGTCCTGCGTGCAGAGGTTCTGTACTTCTATAAGGACCAGGATGAAGCCAAGGCACAGGTGACTCATGTTATCCACAACTGAACTGTTTTGAGACAACATTGATTACATTAGATTAGAATACAAATCTATTGTCATCATTATACAGTACAACGAAAAGAAGTTCGGCATCCAACCAGAGTGCAAATGTAACAGTAAAGTGCAATAGTAATATACAATGTACAGGTGATTAAACTGGGTATAAAATAGATAAATTAGTACTACTGACTCAGGGTAGTGCTAATTAGATGTATGTACAGAGTTGTAGTATTAATATGTAAAAGTGATACATGTATAAAGACAGCATGGTAGTAGTCATACTGGCCAGCAGGCAGCAGCGTAACTAGTAAGAGTAGGATATGTACAGATATAGATATAGTATCTACAGGTATGTAAAATGATTATATGCAGGTATATGTACAGACATATGGATAGGTATATATATATACACGGTAAGAATAAATATATATATACGGTATAATGATGATGACTCTTGTTGTTATGGTCCCTTTTTATCTACAAGGAATGTTAACAAACAGTGTATTATTTATTTATGTATTTATTTGTTCACTTATTTAACCTTTTATGCTCAGGAAAGGTTGACTGAGAACCGTTGCTCTTGGTCAGTAACATCCAGCATCCATAGAGTTACACGTAAAAACACAAAATCCAAATAGGTGGGCTAATACTTTACTTAGAGGAATGATTGAGGAACTATACGTCAACAAAGCGCTGATTCACCATCAGTTAGTCAAGTCTCAGACCTGATATCTCAATGTTTTTGTCAATTTGGAGCCTCTTATTTGTCAATAGCTGTATGTCTGTCTGGTCAATATCCAGTCATCCCTCAGGGGCCTGTCAATCCATTGTTTGTTGTCTTACTCTGTAAATAACCTATTGATTCCATGAAATCAAGATGAACCAGGAAGGCAAACAAGAGCAGACAAAATAACTTCACTCTGTTTATGTAGCGGTCATTACAGTAAAATGGCATTTCACGTACTGAGTTGATATTCCAAAGTCTCCAGTTTACTAGATATTTGGTTATAATTTTTTTAAATAAAAAATAAACAAATATATATATATATATATATATATATAGTATATATTTTACTAACATTATGCCTCCA